>NC_134687.1:455091296-455432546 GCF_050947455.1 Rhinoderma darwinii
CTTCTAGCGCCCTGCCTGGGACTCCTCTCCACCTGACATCACGGTCCATATATAGACAGTGATGTCAGGGGCTTCCCCAGAGATGGAGTCCCAGAGCAGAGGTGCTAGCGCTCTGCCTGGGACTCCTCTCCTACTGACATCACTGTCCATATATGGGCAGTGATATCAGGGGCTTCTCCAGAGACGGAGTTCCGGAGCAGAGCTGCTTGTACCGCTCTGCCTGGGACTCCTTCTCAATCTCTGACATCACTGTCCATATATGGACAGTGATGTCAGGGGCTTCCCCAGACACGGAGTCCCGGAGCAGAGTCCATTTATGGACAGTGATGCCATGATGACGGCAGCCACAGCACCCGGCGGCCGAGTGGGCCCCCCCAAGGGTAGTGGGCCCCGGCAATAAATTCAATGCACATTGTGGTAAATGTGACCCAATGTTATATTATTTAACAGTATAGGAGGCAATATGAGAAGCGTGCCATACCTTCCAACCGTCCTGGATTCAGTGGAATAGTCCGGGATTCTGGGCAATGTCCCGCTGTCCCGGGCGGCCGGTGATATGTCCCGGTGTCAACTGTATCTGTAAATCCAACTGATACAGTTGAATCCAACGTTGAAGCAAGGAACCGTCAGCTCCCTGCTTCAGCATTCACTGCCCACTCATCTATGACTCCCCGGGCACAGCGCTACTTTAAGCGCTGAGCCCGGGGAAGCCCCTGACGTCACTGTCCATATATGTTTTTCCAGGAGAAAAATCCCCAGCCAGAGCGTTGCTGATGCTCTGACTGAGGATTTCGCTCCTAGATGTAGCCCCTGACATCCCTGTCTATATATGGATAGTTACATCAGGGGTTTTTCCAGGAACGGAATCCCCGGTCAGAGCGTTGCCGATGCTCTGGCCGGGGATTCCGCCCCTAGAGGGAGCCCCTGACATCACTGTAGTGACGTTAGGGGCTCCCTTCAGGAGCGGAACCCCAGGCCAGAGTGTTGCCGATGCTCTGGCCGCATATTCCTCTCCTAGAGGGAGCCCCTGACGTCACTGTCCATATATGAACAGTGATGTCAGGGGCTCCTCCTGGAGTGGAATCACCCGCTACAGCAAAGCCGATGCTCTGGCTGGGGATTCCGCTCCTAGAGCCCCAGTGGTGCTATCTACAGGGGGCTAGAACTATTTACAGGGGGGTGGTGCTATTTTCAAGGGGGGTGTGGCATGAGCACTGTGGCACTATATGGGCACTATCTACAGGGGACACGATCACTGTGCCACTATCTATGTGGGCACTGGCACTTTATATGTGGGCACTGGCACTAGGAGCAGCTAAGGGGGCATTATACTGTATGGGGGCAGCTAAGGCGGCATTCTACTCAGGCTCAGGCTACCAGCCCGCTACTACACCTCACCTTGAGACTGCGTTCCTTTTCGTTTTTTAATTATATCTCCAATAAAATTGGGAATTGCATTTCCTTTTTAAAAATCTGACACAGCGCTGGATCGTCTCTTTCGTTTCTCCGGCATTCTACTGTATGGGGCAGCTATGGGGAATTATACTGTATGGGCAGCTAAGGGGACATTATACTGTATGATGGCTGCTAAAATGGCATTATACTATATGGGGCAGCTATGGGGACATTATATTGTGTGGGGCAGCTATAGGGGCATTATCCTGTATGGGGCAGCTGTGGGGGCATTATACTGTATGGGGGTAGCTATGGGGCAATATACTGTATGGGTCAGCTATGGGGGCATCTGTGTGGGCATTATACTGTACGAGGAAGCTATGAGGGCATTATGCTATATGCGGGCAGCTATAGGGCATTATACAGTATGGGGGAATTTTTGTGGGCATTAAACTGTATGAGGTCATCTGTGTGGGCATTATACTGTATGGGGGCATCTGTGTGGGCATTTTACTGTATGGGGCAGCTATGGGGGCATTATACTGTATGGGGGCTGATATGGGGGCATTATGCTGTATGGGACAACTATGGGGCATTTTACTGTATGGGGAAATTTGTGTGGGCATTATACTGTATAGGGGCATCTGTGTTGGCTTTATACTGTATGGGGGTGTCTACGGGGCCATTATACTGTATGGGGCAGCTATGGTGGCATTATACTGTGTGAGGGCAGCTATTTTGCATCATACTGTGTATTGGGGGGGGGGGTTCTATGGGGGTATTATACTGTGGGGAGGCACTATGGGAGCATGATACTGTGTGGGCTGAACCGGGTGTGTATGGTCGAGGATTGGGCAGGGTTAGAGCTGTGGCTTAAAAGGAAATTAAAATTTGCTGCGCCGTATCGGTTGTTCCTCTTTACGATATTTGAAAGTTGGGAGGTATGGTGGTCCTCAAGATGGTAAAATGTATTCTAGGGGTTCCCTCCTGGTAGAAGGTTGGAAATTGCTAGATTAAGCAAATATCAGCAGGACCTAAATTGAACATAAAAAGACTTCATACATTTATGCTTACAGGTATTTTTATTTTAGGGGGAAAATACAATGAGGGTATTGTTGCATCGACAATATAAGTCATATTGACATCAGCAAAACCAGTTGTAAAATATATAAGTGAAATTAAAACACTGAATATAATGGACACATTAAAGCACCTTGTTCCAGGTTGAGACGTGTGTTATTAGTAACAATAGTCACCTTACTTGTGGGTATGAGTGGGTGCCTACGTGTTTGTCTGTAGTCATTCAGTCTTTGTAGAGGAGATGATGATGACATAGCTGATAGGTCCCAATCCTGACAGAATGGGTCTAAAACCGCTAGAGCTGTCGTCTAATGAGAAGCAGAAATGCCAGTAATATTTAGCTTCTTGGAGCCTGTCTAGCAGATCACTGGGCTGATGTCCTCAAGTTTAATTAATATCACTTCTTGTATAGGAGTTACATAATGCTCAGAAAAGATCAACTTGAAGAAGTAATTCATAAATATAAAAACATGGCTAAAATATAATAGCATTACTATAGACGCACCTGTAGCTGCTTGTTTATGTATATTTTGTCCTCGTGGGTGACCTGTAAATCAACAAACAATGCCACACACCCTGAGGTCAGCGATCAATGACCACATTTTAACCAGGGAACCTGTCACCAGCATTTCACCTATTAGACCAGCAATACCTGGTGGAAGTGGGTGAAAAAAATAATTTTGATGTAACCTATAATTATCCTCTAAGTAGTCTCTGTACCTTTAGTATTCCGTTTTTTAGTGTTCCCGTGCTGTATGCTAATGAGCAGAAAAGACTCATATCTTCGTTCGAAAAGAGTCATATCTTCATTCCTCAAGCCTTCCCCAGTTAACTCCGCCTCCTTACTTTTGATTGACAGCTTACTTTTGATTGACAGCATTCAGGGTGGGACAGTTTTCGACAGTGGGCAGGCATAAGAAGAGGAGCGAACGAGACTATCGAATTATTACCATAAAATTTGCAAAATGTTTGCAGAGAGTTATTTACAGTCAGAGGAGGAGTTTAGGAGGGGGATAACGGTAATGAACTTCTGATAGCAGGGGTAAGTAGAGTTCAATAGGTGAAATGCTGGTGACCGGTTCCCTTTAACCCGTTAGTGACCGGCCCATCGTGTTTCTACGTCGGTCACTAACGGGCCTTATTCCGATGCCATAGACTTTTTACGTTGCGGCATCGGAATAAGTAAACAGAGCAGGGAGCTGTCAAATCTCCCTGCTCTCAGCTGCCAGAGGTAGCTGAGGGCTGGGAGCGTCCCTGCTCTGCCGTTTAACCCCTCAGATGCGGTGCTCAATAGCGAGCACCGCATCTGAGTGGTTTTGGAGAGAGGGAGGGAGCTCCCTCTCTCTCCCACCGACACCCGGCGATACGATCGCCGAATGTCTGTGTCTCTAATGGCAGCCGGGGGTCTAATAAAGGCCCCCAGGCTGCCTGGAGTGAATGCCTGCTAGATCATGCCGCAGGCATGACCTAGCAGATGCCTGTCCGTGTTAAATGGACAGGCAGTAATACACTGCAATACAAAAGTATTGCAGTGTATTATAAATGCGATCGCAGAATCGCATATTATAGTCCCCTAATGGGACTAGTAAAAAAGTGAAAAAAAAGTTTAATAAAGTTAATTAAAAAAAAAATTTGAAAAAAATGAAAAACCCAGCTTTTCCCCTTACAAAATGCTTTACTATTATAAAACCAAAATAAAGTAAAAAAGTTACACATATTTGGTATCACCGCATCCGTAACGACCCCGAATATAAATCTATTACATTATTTAACCCACACGGTGAACGCCGTAAAAAAAATAATAAAAAACTATGGAAAAATTGCTGTTTTCTGTGAATCCTGACTTTAAAAAAATGTAATAAAAAGTGATCAAAAAGTCGCATCTACTCCAAAATGGTACCAATAGAAACTAGTCTTCCCGCAAAAAAAAAGCCCTCATACAACCGCATCGGCGAAAAAATAAAAACGTTACGGCTCTTCAAATGTGGAGACACAAAAACAAATAATTTAGAAAAAAAAGCGTTTTTACTGTGTAAAAGTAGTCAAACATACAAAAACTATACAAATTTGGTATCGTTGCAATCGTAACAACCCGCTGAATAAAGTTATTGTGTTATTTATACCACACGGTAAACGGCGTAGATTTAGGACGCAAAAAAGAGTGGCGAAATTTCAGATTTTTTTCTATTCCCCCCCAAAAAAAAGTTAATAAAAGTTAATCAATAAATAATATGTACCTAAAAATGGTGCTATTAAAAAATACAACTTGTCCCGCAAAAAACAAGACCTTATACAGCTATGTCGACGCAAAAATAAGAAGGTTATAGCTCTTGGAATGCGACGATTGAAAAACTTAAAAAAAAGCTTGGTCATTAAGGTCCAAAATAGGCTGGTCATTAAGGGGTTAAAGGGGTTTTTCTGAGATACATTTTTATATTGTCAATAAACCTAAGGTCAACCCAAAAATTATGATGAAATAAAAAGTGGACATGCACATGTTCCGTACGGATGGTGGGCCCTCTGAATAATTTCCTCTGGTGGGCCCAGAACCCTGTCCCATTCTGATTCCTGCTGAGCCCATAAAAACAAGGGTATGTTTTTAATGTAATTAAAGGGGTTATCCAGGACTTTTAAAACATTTTTCTAGGGCAGGTAATAATATAAAATATTAAACTATCCAATACTCACCGCAGAAATGCATCACCCACACTCCAGCACAGCAGCTCCGGTCCCCATTGCTCAGGTCCCAGAAGCACTTGCAGGTGTCACGTGCCGCTATCGGTCACATGCTGCTGCAGCCAATCACTGGCCTCATCAGTCACGTACCATTCATGGCATGCATCACCGCTGAGGCCAGTGATTAGTTGCAACGGCACCGGACCGATGTACGTCATGTAACTACTGCTGGAGCTTCTGGGACCATAGCAACAGGGACTGGAGCTGCTGTGTTGAAGTGGCAGGGCATTTCAGGGGTGAGTATCAGATACCATTTATACCATTACCTGCCCTAGGAAAGTTTTTGAAAAGTCCTGGAAAAATGTTTTAATTTTTATAACTTTTTTCTGGCAATGGATGTAACAGTTAACTCATGTTTCTGCTTCAATAATGCTCCATCGAAAAGAACAAAGTTTAGAAGAGGCTTTTCAGAGTTTGGTTTGGTTCTTGTCATGAAGACGCCCTAAAAACTCTAGCAGAGGGCTGTTATGTTATGTTTCCTGCTGTATATCCCCTTTGCCTCTTGCAGTATCACAAAAAGTAAAAGAAAACATACTTCATACCCAATGGCGCGGGGAAATGAGGGTCGTCTTACATGCTCTCCGACTCTGGAGCAGAGGTACTCTGCCAGGACTTGAAGTAAATGTGGGTGACACATACAGATCTCTAAAATCAGTTACAGCAGCCTGCACTCCTACACATAGGAGCATCGGGGGCAATTAATTATTCATTAGGAAAACGGAAGGACTTCCTAATGAATAATTCCAATTGGAAACTCTAGTTGCTTGTTGTACAGGTAGATTCTTATTTTCCTTAGCTGAATTTTCTATATGAGCTATACCCATATCTTACGATTTGTAGTCAACTAAGAGCAGTTTGCCACTATTCACAAGAAGAAGGATTTTGAAAACCATATTATATGGTCAGCACTTGGCAATATGGAGAATAAACTATAAGAACTATACGCTTACTTACTTCCTTATATTACTGTCACATTGGAGTTCCATAGTCTATCTGACCACATAAGGAAGCAGGAGTCGAAAAAAGTGGTACAATATTGCAATTAGTTAGAAATGCACAATAATGTAAATGTAACTATGTCTTTAATAGAAATCCGTCCAGGATTTCCCAACTATACCTCCGACATTAGACCAGAAATAGCCGGACACATCATGCAATGATTGGGGGAGGCAAACATGACCAGGGTTGCAGGGGAGAAGGAATGAGGTGAAAAGTTCAAGGGAAGGAGGGGGAGGAAGGTGGAGGGGAGGGGGCGTGGTGGACAGAGGGAATATAGGAAGGGTGAGAGACAGTTTCGCGCCATTCACGCCCCAGGAAAGCAGTTAGACTTGTACTGACCTTGTGAACGATGCAGGCCCTGATGGAGCAAGTGCGGCAGGCTGTGGCGGAACGGGGCATGGCCTGGCTTGAGGAGGAGCTCGGGAGGACGGGTCCGGTGGCATCAGGGACGGAGTTGTCGGCAGGGCTGGAGGAGGCAGCGGGTTCGAGTGCGGCCGGGACGCAGGCAGCGCCTGATGTGATGACATCCCCCCTCCGGCGGTCGCGGCGGGTGCGGCCGCCAGAACGCCTTAGCCCGGACGAATTGCCTAGGGCTCGACGCAGGCTTGGGAGCCTCTCGAGGGACGCTCCGGGCCGGGTTTCCGCTTCCACCACTAGGGGACGGAGGTCCCGGTCCGGGAGGAATCCCGGTCGCCGGTCACGCCCTCCGGAGAGTGGAGGGAAGGGTCCCAGGCCAGTGGGACAGCCTCCCGTCTCCAGGTCAGCACCACGAGGATTTGCGGCGAGCCGTTCTTAGCGATGCTCCAGTCGGGCGGCCCGCCTGTCAGCATGAAGATGTCCCCGGACGGTCACGCAGGCCACAATCGGTGGTGCTGCAGAGACGGAGGGAGGGGGCAGCGGTGGAGAGAGAGCGGAGGCCGGAACGGCTCTTGACGTCTAGCGACACGTATGCGGTTCAGGATGGTGTGCACGGCTGCAGAGCCTGCGGTGAGGCTTCAGGCCCCAGATGTCCGGAGGTGGGCGAAAACGGAGGTGTGCCAATGGAGGATGATCGTCAAGGAGATCCCGTCGCCCCGGCTGGTGGGAACTCAGCGCCCATGCAGTCTGGTGAGTCGATGTCACCATTACATACATTTCCAGCGTTATTTAGATCCCCGGGGTTTGGGGAGGGTTCCCAAGGGGAGGCAGTTAGGAATGTTGATAATAGTGGGTTGTTGTCTGTTGGGAGAGGGGGGGAGATGTGCAGGAATTGCTTGGCTGTGTAAAGGCGTTGCTAGCGCGTTGTGAGGAGGGTAGGTTGCCTGCTGCATCCCCGGTTGAGGCGTGGGTTTCGGGAGCGGGGGGGGGGGGGGGGGTGGTGAAGCGGTGCAACCCCCGATGACGGTATCCGAGATGGAGGTCGGGGGAGTGACGGTTGCGGTTCAGACTGATAAAGATAAGGATGTGGATAGGGTGAGGTTAGATGATAAAGCTAAAGGCGAGGTGTACGTTTGTTTTGAGGGGTTGTTGGGGTCGCATTTGAAGACTGAAGTGAAAGAAAAAATTTGGGGGGATGAGTACGTAGAAATCTTTTCGCTTCTTTCTCTGGAAAAGTTGAATTTAGATAAGGGTAAAAGGTGGGAAAGTAAAAAGGAGGAGGAAGAGAAGCGTCGATATCGTTTAATCCTGCAGACGTTTGTGAATTGGTTGCAGGCGTTTGCCATACTGGCCAGTGTTATAGGGGAAAAGGCCCCGGAGAATTGCTCCGCCCTTTTCGGGTACATGGATGCGATCGGTGAGGCGCATCGCTCGTATGGGGGTCAGACTTGGTTGCGGTATGACGAACAGTTTCGTCAGAGGAAAGCGGTTCGTCCCAACATTAGATGGGATAATAAAGACATTGGGCTTGGGTTAAAAGTAATGGCCCCGGCTAAGTTCGGGCAGTCCTTTCAAGGGGGGGGGGGCTGGGGTTGCCGGCCCCGCAGGACAATCGGGGCAATCGGGGGGAGGGACAGGAGGAAGGGCGGGCTTGTGCTGGCAGTTTAACGACGGTCAATGCAAGTTTGGGGCGGGTTGTAAGTTTAAACACTCTTGCTCCTCTTGCGGCGGGACTTCGCACGGGTCCGCCAAGTGTTTCAAAAAAGGGAAGGGAAAAGGCGGAAGTGGTGGGGGTCATGGGGCTGACGCCGGTGAGGTGGGAAGAGATGGAGCCGTACCTAAATAGGTTCCCGGACAGGGAGAAAGGCGAGTTGTTGTTGCGTGGTTTTCAGTTTGGTTTTGTGATCCCTTCCCCGGTTCATGCGGTCCCCCTTTCCCTACGGAATTTAAAGTCAGCAATGGAGTATCCGGTGGTAGTGTCAGACAAGTTGCGTAAAGAAGTGGGGTTAGGGCGCATGGCGGGGCCGTTCCCGGTGCGGCCCGTTCAGGACATGGTTGTGTCTCCGTTAGGGGTTGTTCCAAAAAAGGAGCCAAATAAATTCCGGCTTATCCATCATTTGTCGCATCCGCGGGGGTTGTCTGCAAATGATGGCATTGCACCTGAGCTGTGCTTGGTGGTATATACATCTTTTGACGCGGCAGTTGAGTGGGTGCGGCGGTACGGGGCGGGGGCCCTTATGGCAAAGACTGACGTGGAATCGGCTTTCCGGCTTCTCCCGGTTCATCCGGACAGCCAGCGGCTGTTAGGGTGTTACTGGGAGGGGGCTTATTATATGGATCGGTGTCTCCCGATGGGTTGTTCAGTATCTTGCGCGTACTTCGAGGCGTTTAGTTCATTCCTAGAGTGGGTAGTCCGGGAAGTGGCAGGGTTAGAGTCGGTCATACATTATCTAGATGACTTCCTGTGTGTGGGCCCAGCGGGTTCGGAGGTGTGCGCCAATTTGCTGGGGGCAATACAGTGGGTCGCTCAGCGATTTGGGGTTCCGTTATCTCCAGAGAAGACTGTGGGTCCCAGTACTTGTATAGTTTTTCTTGGCATTACCCTGGATTCGGTGGCATTGGAGTGTCGACTTCCTAAGGACAAGCTGGAAGCGTTGCGATTGGAAGTGAGCAGGGCGGGTCGGCTTCATAAGATTCAGCTGCGGGAGTTGCAGTCGTTGTTAGGAAAACTTAATTTTGCTTGTCGGATAATGCCCATGGGCAGAGTTTTTTGCAGGAGGTTGGCTTCAGCAACTGCGGGGGTTAGAGCCCCACATCATTTTGTGCGGTTGACGCGGGAGCATCGGGATGACTTGGCAGTATGGAGAGAGTTTTTGAATTTGTATAATGGAAAATCGTTGTTGATCTCGCCGGTGGTGGATAATGTGCAATGGGAATTGTTTACCGATGCTGCAGGTAGTGTGGGTTTCGGAATTTATTGTGGAGGACAGTGGTGCGTGGGCCAGTGGCCGGAGGAATGGGTGTCGTTGGGACTGGTTCATAATCTTGTACTTCTGGAGCTATTCCCAATTGTGGTGGCGGTCGAGATTTGGGGGAAGCGTTTCCGTATTAGCAAGGTGCGGTTCCACTGTGATAATATGGGGGTGGTGTTGGCAATCAATAATGTAACGGCTTCTTCACCCCCGGTGGTGAGGTTGTTAAGGCGGCTGGTGTTGCGTTGTTTGGAACTCAATGCGTGGATTGTTGCGGTTCATGTTCCGGGGGTACAGAATGACATCGCGGATTCTCTCTCTCGCCTACAGTGGGAGCGGTTTCGTCTGTTGGCACCGGAGGCGGATCTGGAAGGGGTCGCGTTCCCGGGATGGCTTTGGGACGTGGTTTAAGAGCAGCACGAGGTTTGATCAAGTCTTCTCTAGCGCCTGGTACATGGTTGGCGTACGGCGTGGAGGGACTGGGTGTCGTGGTTAACAGGTTCACCCGGAGGCGGGTCGATGGAGGAACAAGTGGTAGCTTTGTTGGGGTTTTTGGGATTGGTCTCAGTGGAAGGCTGGTCGGTGTCTAAAGTGAATCGGTTCGTGTCAGCTTTGGCCTTTGGTTTTAAACTAAGGGGGTTGGGGGACGTGACGAAAGATTTCTTGATTGTCCAGGCGTTGAAGGGGTTTCGGAAAAAGGGGGCGTGCGGCCAGACGGCCGTCGCCCGGTTTCTTTCGCGCTTTTGGAGCAGTTAGGTGAAGCGTTGGGGAAGGTGTGTTTCTCAGGCTATGAGGTAGCATTGTTTCAGTTGGCTTTTTCATGGGCGTTTTTTTGGGCTTTAAGAGTGGGCGAGTTAATTTCCCCTAGGAAGAAGAGGACGGGGGGTTTGCAAGCGGAAGATGTAACAGGAGGAAGGGGGTTGAGTGGAATTCTGGGTAAGGCGGTCGAAATCGGATCAAAGTGGAAAAGGTAAACGAGTGGTTCTGGGGGCGGTGGCAAGGGCGGGGTTGTGCCCGGTGAAATGCTATGAGAGGTACGTCGCGCTGCGAGGGTGTAGGGGGGGGGCGCTGTTATGTCATACGGATGGGGCTTTCTTGTCAAGGTGCCAGTTTACAGCTGTCTTCTGTAGATGTTTGCAGGTGTTGGGTTTGGATAAAGGTATTTATTCACCACACTCCTTTCGTATAGGAGCAGCCACGGAGCCTGCGTCATGGGGGTTGGGGTCTGATGTGGTGAAGTGCATAGGTCGTTGGGAGTCGGGGAGGTATAAGTCCTACGTGCGTCTCCACTTTATGTGATTGGTTTTCTCGTATCAACGTGCTGTTTTGGTGGGTGTTATCGTTGTTATTCTTTTATTTCAGATGGTACGCCGGCGCTGGTGTGGATTCTTGGGCACTCATATATGCACTGGGGGGCGTTAAGGGCGGATGTGCGGCCAGATGGGCGGCAACTGGGGTTCCAAAGGTCGGCGGTGGTGATACGGTGGCTGGGCACGCGCGGTATGGTGTGGAGTCGAGTTTTGTCGGATTTCCATCGGTATGCGCAGCTGGATCGGGTTCCTGATTTGTTGGTCCTTCATGTAGGGGGAAACGACTTAGGTACTCGCCCATTTAGAGAATTAATTCGGGATGTGAAGTATGACCTTCTCCGGCTTTGGTCCTGTTTTCCGAAGGTAAAGGTGATTTGGTCGGAAATAGTGCCGCGTAGTGTATGGAGAAATGCGCGTTCGGTAGAGCGTGTGAACAAGGCCCGGGTAAAAGTCAATCGGGCGGTTTCCAGCTTTGTGGTAAAAAACGGGGGATTTTTTGTGCGGCACTATGATTTCGAGGATGGCCAAGGGAAGTTTTGGCTAGGTGATGGAGTGCATCTCAATGCGGTGGGCATTGACCTATGGGCCTTGCGGATTCAGGAAGGAATCGAGCGGGCGATGATGGATGGTGGGGGCTCGCATACTTAAAGGTTGTCTAAGTATGCTCGTGTGGCGGATTGGGGGGTCCTTGGAGTTGGTGGTAATTTGAAGTAGGGGATTCATCAGAGGTATGGTCCCTAACAAATACATAATTGCTCATGGAGATGGGCGTATTTTGGACTCCTGCTGGGTGGTGTCCCGGGGAGTGGTTTTACATACTTGGCAAGCCAACTGCGGAGCAGAAAGGTGCCTCTGAGCCTGTAGGGGACGGCTGGGGGTAAGTAGCTAAACAGGGGGCAGTTTGGCGCCAAAGTTTTGGAGCACCAAGGACTTCCCCTTTCCTAGTAATGTTATTTATAAAGGAATGTTTTATATTCATGTAAATTTATTAATAAAATGGCTGCTGTGGCCGAAAATTTCCAACCCACTGTCTCGTGTGTCTCACTGGGGGAGTGGAGAGTGACATGGGAAGAGGGGAAAAAGGCCTGGAAGCAGAAAAGGGGGTGGACAGTATTGATGGTAAGGTTAAGAAATAAGGGTTCGAAATGGAGCGAGCTCTGTAATCCCATGGTCAAGAAATAGCCGGACACATCATGCAATGATTGGGGGAGGCAAACATGACCAGGGTTGCAGGGGAGAAGGAATGAGGTGAAACGTTCAAGGGAAGGAGGGGGAGGAAGGTGGAGGGGAGGGGGCGTGGTGGACAGAGGGAATATAGGAAGGGTGAGAGACAGTTTCGCGCCATTCACGCCCCAGGAAAGCAGTTAGACTTGTCCCGCCCGCCCTCCCTTAAAGGGAATGTGTTGCCAGCAAAACATGTTTGTTTTTTTTTAATTAAACATTTAGTGTGTAGGTGATTAAACATTGTTCAAATTTTTTTTATTTTTTTCACGAGTCAGGAAATATTATAAATTAGATTCTAATTTATAATATTTCCCAGTGCTGGTCACTAGATGGAGCTATTCCAAAAATTGCAGCATTGCATGTGGTAAAGCAACCACATTGCTTTTTGCTGCAAAATTGGGAAAAAAGCACTCGCTCTAGTGAGCTCTGAGAATCCCCCCTCCTTTATCCTGGCTAGTGCCGGGATAAACGAGGGGATTGAACGGTCTATCCTCCTACACTGTGTGTCGCCATTTTTTGAGCTAACACACAGTGTAGTAGGTTTACATACAGTAGTAAACACACACAAACACGAACATACATAGAAATCTCTTACCTGCTCCTGCCGCCGCGGCTCCCTCCGGCCCGTCCGCTCCGTCTGCTGCCGCTGGTCCAAGTGCACAAGTCCAGAAGCCGCGACCGGAAGTAGTAATCTTACTGTCCGGCCGCGACTTCCGGTCCACAGGAAAATGGCGCCGGACGGCGCGCATTTCAAATTGGACTGTGTGGGAGCGGCACATGCGCAGTTCCCACACAGACGGCGTACACAGAAGTGGATGGGACGGGACCCGTTCGCAGTCCCTATGGGACTGTGGCTGCCGTATTCCATGTCTGTATGTGTCGTTAATCGACACATACAGAAATGGAAAAAAAAATGGCAGCCCCCATAGGGAAGAAAAAGTGTAAAAATAAGAAAAAGTAACACACAAACACACAAATTAATCCAAACGTTTTTAATAAAGCACTAACATCTTTAACATATTAAAATAAAAATTGTGATGACACTGTTCCTTTAAGATAGGGTTATGTTTTGTTTGGCAATGTGGATTCTTTGTTGCTGCTGGTGTTTTTTCTTTTACAGGAATCGGCTGGTGGTGACTGGTAGGAGCGGAGTCACGGTGGCTTTGTTGGCGGATTGGGGGGTCCTTGGAGTTGGTGGTAATTTGAAGTAGGGGATTCATCAGAGGTATGGTCCCTAACAAATACATAATTGCTCATGGAGATGGGCGTATTTTGGACTCCTGCTGGGTGGTGTCCCAGGGAGTGGTTTTACATACTTGGCAAGCCAACTGCGGAGCAGAAAGGTGCCTCTGAGCCTGTAGGGGACGGCTGGGGGTAAGTAGCTATACAGGGGGCAGTTTGGCGCCAAAGTTTTGGAGCTCCAAGGACTTCCCCTTTCCTAGTAATGTTATTTATAAAGGAATGTTTTATGTTCATGTAAATTTGTTAATAAAATGGCTGCTGTGGCCGAAAATTTCCAACCCACTGTCTCGTGTGTCTCACTGGGGGAGTGGAGAGTGACATGGGAAGAGGGGAAAAAGGCCTGGAAGCAGAAAAGGGGGTGGACAGTATTGATGGTAAGGTTAAGCAATAAGGGTTCGAAATGGAGCGAGCTCTGTAATCCCATGGTCATGGTCGTGTTTGGACACATATTCAGTAGCAGCCATTATTCACTTGATTCTACCTTATCTAAAGGCAATAACAGCAGTTTTTCAGTACACACGTCATAGTTTGTCCCTGATATATATGAAACAGCCGGACTGACACCAGTATCGTGCAAGACGTAGGCAGTAAACAGCAATTACAAACTGTTAGAGACAATAATATGACGTAGGAGGCATTGTCTTGTCCTTATTTCACTAAACTGCGATCTCTCTACAGCATGAGGCCTAAGTTCTATAATGTAACCTAAATTTCTCCTTTTTTGAAAGTACCTGCTTTTTTAGCATTACACATACCATTTTCAAGATCTCTACTTGCTTTCGTGGAATTGAAATAGAGGCTGGACACTCATCCTGACCGAGTGTTACTTTAACTTAAAGAGGCTCTGTCACCACATTATAAGTGTCCGATCATCTACATAATGTGATCGGCGCTGTAATGTAGATTACAGAAGTGTTTTTTATATTTCGAAAAACTAGAATTTTTGACAGAGTTATGACCTATTTTAGCTTTATGCTAATGATGACTTTCTTAATGGACAACTGGGCGTGTTTTACTTTTTGGCTAAGTGGGCGTTGTACAGAGGAGTGTAGGACGCTGACCAATCAGCGTCATACACTTCTCTCCATTCATTTACACAGCACATAGTGTTTTTGCTAGATCACTATGTGCAGCCACATACACTACCGTTCAAAAGTTTAGGGTCACTTCGAAATTTCCTTATTTTTTAAAGAAAAGCACAGTTTTTTTCAATGAAGATAACATTAAATTAATCAGAAATACACTCTATACATTGTTAATGTGCTAAATGACTATTCTAGCTGCAAACGTCTGGTTTTTAATGCAATATCTACATAGGCCCATTTCCAGCAACCATCACTCCAGTGTTCTAATGGTACATTGTGTTTGCTAACTGTGTTAGAAGGCTAATGGATGATTAGAAAACCCTTGAAAACCCTTGTGCAATTATGTTAGCACCGCTGTAAACAGTTTTGCTGTTTAGAAGAGCTATAAAACTGACCTTCCTTTGAGCTAGTTGAGAAACTCGACAGTCTATTCTTGTTCTTTGAAATGAAGGCTATTCCATGCGAGAAATTGCCAAGAAACTGAAGATTTCCTACAACGGTGTGTACTACTCCCTTCAGAGGACAGCACAAACAGGCTCTAAACAGAGTAGAAAGAGAAGTGGGAGGCCCCGATGCACAACTGAGCAACAAGACAAGTACATTAGAGTCTCTAGTTTGAGAAATAGACGCCTCACAGGTCCTCAACTGGCAGCTTCATTAAATAGTACCAGCAAAATGCCAGTGTCAACGTTCACAGTGAAGAGGCGACTCCGGGATGCTGGCCTTCAGGGCAGAGTGGCAAAGAAAAATCCATATCTGAGACTGGCTAATAAAAGGAAAAGATAAATATGGGCAAAAGCACACAGACATTGGACAGAGGAAGATTGGAAAAAAGTGTTATGGACAGACGAATCGAAATTTGAGGTGTTTGGATCACACAGAAGAACATTTGTGAGACGCAGAACAACTGAAAAGATGCTGGAAGAGTGCCTGATGCCATCTGTCAAGCATGGTGGAGGTAATGTGATGGTCTGGGGTTGCTTTGGTGCTGGTAAAGTGGGAGATTTGTACAAGGTAAAAGGGATTTTGAATAAGGAAGGCTATCACTCCATTTTGCAACGCCATGCCATACCCTGTGGACAGCGCTTGATTGGAGCCAATTTCATCCTACAACAGGACGATGACCCAAAGCACACCTCCAAATTATGCAAGAACTATTTAGGGAAGAAGCAGGCAGCTGGTATTCTATCTGTAATGGAGTGGCCAGCGCAGTCACCAGATCTCAACCCCATAGAGCTGTTGTGGGAGCAGCTTGACCGTATGGTACGCAAGAAGTGCCCATCAAGCCAATCCAACTTGTGGGAGGGGCTTCTGGAAGCATGGGGTGAAATTTCTCCCGATTACCTCAGCAAATTAACAGCTAGAATGCCAAAGGTCTGCAATGCTGTAATTGCTGCAAATGGAGCATTCTTTGACGAAAGCAAAGTTTGAAGGAGAAAATTATTATTTCAAATAAAAATCATTATTTCTAACCTTGTCAATGTCTTGACTATATTTTCTAGTCATTTTGCAACTCATTTGATAAATATAAGTGTGAGTTTTCATGGAAAACACAAAATTGTCTGGGTAACCCCAAACTTTTGAACGGTAGTGTACACACACACACTAACGTTACTCAAGTGTCCTGAGAGTTAATAGACATCACTACCAGCCAGGACGTGATGTGTATTCAGAATCCTGACACTTCACTAACGTTTGTGTGAGATTTACAGCAAGGCAAGCGTAATCTCTGTCATTTAAAACAAGATTACGCTTGCCTTGCTGTAAATCTCACAGAAACGTTAGCGAAGTGTCAGGATTCTGAATACACATCACGTCCTGGCTGGAGGCAGGGGCGTAGCTAGGGGGGGGCAAGCGGGGCATGTGCCCCGGGCGCAGTTCAGAGAGGGGTGCCAGCGCCCCCTCCTCCTGCACTATAATTGTACCTGTGTCGCAAGGACACAGGTACAATTAGAAGCAATGAATGACCGGGTACGCTCCGTGCCCGGCCATTCAGCGCCTCTCCACGAATGAAGCGACTGGTACCTTTTGTACCAGTGACGCTTCCATCGATGAAAGGCGCTGACTGACTGGCAGGGAAAGTCATCCTGCCCAGCCAATCAGCGCCTTTCATAGACGCCGCGTTCAACTCCCAGGAGACCTGCGCAGAAGAGAGCAGGTCTCCATGGCTGCCGGACGGCGTGGGAGCGGGATTAAGGTGAGTTTGAAATTTTTTTTTTTTTAATTGTAATAGAAGTGTGGCTGTATCTGTGGAGGGGACTTTGTCTACGGGGGTGTCTATCTACAGGGGGACTATATCTACAGGGCTGGGCTATATACAGGGGGACTATATCTACAGGGAGGCTATATACAGAGGGACTATATCTGCTGGGCTATATACAGGGGGACTATATCTACAGGGGGGCTATATAAAGGGGGGCTATATACAGGGGGACTATATCTACAGGGCTGGGCTATATACAGGGGGACTATATCTGCTGGGCTATATACAGGGGGACTATATCTACAGGGGGGTTATATACAGGGGGACTATATCTACAGGGGGGCTATATACAGGGGGACTATATCTACAGGGGGGCTATATACAGGGGGACTATATCTACAGGGCTGGGCTATATACAGGGGGACTATATCTACAGGGGGGCTATATACAGGGAGACTATATCTACAGGGCTGGGCTATATACAGGGGGACTATATCTGCTGGGCTATATACAGGGGGACTATATCTACAGGGGGGCTATATACAGGGGGACTATATCTACAGGGGGCTATATACAGGGAGACTATATCTACAGGGCTGGGCTATATACAGGGGGACTATATCTGCTGGGCTATATACAGGGGGACTATATCTACAGGGGGGCTATATACAGGGGGACTATATCTACAGGGCTGGGCTATATACAGGGGGACTATATCTGCTGGGCTATATACAGGGGGACTATATCTACAGGGGGGCTATATACAGGGGGACTATATCTACAGGGGGGCTATATACAGGGAGACTATATCTACAGGGCTGGGCTATATACAGGGGGACTATATCTGCTGGGCTATATACAGGGGGACTATATCTACAGGGGGGCTATATACAGGGGGACTATATCTACAGGGCTGGGCTATATACAGGGGGACTATATCTGCTGGGCTATATACAGGGGGACTATATCTACAGGGGGGCTATATCTACAGGGCTGGGCTATATACAGGGGGACTATATCTGCTGGGCAATATACAGGGGGACTATATCTACAGGGGGGCTATATACAGGGGGACTATATCTACAGGGGGGCTATATACAGGGGGACTATATCTACAGGGGTGCTATATACAGGGGGACTATATCGGCTGGGCTATATACAGGGGGACTATATCTACAGGGGGGCTATATACAGGGGGACTATATCTACAGGGGGCTTTATACAGGGGGACTATATCTACAGGGCTGGGCTATATACAGGGGGACTATATCTGCTGGGCTATATACAGGGGGACTATATCTACAGGGGGGCTATATACAGGGGGACTATATCTACAGGGGGGCTATATACTGGAGTGGGCTGTCTATAGAGCACCATATACAGGGGTGGGCTATATAGTATATAGCCCCCTGTAGATATAGCCCACCCCTGTATATGGTGCTCCATAGATAGCCCCCCCTGTAGATATAGTTGCCCTGTATATAGCCCAGCCCTGTAGATATAGCCCCCTGTAAATATATTCCCCCTGTATATAGCCCACCCCTGTATATAGCCCCCCTATGTATAGCCCACCCCTGTAGATATAGCCCACCCCTGTAGATATAGCCCACCCCTGTAGATATAGCCCACCCCTGTAGATATAGCCCACCCCTGTAGATATAGCCCACCCCTGTAGATATAGCCCACCCCTGTAGATATAGCCCCCCTGTAGATATAGCCCCCCTGTGTATATCCCAGCCCTGTGTATAGCCCAGCCCTGTAGATATGGTCCCCCTGTAGATATGGTCCCCCTGTAGATATAGCCCACCCCTGTATATAATCCCCCTGTAGATATAGCCCACCCCTGTATATAGTATTCCACAAATAGCTCCCCCTATAGTGCTCCACAGAAAGCCCACCCCTGTATATAGCCCCATTGTACATATAGTCCACCCCTGTATATAGTGCTCCACAGATAGCCCACCCTTGTATATAGTATATACAGGGGTGGGCTATCTGTGGAGCACTATATACAGGGGTGGACTATCTAGTGGAGCACTATATACAGGGGTGGACTATATGTACAAGGGGGGCTATATACAAGGGTGGGCTATCTGTGAAACACTATATACAGGGGTGGACTATATGTGGAGCACTATATAGAGGGGTGGGCTATATCTACAGGGGGCTACATACATGGTTGGGCTATCTGTAGAGCTCTATATACAGGGGTGGGCTATATACAGGGGTGGGCTATCTGTAGAGCACTATAGGGGGAGTTATTTGTGGGACACTATATACAGGGGTGGTCTATATGGGGGCACTATCTACAGGGGCTCTATGGCAGGCACTATCTACAGGGGGCTCTATGGCAGGCACTATCTACAGGGGGCACAGTGTGTGTGTGTGTGTGTGTGTGTGTGTGTGTGTGTGTGTGTGTGTGTGTGTGTGACACGGTGTATGGTGTTATTATAATTAGAGGTGCAGTGTTTGGCGCTATTATATTTAGGGGCGTAGTGTGTGGTATAATGATAACTTTATATTTATTTCTAGGTGCAGAAATGTTGGAAAAGTGAGAAGCTGAAGACATGTGAGCGGCAAACTACAGAAATGGACCGGGAGAAGTCATCATAGAGGTCTGGACCGGATGGAGAAAAAGAACTAGAATCTGAGACGTCACCGGTGAGTCACTCAATGTAAATGTTTATTCTGCCTCTAATCAGTAATGTAGTCACTGTATGATCTGCAGCGAGATGATGGGTGGTGTGATTATGATAGGATTTATTTTTTGTGAAACGGCATCTCCCAGCATATCCTTACCATTGTACGGGCCATGATGGGAGCTGTAGTTTTACGTCGTACACACCTATACGGCAGGGGTTGCACTAAATTGAGCTGTATTTGTGCTGGTGTTGTATATATATGTAGTGAGCTTGGTTCTGGGGCTGTATATATGTACTGAGCTTGCTTCTGGTGTTGTGTATAGAACCATATTGCTTGTGAAATGGACAAATAATTTTATGCTCGCGTTACATAAAAAGAGGTTGGTGGGGGGGGGGGGGGGGGCGCCAAACTTAATCATTGCCCCGGGTGCTGGAGAACCTAGCTACGCCTCTGCTGGAGGTAATGTATATTCATTTTCAGGACACTGCAGTAATGTTATAGTGTGTTTATGTGGCTGCACATAGTGATATAGCTATATCGCTATCTGCAGAGTAAGTGAATGGAGAGAAGTGTATGACGCTGATTGGTCACTGATTGGTCAGCATCCCACAATCCTCTGTACAACGCCCACTTGGTCATATAGTAAAATACGCCCAGTTGTCCATTAAGAAAGTCATTAGCATAAAGCTAAAATAGGTCATAACTCCGTCAGAAATGATCGTTTTTCTAAATAAAAAACACTGCTGTAATCTACATTACAGCGCCAATCACATTATGTACAAGATAGGCCACTTATAATGTGATGACAGGGCCCCTTTAACTGATAATGTTGTTAGAATGTATCAGGCTAGACAATCCTCTGCACTAGCAGTACAAATCTCACTTGTCATGTAGACTCTGGGCTTTCAGCTCTAAACTACAATGATACATTGCAGCAAATTCTCAGCTGTGTACTTTCTCAGCCACATGTAAACACGACTATTTTCATCTCTTAAATACATGCATATGAGACCTTTAAAGAACTCCCTATGTTTCTTGATATCTTGACATGTTTTACTACTCATAATATTCACTATTTAATTGCATTATCATTAAAAACAAAACCGATGTACTATGTCAGAGTATTGTTCTGTTATTTTCGTGAATGGCTGGATTTGGATATAATAGTATAGCCATAGCATAATTTGTCCAGATTTTCACAACCGCTGTATAGAGATGTATAGTTGCTCATGGATTCTGTGTAGCTACAGTCATTCGCTGTCATCTTTTAGGTGCCTTTTAATATTCTCCAACTCATTGTGAAAATCTTCAATAAGGAATTCCTAAATACCTAGATAAGAGATGCACCTTCTTTGAGCGCAGAATATCTGTACTGTAGGTTATAGAAGCAGCAAGCTCAGATTAAATGGAATTTCCAAATGCAAACACAAGATAAAGAAGCAAATGTTGCAATACGTGTGTATTTTGAATAACAGAATTATTATAGAGAGGAGTTATAGCCTCTCAAGGACTTTTTGTTGTTTATGTAAAATGTTTTTACCAGCTTTCCAAATGGTGTGAACTCAAACAGGAGAGGTTTTTCATGGCCTGTCATTTACATTGTGGGCAATCAGAAGTGGCCCCTCTGCTCTGTTGCGGTCTATATTCCCCTCATGTTCCGCTTTAAAAAAAAACTTTTAAAATACGTTTTCAGTAAAATGGGGAAAGAAGAATTTATTTGTATCACAGTAAAATCCGTGGATGCGCTGACACTTGTTGTTTTTCATATCGATGTTCCCTGCTGTTCCCAACAGGTATGGAAAAACTATACACAACTTATTATCATGTGCATATGACAGATGCCCTCATATTTATGAATGTGGATTTTCTGGGTGCCACACAATATAAGAATATCCCATTGAACATACGAGTCCTGTGCATAGAAGAGCCTTTCATATAGTGGGTGCTGGTACAGTAGTCCTCATTCAGCACATGTGATGTAACTTTATATTGTAAGCAATGATACAAAAAATACTTTGTTGTACTGCACTCAGCCATTTGCTATCAAGTTAATATTTATTTTGTATGGTTACTATTTAATCATCTAAATGTATTTTATTTATGTATTTTATGTGAATATGTGGTGTTTTTTTTTTAACATAAAGTGACATGTTTGGGTGTGGCTTTACTTATGGGAGGGGTCTACTCACTTGGTGACTCTAGACCAGACATGGGCAAACTACGGCCCGCGGGCCACATACGGCCCGTTAGGCTTTTTAATCCGGCCCGCCGAACTTGTCCAAATCATAGTAAAAACCTCCTTTTTTTTCCCCTTTCCCTGCAATGCCCACGTTTTCCCAATAGATGGCGCACTCAAAACACATTGACCGTTGTCCTTAACGCCGAAGGACGGATATATCCGTCCTCAGCAGCTGCTAGTTCGCGCAGGAGGACGGATATATCCGTCCTGTGATGGCGCGGGTACTGCCAGTGTACCCACGCGATCAGCGGCAGGAGCACGGCTGTTATACACAGCCTGGCTCCTGCTGCAACTGCCGGAATCGAAGCGCGCTCCGATTCCGGCAGTTTAACCCATTAAATGCCGCTGTCAATAGTGACAGCGGCATCTAATGTGTTTGACAGAGGGAGGGAGCTCCCTCTGTCACCCGATCGGCGCCCCCGCAAACAAATCGCGGGTCGTCGTCGGGTTTCCATGACAGCCGGGGGTCTAACAAAGACCCCCAGGTCTGCCTTCAGCATCTGCCTGTTAGGCGATGCCGGAGGCATGACCTAACAGGTTGCCTGTCAGTTTTACACTGACAGGCAATAATGCTTTGGTATACGAAGTATACCAAAGCATTATATATGCGATCGGCATATCGCATAGTGAAGTCCCCTGGTGGGACTTAAAAAAAAAATGTCAATCAGTTAAATAAAGTTTGTTGAAAAAAAATAAAATAATTACAGTCAAAATCAAATAAAACTACTTTTTTTGCCCAAAAAGTGGTTTTATTCAGTAAAAGTGTCAAAACAAATAACACATACACATATATGGTATCCCCGCGATCGTAACAACTTGACCAATAAAATGAACACATTAATGAAACCGCCGGATGTACGGCGTCCGAAAAACCCGCAAAAAACAACGGCAAAATTCTCTCTTTTCTCCCATTCCCCCCATAAAAAATAAAATAAAAGTTAATCTATAAGTCCTATGTACCCCAAAATAGTACTAATGAAAACTACGCATTGGCCCGCAAAAATCAAGCCCACATACGGTCACATCGACGGAAAAATAAAAAAATGACGGCTCTTGGAACGCGGCGATGCAAAAACAAGTAATTTTTTTCTAAAAGGGTTTTTATTGTGCAAACATAGGAAAACATATAAAACCTTTACATATTTGGTATCCTCGTAATCGTGCCGACCCGTAGAATAAAGGTAACATGTTATTTATGCTGCATAGTAAAGGGCATAAATTTATAACGTGAAAATTAATGCTGGAATAGCTGCTTATTTTCAATTCTCTCCTAAAATAAAGTTAATAAAAGTTAATCAATATATTGTAAGCATCTAAAAATGGTGCAATTACAAAATACAACTCGTCCCGCAAAAAACAAGCCCTTATACGGCTATGTCGACGTAATAAAAAAAAAGTTACGACTCTTGGAATGCGACCATGAAAAAACAAAAAATAATCCTTGGTCATTAACGTGCAAAATGGCCCGGTCATTAAGGGGTTAATGTGGCGCGTATTTCTCTTTATTTCACTTTAATTTTCACTTCGTTTCACGTCACCATTAAGCCCTTCGGTTTTCAAAGAGTACAATATCAGCCGTCACTTTGCCACGAAGCATGCAAACTATGCTAGCAAGCAGTCAACACAAGAACGGGCGGCTACTGCTCAGAGGTTGGCAGCTAATTTACAGAGTCAACAGAACTTTTTTCTTGATAAATCACAGTGCGTATGTTATTTTAATCTATTTACATTTCCTCCTCCCAGTATCTGCGAAATAGTATGTAAATGCCATATCTTGCATATTCCTTGAGACAAATTTATTAACTGATAAGGGCTATTTTTCACATTTGAAAGACAGTTAATAAATTGGGTTGTAGTGTTCTTACTGTGCTATGAGGTTTGCACACACTACATTTAATGCTTTAGTATATCCGGCCCAAACACTCCCTCCAAATGCTCCTGGCCCGGCCCCTCTGTCAAATTTTAGAACCCATTGTGGCCCGCGAGTCAAAAAGTTTGCCCACCCCTGCTCTAGACTCTCGAGAAATAAATCTGGGGATGGGGACTCCCTGTGTTTTGGTCTCCATTCAACATTTAGAGGCGGAAGTTAGAGGACTCAATTAGTGGCAACAACATAATTTTCATACCACTTCAAATATTCCTGCATATCATCTATTTGGTCGACTGTTACTTTAAGGGTACGAACACACACAGTGTTTACACTGTGGATTTTCCGCAACAGATTAATTGCGGAAAATTCGCAGCGTATTACAGTAGCAGCAATGTGGGTGAGATTTCAACAAATCTCATCCCCACACTGCGGAAAAATGCTGCCAAAAAAACCGCACATAAATTAACCTGTGGTGCGATTTCTTCAACCGCAGCACGTCAATTAATGCTGTGGAATCGCAGCTCTTTTTTTGCGGGTTTTCCCATTAAATTCAATGGTGTGCTTAAACCCACAACAAAGTGGTGTGTGTTTTGCGACAGAATCACAGGAATTCCACCTCAAAAATCGAAAGTAAGAAAAAAAATAAAGTTATACTTACCCAGAGTTCCCAGCTTCTTCTCCAGTTCGGCCTCCTGGTATGACGTTTCATCCCATGTGACCGCTGCAACGTCATCCCAGGAGGCCGGACTACGCGCAGAGAAGAGAGAGGGGGTAAGTATGAACATTTTATCTTTAATTTTCGACGCTGCTTTACGCAGCAGAAATTCAGCCGGAAAAGTGCACCACAATGTCGAGCGGTTTTTCGGACGTCATTCCCTGCAGTGTTTAGGGTGGATACGTTGCAAAGCTTGATGCAGTGTGTCCGCCCAGAATAAGCCGTGTGTATTCGTACCCTTAATATAGTAGTTTATAACTGTAGTAGCTTAATCATTTGGGACAAATTTTTAAGAAAATTCTTAAAGGGGCTGTCCTGGATAATACTTTTTTTTGTTAACCCTCTTAATAATGAAAAGAAAAAAAGGGCTTTTAAATTAAAAATTCCTTCCTGCTGCATCCATGGACTAAGAACTCAAGCCGGCAGAGGCAGTGTGATGCTCTGGGCAACGTTCCGCTGGTAAACCTGATTATGATGTTACTTTGACCCTTTATGGCTTCGATACCCCCTTATGACAGTAGCCTCTTTCAGCAGGATAATGCCCCCTGCCACATTCCAAAAATTGACTTGGCCTCCAAATTTCCCAGATCTCAATCTGATCGATCATCTGTGGGAAAAAGTCCTATCCATGGAGGCTCCAACTCGCAACTTCCAGGGCTTGAAGGATCTGCTTGATAACGTCTTGCTGCCAGATACCACAGGACATCATTCAGAGTTCTTGTGGAGTCCATACCTCGACAGGTTAGGCTGGATTCACACGAGCATGAATGGTCCGTAAAGGACGGAACATATTTCGGCCACAAGTCCCGGACCGAACACACTGCAGGGAGCCGGGCTCCTAGAATCATAGTTATGTACGACGCTAGGAGTCCCTGCATCTCCGTGGAACTACTGTCCCGTACTGAAAACATGATTACAGTACGGGACAGTTGTCCCGCAGCGAGGTAGGGACTCCTAGCGTCGTACATAACTATGATTCTAGGAGCCCGGCTCCCTGCAGTGTGTTCGGTCCGGGACTTGCGGCCGAAATACGTTCCGTCCTTTACGGACCGAACATGCTCGTGTGAATCCAGCCTTTGAGATGTTTTGGTGCCACGTGGGGGACCTACACAATATTCGGCAGGTGGTTTTAACTAGTATGGCTAATCGGTGTATATAGATATACAGTAACTATAAATAAATATATATATATATATATATATATATATATATATATATACACACACTAGTATTTCTATATATATATATATATATATATATTTTTTTTTTTTTTTTTTTTTTTTCCATTGAACTAAATTTATTTAAATTATGTGGTAACATGGATGTGGTGTCATATGGACAGTATACTGTGCCTTGGATGGATCTATTAGGTTATTAGCAAGGGTAAAAAGACTGTACAGGAGATGTAAGGTCAGCGGCATTCCCATCTTTGGCCTTGGTACTAGGTAATATACCTATCAGTAAATTAAGTCAAATACATTTAGATTTTCGGAATGTTAGTCTGATAACACCATACATAAAAATATATTTTGTTATAATCCAAATTTTGATGTAGCAAAAATTAGCACAATTTTACCCCATGTGGTAAATTCTTGGACACTTGTTATTAAATGAAATGTAAATATAATTTTTAGCATGTCAGATGAATTCAATATAGACATAAAGTTATGGTCATATTGGCCTAATAAGTGGAGCAGCTTTGTGCACAAGGTGAGACCTTACAACATGTCGTAACCTGATCATGTGTGACCTGCTATTGAAATAGATGTCTATGGAAATAGGTATGTGCAGTTATATTATCAGGGCAGTGTTCCTATAGTTGCTATTTCACTGATAGTTTAGGGTACGGCCACATGAAGCGGCACTGACCTGGCCGCGATGCGACCAACAACTGCAGCGGCACCATGTTTGGCGCGGCTGTCAAATAGCCTGTTAATGGCCGCACATTGTTGCTGGTAAAATGGACCTTTACCTGCAAAATCTTGTTTTTTGGATAGTTGACAATTAGATAACTGTTGACTCTTTCAGCCAACAGCTATTTTCCCTAACTCCCCCGGCTTGCATGGCTGATTGTGCATGTTTATTTCAGTGAAGAGATAAGAATAAGTTGCTGCCAGACACGTTTGAATTCTGCTTCTCTGAAAGTGTATTTAGTGTATGCTGTGTGTAGTATGTGTGTAGTATGTGTGTAGTATGTGAGTAGTATGTATGCAGTGTTTATAGGGTCTGTGTGTGTGTGGTGTGTATGTGTGTGGTGGGTGTGCTGACTGTATGAAATGTAAGTGTGTAGGGGAAGGGACATAGTTACCAACCAACCATAAATTTGTGCACAGTCCTTAAAAAAAACAAAAAAACAGGTGTCTTTCTCTGCCATTTGTAGTGTCCAGCATTAAAGAACACCATCTGTAAATCTGGGCTACCCCGCCCTGCAGTATCTACATGTGTCCTCTTATAAGAACTCTACAGCGTTTACAGGACAGAATTAATTTTGAGGTCTGAAGTCTGAAGTAATTTTTAGGTTTTTGGTCCAATTGTATTTTCAGGTCTGGATCTGCATTCATTTTGGAGTCTGAGAAGGGGTCTGAATTCATTTTGCGGGTTCTGATAGTGAAACCCCCAGACAATAATAACTTATTGGTGAGCTACTGTTGCCTTTAGTAAAACATAAAACTATGGTGGGCAAATTTTTTGCCCAGTAGCCTCCACCAACCTTAATCGAGCCCTGGAGAAGATAATTAAAACATGACAACCAGTATGGCTGCACTTGTTGTAACTTGCACAAATGGCTACCAAAACTGAATAGAACAATGTGAATATCTCTGTAAGCAAATAAAATGTAATTATCATACTTTGGCTACTGTGCATATACTGACTTACTAGTACAGAGAAACGTATCCAAATGATCACCTCTTTGAGAAGACCACCCCTTTATCTATACCAGCTTTCTAGTGACAGATTTTCAGTTCGATCATATACTATGCATACTGTCCAACTTCTTTGAGAGGATCACACCACTAAAAGACCATTTTTTCAGTGCAATTTTTGGTTATCGCAAAGAGGTTTCACCATATATGACTACTACATTTTTGGTGGAAATCCTCAAGTGTTGTTGAAGCATGTATATGCTAGTGAATTCTCTATCTGTAGTCCATTGTATATCCTAGGCTAGTAGTTAGCTAGGATTCTGATGCTGCCATTAAAATAAATGTACCCAACTTTTTTTTCTATTGAAATTCCGGTTAATTTCCAGTTAGTAACTCATGCATGCTGGCGTGTTTTTTGTTTGCCGTGATTATCATCAAATGGTCCTAAGGAAGTAGAGGTTGTTCTTGTAGACTGTCGAATTCCTCCTACCTAAATCTGATATTTCTGCTCTTACCTCACAGCTCAGACAGGGGCCTCTGGCCGGCGTGGAGTTAAAGGGTAACTAAACTTTCAGAAAACTTTTGACATGTCATAGTGATATGTCAGACCTTTTGATCAGTGGGGGTCCGAGCACTGAGACCCCCACCGATCGCTAAAACAAAGTGGCAGAAGTGCTCGGGTGAGTGCTAAGCCTCTTGGTTACTGATCGGCTTTTCTCAGAGAGCCAAGCAGTTGGTGTACGGACTTAATAGAAAGTCTATGAGCCTCTACACCAACTGATCGTCTTTCTGAGAAAAGCCGATCAGAAACGAAGCGGCACAGTGTTCACTCGAGCACTTCTGCTGCTTTGTTTTAGTGATCGGTGGGGGTCTCAGTGCACTGATCTAAACTTCTGACATGTTAGAAGTTTTCTGAAAGTTTAGTTACCCTTTAACTAAATATGATATTGTGAATTTTCTGGGATGGAGGTGGTTGAGATCTATAAAGATTTTGACTAATATAAGAAAATCTATTTTTTGGACTTGACTAATTTCATTGATTCCAAATTGAGACTTCAGTTGAACATTTATTGGAAATACACAAATAGGAGAGTTGTCATCCCTCATCCCTTACACAAGGTATCCCTGTCAGCCAATGTTGGCCAGTTTGAAGAAACTGCTCAGATGAACAGGCATTTCAAAATAAATGAAATATCCACAGAATATGCCATAAATGTCTCATAGATGCGGGTCCCAACTCTGGGACCCGCACCTATATCGAGATCTTGGTCATGGGTCGATTTTTGCCTGGTGCTTCGGCCACTGGCCGCAGAATCCAGGCGGTGGCTAGTGGAGAGGGCGCTCTCCATTCTGTAGTATAATTGTTACGGAAACAGCCAAGCAGCGCTCTCTCGACCCCGCATCGCCTGTTGCGAAGGCTGCTGGCCGTAGAATCCAGGCGGGGACTAGTGGAGAGAGTCGCGTGGCTCATTCTTTTCAATGAGAGTTACGGAAACAGCCGAGCAAGCGCTGCTCGGCTGTTTCCGTAACAACCATACAGTAGAATAGAGAGGGACACGCGCATGCGCAAACCTCTTTCCACTAGCCTCCGCCTGGATTCTGCGGCCAGCTCCTGCCGCACCAATGAAACTTACCCTCCTTCTCTATATAAATTCCAGAGCTGGGATTCACATCTATCAGACATTTATGGCATATCCTGTGGATATGCCATAAATGTCTAAGATAGGAAAACCCTTTGAAGTAAACTCTATGCAAGATGTTAAGCAACAGAGTACCCTAACAGGGTTCCCAATAAAGCTTGACTTTATAATAAAGCCCTAGAGCACAGGGAACCCAACACAGCTTACCTCTATGGTCAAGGGATCCCACAGGTGCAGAATTTGCATTGCCTGTAGGTTTATGTCAAAGGTAAAAGAATTTTGCAATCCACTCGATGGTAAAAATAACTAAGTGCAATTCATCAACTGCCAATCATTAGGAGTCATATATGTGACAAGTTGTACTTGTCTGAAATTGTACATTAGTAAGACCATTCAGGAGTTACTCTGGAGAATATCCTATCATTTGTCTTCTATTTATATGAAATTTGTTCATCATGGAGACCTGTTACCTGTTAGAGCGACGAATTTGGGGAAACTCTGCTTGAGGAGCTATAAGGGGAGTCAGGGCGGCCCATTTGTTAGAGGGGTTAGATGTTTGCTTAAGCCTCTTTCAAATGTTTAGGATTTGGGGATTTTGGCGTGGAATTTTCTGCTTATTTTGCTACTTATTATTGTGGATTTTGCACGGAAAAGATGGCGGATTAGCCCCATGCGGATAAGCCCCACGCTCATTAGCCCCATTGAATGGAGCTAATCCTCGTGTGGATCTGCGGCACATCAAACTGCACATCTGCGTCTGTAAAGGTGGTGGGGTTACAGGTATGAAAGAGGTGAGGGGGCAGCAGAAATTATTATTATCTTTTTCACATAAACCACGTCTAGCTGGACAAGGATCCATAGCAGCAGCGGTGAAGACGTAAATCACAACGAGGAGGCCTTGGCGCAAAGTGGTGCTTCCAAGGAGATACAAGTTAACAGTATGGCCGGGTAGGAAACCTTTAGTTTTCGCTAATGGCGGATCCTATGGAAAATCCTAATGTGTATTTTACAAAGCTGGCACTCGGATTTCTGCCACGGATGTGTTGGCGGATCCACATGAGGATTAGCCCCATTACGATTCAATGGATCTAATTGATGCCTTTTCTGTGTGAATAATGACCAAGCGCATTATACTCATGGGAAATCTTTGTGGCGTTGTAATAGTCCACATGAATTTTTTCTTGATCATGTGAACGGGGTAAACATAAAAAATAAAATCCTGGACGTGTAAACATAGCCACACTTCTTTTACATATCTAGTTGTTGGTAATATTACATCTATGACAATTACTTCTAAGGGTTTTCCCATTATCATTAGTAATCACCTATCTACAGGATAGGTAATAAATATCTGATCGGTGGGGGCCCGACCTCTGGGATCCACACTGATCACGAGAACGGGCTTACCTTGCCGTTCCTGGGAGCCCCATAGGAATGGAGCGGTAGTGCGCATGCTCGGCCATCACTCTATTCGTTTCTATGGGGCTGCCGAGTGCTATCTTTGGCATATGTTACAATATATGCAATATACAGTATCTGGTTATACCTACAACACAATCAATAGAATATGATAAATCCCATTCTTGCAGGATCTTATATAATATTGTAGCTGATTACTGAATCGATTAAATCACTTGCAATATCAAATGAACAATACGAATGTCTTCTTTGTTGGATATTAGTAAGAATTTCATGAAAATAAGAGAACAGGATATGTATTGATCACAATTCTGAGATATATGTAACAATTTGTTGGTTCCCAGGTATATCACATATGAGGGTACATCATACATATTTCTAGGTTACTCATTTAGTCATCTGGGTTCAGACATCTGTTGAAATATTAAGGAGATGCTCTTCTATTATAAGGTCTGTGGTACATTTGTCTTGCTGTGCAGCTTTTAGGTGTTATACGACATTCCAGTTGCCAGCAATATCACGGAATGAGCTGGGCTGTAGTGTCTGCTGCAGGTGGTCTCGGTGTATATGGGGGGAGGGGGTCGCATGTAATTACACTTTTCCCTGGGCTGTTCTATCTAAGATTAGGGGACGAAAGAGTTACCAGAGGAGGAAAGAGTTACCAGAGGAGGTAAGGCGTGACATCTAAGTTCTCATTGGTCTACAGCGGAGAAGGAGGTACCCTGGTCTTATAAATAGGAGGAATTGACTGCCCCTGAGGATGCCAGCTGGCAGCACATGGGGGCACTGTGGTGATGTTTGTCATTGCAGCTAGCCACTAGCCTTGCCGCCAATGTTCACCAGCACTCCTCAGTATGCAGTAGCATTTCATGAATTGGAAATCCTCCATTAATGGAGCGCTGAGGTAACAGTAATACGTCGGTATCCTGACATACTGTGGGATTTACTGCAGGACTCCACTGCTGGTTTTAGAGCGCTGAAGAAGACTGTGTGACAACATGTTTTAATGGTATTTCAATGAAGTATTTCTTTTATTTGGAAGTGCGGTGTTTTGCTGACTGGAATGGCCATTTGTAAATAGAGGAAAGCGAGCACATTGACACAGCACCGGGCGAGAGCAGACAGCAGGAGGCGGGCCCGTTCAGTGTACTCGCCGAACCTCATTGGCTACACGCTGTAGGCTGGGACAGGCTCAACCAATGGCTGGAGGCGGAGAGCTCAGTAATGCAGCAGCAGCCTGGTCTCCCCATCCTTAGGAGTCTATTGTAAGGGAGCAGCACAAAGAACACACTGCACTGCTCACTGCATCACACACTACACTGCATCACACACACTACACTGCTCACTGGAGATCATCACATTGTGGAACATGAGCACCAGCATCAGGTACAAGAGCAAGCTGCTCAAGACAGGTGAGATGGAGAGCCCCTGGGTGTTTGAGGGGGGAGCCCGTATGATCGCATCCCTGACCTGTCTGTTTCCTCTCTCTCCTCCTGCTGGATTCCGTGCGGCCTCGGGTAACCCACAGATGAGAAGGAGGTAAGGGCCCCGTTATCTGTGTATTGTGCATGCATGTTACTACCGCGGCTCTGGATCCTTGATCTGCCAGTGTGTAATCGTGCCAATATTACCAGGCAGCCCGAGACTAATGACAGGTATACATGGCATCAAGATCATGGCTCCCATCATACTGTGCGTGTAATGTATAGAGCTGTAATACCTTCTGCAGCCCAACGCATGGCATCAGAGGATCCTGCCAACCATGTCTGTGCTGCTGCCCGCTGTATGCAGGACTGGGGAAGAAGCACCCACTTCTTCCCTATCATGTCATATTCCCGAATATAGCACGTCATTTACCACCATTCGGGTTATGTGGCCTCCTTACCGGCATATCGGGTGAGTGAGGGGAAGATGTCATCTGGATGAGGATTTAACCCGTTCATCATCTGTTAGGGGAGGGGAATCCGACTGGGAGGGATTCAAGGGACAGCATTCCAAGGATCACTCGTCCTTATATACACGACACCCAGTGATCGATCTATTTCTGGAACTTATATAGCGCCAACATATTCTGCGGCACTGTACAGAAGTTATCTATCTATCTATCTATCTATCTATCTATCTATCTATCTATCTATCTATCTATCTATCTATCTATCTATCTATCTATCTATCTATCTATCTATCTATCTATCTATCTATCTATCTATCTATCTATCTATCTATCTATCTATCTATCTATCTATCTCATATCTATCTATCTCATATCTATCTATCTCATATCTATCTATCTCATATCTATCTATCTCATATCTATCTATCTCATATCTATCTATCTATCTATCTATCTATCTATCTATCTATCTATCTATCTATCTATCTATCTATCTATCTATCTATCTATCTATCTATCTCATATCTATCTCATATCTATCTATCTCATATCTATCTCATATCTATCTATCTCATATCTATCTATCTATCTATCTATCTATCTATCTATCTATCTATCTATCTATCTATCTATCTATCTATCTATCTATCTATCTATCTCATATCTATCTATCTCATATCTATCTATCTCATATCTATCTATCTCATATCTATCTATCTCATATCTATCTATCTATCTATCTATCTATCTATCTATCTATCTATCTATCTATCTATCTATCTATCTATCTATCTATCTATCTATCTATCTATCTATCTATCTATCTCATATCTATCTATCTCATATCTATCTATCTATCTATCTGTCTGTCTGTCTACCTATCCTGCGATACACTACACCCACTTATATTTACATCCTAGTAACATAACAATATGTAGTGTTTATATATATATATATATATATATATATATATATATATACTGCAAATATTCAATATTTGAATCCATAATAATAATAATAATAATAATACTACGTAGTATACGACCCACAATCATAAAGAGGTAGCTGCTGTGTATATAGATACTGCAACAATCCAGTCCTTCTGTCCTAATATAAATATTGTGTTGCTGTATGTCTGTTTTAGTAAACTCTTTTATTCCCCATAGGATAACAATCCTGGCGCTCCTTGTCTTAGGTCTCATGCACACAACCGTGCTTTTGTGGCCACAATTTATCCACGTTTTTTCCCCGTGCTGGGGCCGCAAATCCGGACCGCAAAAACTCAGCACAAGTCATTTTATGGTCCAGATTTGCGGCTTTACTAATACGGGTGAATTGTTGTGGCCCTGTGAATCCTGATGACACAAGGATGCACAACAACATTTTTGGCATTCTGCAAAACTGATGCGGTCGTGTGCATTAGGCCTTAGAACTCTGCACTGTGCCACTCCTCTGTTATTCCTCCTAGAAATATGAATAAATGGACATCTTGGTGTTATTATTCCCCTTGCCAAAGGAGTGTGTCCCTACACAGTCAGAATCTGGGAGTACTGACTGGACAATTTCAGACTGTGTAGGGACACCCCCTCCCCCCCAACTGGTAACACCCAGTTGTCAATTTTTTCATACATTTGTAGGAGGAATAACAGAGGAACAGTACAACAATGAGTTCTGAAAAAAAGATGCTCCAGAATGGTTATTATATGGGGAATGCAAGGATTTACTAAAACAGAAAAGTCATGAGATGTGACAGGTCCTTTATAACAAATGGTGTATTATGTGGGGGTTTCTCTGTCGCTCCCTGGAAACAATATGGTGCACTCATTTGGTATCCTTTAGTAGACTACAGGTGGTGTATTGTTTGAGTTGTATTACTAATATTATGCACGTGTTGAGCAGAAATGCCAGACCATTTATTATTTGCAGGAATGTGGGCCCTCGAGCTGTATCACTCATTGACAATATTATGGAAAGGATCACAACTGGGTTAGAAGTACTAAACCCCCTGTAGCAAAGTCACATTCTATCAGTTAGCAAGTTGTGTAACATTTGTAGCCTGTGGTGTGATGCGAGGGTTTGAAGGCATCATCTAACTATGCCATTACATAATGTCTGACAATGCTATAGATTATATACAGTATGTGTTATATTTACCGTTTTCCTTCCGCTAACACAACCTTTTTAGTTCCAAGGGCAATATTACCAAATTGTACTACTTCAAAGGGCCGCAAAAAAACGTAAAATAAAACGTATACAATTTACACTGCCAGCCGCATGCCTATGAAAATGAATGCTGGCCGCAGAGAATACCCATGCCAGCAGCTTGTTTCATACCAATCTGGGCACAGCTGAATTTCTTTGCCAGTCTCCTGAAATGGATTGTCTCATTTCTACCCATTTTAGTGGCATCTGGACATCATAAATAGGGGGCTTGCTCCAGTCCCCCTTTTTTTTAGTCAAAGCTCTTTCTTACCTATCCCATCCATGTATTACATTCATTTACTTAAAGGGCTGGCATATAGTACCACGTTTTGTCTGTAGTGGCCAAGCAGCTGCAGCTTCCCCTAGCGATAATAACAGATCGCTAATGGCTTTTGAAGCTGGACCTGCATCGATCAACTGACTGCCAAGCCGACTTGTGTATAAAAAAGGGTTATCTCGATATGACAAGCCCTTTAAACATAAGATCCTTTGTGTCTGTGTCCTAATGGTTTTGCACCAGAGGTAAGCAGAACTTCGACAATTTGCTTCCCTGGCATTACGCTAGTGAGTGAATGTATTTGCCGCCTACAAGACAATGGCTGATAAAATGTGGATCGTATTGTCTTTTATGGGGCAATTATGGCTCTAAAAATGGAAAATTTGCCCGTCAGTGAAAATTTCGCTCATCTCTAAAAATGTTCAATCCTGTCCTAATATTAGAATAAGGAAACAAATTGTAAACAAGTGGCAAGATGTAATGAACATGAACGCTAAAAATAGTGCTGTTTAAAAGGACCCTTCAGATGTCATAGAAATGGGAAGAAATGAATCACAATATTTAGAGAGACGTCTGTGTTATTCTTTATATGCCTACATTTAAATATTGCCCAAAATGTATCAGGTCATGTAAGCAGAGCACAGGGCCTAGGGATGTGGCTGCATCTACCTCAAGGATTTTTTGCCATTTTGGGTTAATGGGGATTATTAATACCACTGGTCTGCAAGCCGCGGTTCTCCAGCGGTTACTACAACTCCCATCATGCTTGTTTAAGAGTGGCTTCACATGCAGCATTTTTAGGAAAAGCGCCACTTTTTTGTAGTGTTTTACATGTAGATTTTCACAAAAACGCTGTCCGCTTGAAGTCAATGGGGAAATATAAAACTCACTACAAACATGGCGTTTTTTTTTAGGTGGCATTTTTTTTCTTTTGTCTTGTATTTTTTAGCTCAGTGCCGTTGTTTCAAAATTGCAGCAGGACTTGCTTTGGCATTTTTATTAAGCATTTTATGGCGTTTTTCTCCCATAGACCTCTATAGATTTTTTGCCCCTTCAAAAAAACGCACGTGTCAATATGTGTTGCCTTTTTTTATGGCTTTTTTTCAGAAAAAAAATGTGTTGCAAAGAAGAATCGCTGCATCACATGGTCTTTGAATCAAATTTTGCACGTAAACACCACCTAAAAAAATGCAAGTAGTGAAACACACTATAAGGGTATGTTCACACGCACTGTTTTCAGACGTAATTCGGGCGTTTTATGCCTGAATTACGGCTGAAAAAATGGCTCCATTACGCCTACAAACATCTGCCCATTGCTTGCAATGGGTTTTACGATGTTCTGCTCCCACGAGGTGTTATTTTACGCGTCCCTGTCAAAATACGGCGCATAAAAAGACCGCTGCAAAAAAGAAGTGCATGTCCCGCTTGGGACGTTTTTGGAGCCGTTTTTCATTGACCACATTGAAAAACAGCTCCAATAACGGCCGTAAAATACGCTGCGAAAAATGCGAGTTGCTACAAAAACGTCTGAAAATCAGGAGCTGTTTTCGCCTCAAAACAGCTCCGTAATTTCAGACGTATTTTGCTAAGCCGTGTTAACATACCCTAAGGCCTCATGTACACGACCGTAAAAAATCTCAGTAATTACGGTCCGCCTGGTTCTATTGGCCACGGACGCATTTCCGTATCGCTACGGATAGGTGTTCATGCCGTAGAACCGTGTCGGGAATTATGGAGCATGTCCTACTTTTCGTTTTTTACGGGCCGTGCTCCCATACTTTGCGGTCGGCCGTGCCATGATTACGGGCACGGCAGTGTGCGTGAGGCCTAAGCTAAATACGGCCCAAAAACGCCATTAAAATTGCATGAACTATTTTCCAAAAAATCTTGTGTTTGCTGCAATGCGTTTTTTGGGCCCAAAAAAACACCACACAAAAAGTGTGTGTGATGGAGGCCTAACACCTTGTTCCAGAATTGTGGAAAACACTTTGCTGTAGAGCACAGATTGAAAATTTAGCAGCTTTATTTATTTATATATATATATATATATATATATATATATATAAACGGTTAGTGCAGTTTTATGGAAATCCAGACTTGGGGTAAGTTCACAAGTAGCGTAAAGAATACAGATTTTCCACAACATATTTCATTGCAAAAAATACGCAGCGTTAGGCTGGATTCACACGAACGTGGCGTTTTTGCGGACGCAAAAATGCGGCGTTTTGCGCACGCAAAAGCCACTTGACAGCTCCGTGTGTCATCCGTGTATGATGCGCGGCTGCGTGATTTTCGCGCAGCCGCCATCATAGAGATGAGGCTAGTCGACGTCAGTCACTGTCCAGGGTGCTGAAAGAGTTAACTGATCGGCAGTAACTCTTTCAGCACCCTCGACAGTGAATTCCGAGGTTCGTACTTACCGAGAACTTCCCGGCCGTTTCCTTGGTGACGCGTCCTTGTTGACGCGTCCTTGGTGATGCGCCTCTCTTGACATCTGGCCCCACCTCCCTGGATGACGCGGCAGTCCATGTGACCGCTGCAGCCTGTGATTGGCTGCAGCCTGTGCTTGGCCTGTGATTGGCTGCAGCTGTCACTTGGACTGAATTGTCATCCCGGGAGGTCAGACTGGAGGAAGAAGCCGGGAGTTATCGGTAAGTCAGAACTTCTTTTTTTATTTACACGTTCATGTATATTGGGATCGGAAGTCACTGTCCAGGGTGCTGAAACAGTTTAACTCTTTCAGCACCCTGGACAGTGACTATCTCCTGACGTCGCGTATCGGAAATTTTTTTGCCGGGTTCGGCCAAAACGAGTTCGGCAGAACCCGGTGAAGTTCGGTTCGGTTGTCCGGGTTCGCTCTTCTCAAAGACACTTAGTTTGGATGTTTGTAAACAAAAAAACACGTGGCGCTTTTCTGTTTACATTCATCCTTTTGACAGCTGTTGCGCGAATCACGCAGTTTGCACGGATGTGCTTCCGTGCGGCATGCGTGGTTTTCACGCACCCATTAACTTCAATGGGTGCGTGATGCGTGCAAAACGCCGAAAGAACGGAAATGTCGTGACTTTTTTTCAGCGGACTCACGCTGAGGAAAAAATCACGGACATGTCTGCACGGCCCCATAGACACATAGAGGTCCGTGCAACGCGCGTGCAAATCACGCGCGATGCACGGGCGTTTTTCCCGTTCGTCTAAATAAAGCCTAATACAGTGAACAAATCTCATCCACACGCTACAGAAAAAATCTGTCAAAAAAAAGTTAATAAATTAATCTGCAGTGCGCAGCATGTCCATTTATGCTGCAGGAATCTCTGCTCTACTGTTGTAATTCTGCTGCAAAAATCGCAAATGAAAAAAAATTAAATGCTTTTTTTTAAGTTAAAATTAATAAAAAAAGCAAATACTTACCCCGGCCGTAGTCATGACGACGTGTCCCTTCTGAGCGCAGTGCGGCCTCCTGGGATAACGTTTCTTCCCATGTGACTGCTTCAGCCAATCAAAGGCTGCTTCGGTCAGATGGTCTACAAGTGTCTTCCCAGGAGGCCGGACTGCGCTCAAAAAAGAGGGGACATGTTGCCATGACTATGGCCGGGGTAAGTATAAACTTTTTTTCTTTATTCCTGCAGCATTTCCGCAGCGGACATGCCTGCCCGAAAAACGGCACAACAATTTGGTGCGGTTTTTCGGATGGAATTCCCTGCGGGCTCCATGGCGGATACGCTGTGTATTTTTACACCCAGTGTATTCATACCCTTAAAATCCGCACCGCAGGTCAATTTTTAACGTTTTGGCAACCTTTTTTTTCCGCAGTGTGGGCTGAGATTTTCGAAATCTCACCCACTTTGCTTCCACTGTAAATGCTGTGGAATTTTCACAGAAATTCCGCAGCGCTTACGCTACGTTGAAACTCGACTTAAGGCCACTTTCACATGGCAGTGTTTAGGTCAGTATTTTGCATCAGTATTTTATAGCCAAAGCCAGGATTGAAACATAAACAGATAAAAGTATAATAGAAAGATTTGTACCTCTTTCCGTATTTTGGACCCACTTCTGGTTTTGACTTCCAAATACTGACCAAAATACTGCCGGGGGAAAGATCTTATGGTGAGGATATTATCCTTTAGGGTAGTTGTCTCCAACCTGTGGATCTCCAGTTGTTGTGAAGCTACAAATCCCAGCATGTCCTAACAGCTACAGGAGAGCCACAGGCTGGAGGCCACACCATTAGGGTATGTTCACACGAGGTCATTACGTCCGTAATTGACGGACGTATTTCGGCCACAAGTACCGGACCGAACACACTGCAGGGAGCCGGGCTCCTAGCATCATACTTATGTACGATGCTAGGAGTCCCTGCCTCTCCGTGGAACTACTGTCCCGTACTGAAAACATGATTACAGTACGGGACAGTTGTCCTGCAGAGAGGCAGGGACTCCTAGCGTCGTACATAACAATGATGCTAGGAGCCCGGCTCCCTGCACTGTGTTCGGTCCGGTACTTGCGGCCGAAATGCGTCCGTCAATTACGGACGTAATGACCTCGTGTGAACATACCCTTAGGCTGGATTCACATGTGACATTTCTCTCCGCCACAGAACTGGCTGCAGTAAATGCACCACGATATCTGCATGTTTTGCATGTGTCTGTTGATGAGGATTTGTTGCGGATTTCCTCAGCAAGTCCGATTTCCTCAGCAAGTCCGTATCTAAAACATGTAGAATTTGAGGCAGATTTGCTGCAGGCCAAATCCATGGTGTAAAAATATGCCACATGTTAATCTAGATTTACAGCACCGTGGTAAAAGCCTTTTTTTGCACCACCGTTTTTGGAGAACCGCAATCTTGATCTTACTGTGGCAAAATAGCGTATGTGTTTTTTTCTGTGGTATTGTGCACCATGTACTGCACTGTGTGAATGTATCCTTGCACTTTTTTTCTTTAATAGACTCCGATACAATGTGCATGTATACAGATATTACTTATTGTACTTTATGTATAGAGAAAGACAGGTGAGAACGTCTGGATTGTCAGTCAGTGCCATGACCACCATTATTCTGAGGATAAAGGCTGTACTACAAGCAAATATAGCCTGTGCCGTATATCCACTAGTAAATATATACTGCTGCTAAGGTAAAACTAAAGCAGAGCTGCAAATGTCTACAGCCTTATTTACGGCGGTTCTCTTGGATGAGTGGCACAGCCTGTGTCGGACTGTAGTTCAAGCATCGTTGCTCTGAATATACACGTCCCATGGTCACACAGGGACATGACCGAGGACATAACCAGTGGATTTACAGCACTTGAATCATGAAGATTTGTACAAAATCCAATAACAATGGAATGTCTATGGACCTAGCAGAGCGGACGCATCAAGGCTTATTTGGGGGGATAGAGATCTGATTGGATATATTTCTCCTATTTCATAATTGAATTCCCTCTGGGGAAAAAATCCGCACCAAACCGATATTCTAAAGATGATACAGGGAAAAATAGAAGAGCAAATATTAATATATAGCATTAGAATAGGCAGTTCCCTCTCAATGATATCATTTCACTCTCCACTTTTATTTTTAATGTTCTTTAAGCTTTATTATTGCTGTGATGGCAAGAGATGTGACCGTTAGGTCCACACGTGTCTTACGTGTCCACACGTAGAGTAAATACTGCAGAATTTCTGTGTATAAATTCCGCAGCGTATTACAGCAGCAGCAAAGTAAATTCATTTTGAACATGATGCGCAAAGGTATTGACATACCCTTAGACTTGCTTCCCAGACTACGCTTTGCTGTGTTTTTATGCATTTTAATAGCGTTTTTATGACGTTTATGGTGCATTTTTTGCGCAGCCAGATGTTACAATAAAATCTATCGCAAAATAATAAAAAAACATTACATACACTGCGTTTTGACTTGTGGTGTTTTTGTTGCATTTTTGTGGTCAGGGGCGTTTTATCCAAACACAGCATTCTCTGGGTGTAGCTTTTTTCTTCTGGAGTTTTTTTTGCATAGGCTTAAAGCACGTATAAAATAACACCACCAAAAAATGCACTAAAACACCATAAAGAAATGTTAAAATATTGCTGATGTTTTAAAATGCATTTTTTCATTCATTTTAAAATGCCAGGAAAAAAAAATCTGTGTGTGAAAGAGGCCTCACGGTAGGGATGGGGTAGTTGTAGGGGTTCCACGTGAGGAAAATCTTTTTTTTCAGGGGTTTCTACCTGGTAAAAATATTGAGATTACTACTTTATATTGATATTTGCTCCCCTCTTTTCTCCCTGGCTATTACCATTGTTTATTTGTTTTTTAGGGTGTAGGAGTTTTTTGTCATAGTTTTTGCCACAACACAACACACTTTTTTATGTTGGGGTGGCAATGGTTGGTTTTATGTCCTATGGATGTTGATTACCATAAAGCAATTGGCCATTGTTCCCTTGGCTGCTAGGGTATAGTGGTATAGGGTAAAGAGCGCTAACTGATATAATCTGATTATTTTGCGTCGGTTGCAAGGTCGCTTATTGCTTAGTCCCCCTAGTGTCACTGTGGAGCCCTAGCCCTAGAAATGAGACTAGCCCATAAATACTCTCCAGCGCACAAGCCCTCCTGGTAATATTGGCAGTGGACCCGTGGTGGAGCTCTATAGATCCATTGCACATGTGGTGCTGAAAAAGTAAGCCTGGAAAGTTTTGTATGAAGTTGACAAAATAAAATCATTTTTTGAATAAACATTACTTGTATCTGTAGTCACAAAGCTTTGTTGTTATTGGACGCGTTACACCTTTCCCAGTCTTTGATGGGTCAGAGCTGCTGTTGCTGATTATCCAGCCAGTACTTGCTGTTTATCTGGCAGGACGGCATTACTCAGCTCATTGTAGTATCTTGAGAACAGCGGGGTAACACCTAGAGAGCTGAGCTGGCACTCGTAGTGGCTGCATGGATTACGTGTATCATTTTATTACCAGAATTAGATGGAAAGGGCTGTTTACAGTTATTCTAGGTTAAAGTCTGTCTTCATTTTACAAAGTTATATTTTTATTATGGACAAGGGAAGACTATTTTGTAATGCTTTGTCAAAGAGACAATTTGCAACTTCTTTGATGTGCATTTTTTTTTAACATCCGCATGTAGTGTAACTGATATTTCCTGTTTTCCTTCTGAAACAATGAATGAAAAGATTTAGAAAATATAAAAAAACAAAAAACAAAACCTTATGTATTAATAGGTCACCAGACAAGACCCTATTAGATGTTCACAGTACTGTGCTTCAGCGGGTGCCATGGTATGGTATTTGCGGTTCTTTTCAGTCGGATTGGCTGAAAGGCTGCGACTCCTTTTAGTATACAAGTGCTGTGCCATGACTTTTTAATGCCGCATACAATGCATGCCCTTAAATGGCAATGGCATATGCTGAAGCGCAGTACTGTGAGCATATTATAAAAATAAGATTAGTCATTTTAAGTTTCCCTTGGTAACTTGCATTATAGTTGGGCTTGTCCACACGTAACGGAATTGATGCGTATTTTCCATCCGGAATTGCAGATGGAAAATACGCAGCAGAATACAGTAGCGGCAAAGTGGGTGAGATTTAACAAATGTCATCCAAACGCTAGGGGAAAATTCAGTCCAGAAATTCGCCTGCGGTGTGTAATTTTAGTTCCACAGCCTGTCAATTATTGCTGCGTAAAGTGGACTGATTTCCTGCGATTTTCTGATGTACTGCGGAATTTCTTACAGGGGGTAGAAATGACATCACAGAAAGAAGAAATATCACCATCACACAGCCCTTGAAAAAAATACACCAAAAAAACGCAGCAAAAATCGGCACTATTTTCCGCAGTAAAAAACGCTGGTTTACGTTAGTTGATGTGTAAATGCTGTGGAAATTTTCTGCAGCAAATCAGTTACGTGTGGACAAGCCCTGAGGGTCTGTTCCCACTCACAAGATACGCTGCAAATTTTCTGCAACAGGAAATCTGCAGCAGAATCTCTAAAAAAAACGCTGGTATTTCTGTCACAGAAATCCACACCATATAGTGCGTTTTTACCTGCGTATTTAATGTTAAACAGTGGTTATAGCAAAGTTTATGTGCACCTGCGGACTTCAGCGGTTTTTACTGCGTAAACGCTGTAAAAACCGCAACAACATAAATCTGTTGCAGAATTTCTGCTCACCATTGAAATCTATGGGCCAAACACGCAGCATCTCCGCACAGAACACGCAGCATAAATTGACATACTGCGGAATTAAAACACGAACCGCAGAACTCTTTCCGCATGACTTTTGTGCAGTTTGTTTCCCGCAGCGTAGGCATGACATTTTCCAAATCTCATTCACTTTGCTGCTGCTGTAAATGCTGCGGAATCTCCCTGATTTCCTAGCGATTTTATTACTCTATAGAGGAAAAAGTAGCTACTACTTTTTAAAATCGCTCAGAAATCCCAGCATATAGCGATTTAAAAAAGAAATAAAAAATCACTAGCAACTCGCTTGATTTAAGTCGACTTTGAAGAGATTTTGAGCTGCTCAATGTATTTCGATGGACAATGATATCAGGGTCATTCTCTTGCAAAAATGCCCCAGATTTTTAAAATCTTTGGAAAAAAAAAGCTTTTAACATTGTTGTGGATTTGCAGCAAAATAGATGGCGGAAATTATCCGCTGTGTCTGGACCCGGCCTAAAGCCACGTTCAGATGTGACAGATTTTTGGTGTGGATTTTGGTGTGGCAAAATGACTGTACAATAGAGATGTGTCCACCCTTAACTTTGATTGAATTTGGTTAAGGGCTCCAATTTATCATATAAACATATTTAGTACAATATTGTGACGTGCTAGCAAAACCCCTGACAGGCCGTAAGCCACATCACAACCTCTGGGTGGCCACATGGAGACACATATATATACATCCCGTGGCAGAGAAATTATGTTGTTTTTTTCAAAGCTGGTCATCTCGCGCCACACATATCAGGATATGTTGAATTAAAAGGAAAGGTAAGGAAGGACACATCTGAATATGGGATTTTCAAAACCCCATTCTCATCTAGCGCAAAAAATCTGCACGGCCAGCAGGGCATTCTATAGATTTTAAAATCTGCATGTCCATTATTTTGCGGTATGCAATGAATGTAAAGGTTGAAATTCAGGGCAAATCTATGGCAAAATACTCACATACGGATTTTGCAATGGATTTGCTATGGATTCGCTGCAAAGTCCACCGGGGATCTTTTCCACTACGTCTGTACTGTACGTGGCCTTTCTGCTAGGTCTTTGACTGGAGAATGGTGGTTAAGGTTTTATGTTGTACTACTTTTTGTGTTCTAAAAAAGAATCAATAAAAAATGCTCTGATTAAAAGGAAATGGAAAACCTCTTTAACATGCAATTTTTAGAGCTAAACACTCATGAGACAGCTATGCAGTTTCTATAGCATTTCTCGGTTCTACTGAACTTAACTTAGATCACTATCGGGTTCTTTGTAAACGACATATTCAAAAGATTTGTCTAAGGCCCTACTCACAACACACTTTGGGCTTAATGAGTTAAAGCAAAAGCATCTATCATGGCTCCAGCAAAAATGGACGACATAACGCCACTGAACAAAGCCTTAATCCGTAAAGGCCCTTTTACACGGGCCAATTATCTGGCAATCGTTCCCTATCATTGTGTAAACAGGGCAACGATCGGCCAATGAACAAGCCCTCGTTCATCAGCTGATTGTATCGTTTATGCTGCAAGAAATATTATCGTTAGCACATCTTAAACAGGAAGACGTGCTGCCGACATGATGCAAATGTATGGGGACGAGCGATCGTATTAATGAGCACTGGTCCCCATACACAGTTCATTGTGAAAGGAGGAAAGGAGCGCCGAATAACCCAACTGTTAAGGATCTGCCAGGCACAGCTTCTGTATCTACGCCCTTAGGTAATCAGTCTGCACCTGCTTCTATGTCTGGGAGACTGACTCCATCTTCCACCACTCAGGATGGCAGGCTTAGGAGTGGGAGAGCCTATCATAGCCTGGCCAGACGGAGCTAGCTCCCGCCCTCTGTCTATTTATACCTGCCTATCCTGTTCCTCCTTGCTTGTGATTCTTCTCGTTTGGTTTCCTGGCCCTGCTGCAGCTTCTTGATCTATTTGACCCTGCTTCGTATTGACCCTGGCTTACTGACTACTCTCCTGCTCTGCGTTTGGTACCTCGTACACTCCTGGTTTGACTCGGCTTGTTCACTACTCTCCTGCTCTGCGTTTGGTACCTCGTACACGTCTGGATTGACTCGGCTCGTTCACCACTCTTGTTGCTCTCGGTGTTCCGTGGGCAACTGCCCCTTTTCCCTTGCTTCTGTGTACCCTTGTCTGTTTGTCTGTCGTGCACTTATTGAGCGTAGGGACTGTCGCCCAGTTGTACCCCGTCGCCTAGGGCGGGTCGTTGCAAGTAGGCAGGGACTGAGTGGCGGGTAGATTAGGGCTCACTTGTCTGTTTCCTTACCCCCGTCATTACACCAACATATTGGAAAACTGATGCAGTTTTCAGTCTAGATAATTGCAGTTCAAAAAAACCCTTGTGTTATACAAACAAACCCCAGGATTATTTATATAAAAACACCCAATGTTAGATTCACCTACATTTTATCTTCAAGAACGTGCTGTGCAAACATATAATTGATATACTGTTATTTATATAGCACCAGCATATTCTGTAGCACTGTATGCAGAATGTAAGAAGTCATCAGACACTAGGGCCAATTTTATATGCTGTTTTTTTTTTACGAGTGTGGGAGGAAACCAGAATACCCAGTGGAAACCCACACAAACACTGGGAGAACATACAAAGTCCAGTCAGATGATAACTGTCACTATTGTATAATAAGTCAATTGATGAAAGTGTTATAACTGATGACAATAATTCCGAGCAGCCTCACTTGCACTGTATATAGTCTATTCTCTGACGACAGTTAGAACACTTTATCTTAAAACCAAATCGGCAAGCAATGCACCATACAATGTACTTCCTTCTGTTTGATACTCTTACTATGTAATGCTTTCAAAATATCCTTGATTCTTGGGAAAGATCATTGGACTTTTCCAATTCTCCAGGAGACTTTCTATACTTGACTATCCAGTGTCTCTAGGTTTAGTAGGAATGAGTATTATTAGGATACTATTATGTTGCTGGCCGTGTGAAACATGTTGTTTGTGTGAAATATAATAACATTTTCTTATGGTTGTACAAATAGTGGATACATCATGTTCATTTGGTATGGTGTTGTACAAGTATATGGTCAGTTGTTGACCTTTGGGCTCCATGTGTTGCAGCCACATAAGATGCATTTATCTTCCCCGGGTTAATGACCAGCAGCAGTTCTCCAATATACTTAGCATTCTGCTCTGTCCATAGAAAATAGAGGCGCTGTCACTTTCATGGGTGCATTGTGCCTGCTGCTTTCATGGGGTCATTGTGGTGGTTACTGTTATAGCTGTATTGTGACTGGCACCACTATGAGGCAGTGCAGCTGGCACTAACACCTAGGCTTCTGGAATTTGGTACAAAACATTGGGCATTAGATAGATTTTATATATCTATGTGTCTAGTGTCAGACTGTTGTCCCTTGGGCCCGCCAGAGGGAATGATTTTGAGGGCCCATCCACTACCTTTGCAGAATATGTGCACATCCACTTGTTGTTATCATTGTACACACAGGACAGATCGTCAATAAGGTCTAAAAGGTTATTTGTGAATCTCCTATAAGAAATAGACCCTAGTGGCAAGTGCTTGGCTCCCAAGTCAGCTCCATATTGGGTTGTCTTCTGCTGGACCTTTTGGGACACATTATTGAGTCAGAGTCTGGGCCCACCGGAGAGAGTCCTCTGGTACTTTCGTGGGCCAGTTCGACCCTGTATGTATAGGCTCATCTTCACACCTGTATTTCCATATGGTGAACTTTAATAGCTTTCACTTTAAGGTTATCAGAGGCCGATCGTTAAAATTGTACCTTTTCCCTAATGACAAAACATTGCTGAAACAAACCTCTAAATACCCTTAGGACTCATTCAGACGAGCATATATATAGTCCGTGTCAAGGCCCTTAAAACAACGGCCGTCACATGGACTCATGTACTTCAATGGGGCCGTTCACACGGTCGTTGTTTCAACGGAGTGTGTGAAGGGTCCGTGAAAAAATAGGACATGCCCTATTTTTTTGCGCTTCACACTTTCCTCCATAGACTCCAGTCTATGGGGGTTGCGTGATACTGCGTCCCGCACGAGTGCAGCACAGGTGCCCCTCGGACGTGAAAAACAGCAGTTTTTCACGTCTGAGTTTGGCTACGTTCGTCTGAATGTAGCCTTAATAAAATTCACATGGTAAACTAGAGTAGTCAAAGGGGCTGTCTCCTGAAAACATGTCTGATAATTAAGAATACAAGATATTACAACTTAATTTTATGCAAAATATCCTTTTAAAATAGAAAATAGATCTTTATAAGAAAACATTGCTCCAGGAGTGAGGTATTTACACATACGTAAGTAGCAATGACAAGTTTAGCTGCCCACTATTATATCCTCTATATGGACATGATAGAGGGGGGTCCCCCACTCGATACACCCTCTATTAGCCAGAGCAGAAAGCAGCTCACAAAGAGCATCTCTCTCTCTCTCTGATGGACCCATCCATGTATTACATGGTCGCAGGGGCAGATCCAGGGTTGAATCTATGGGTTGGGGTGAGGTCTGTGGTAATACGGCACACAACATAGAAGAACTGGTTGGGCTTGGGAGGGGTGATTTGTCACCCTCACTTCCCATACCAAATACGCCACTGCATGGTCGGACATACGGTACTGTGCAAAAGTTTTAAAGAGGCTCTGTCACCAGATTTTGCAACCCCTATCTGCTATTGCAGCAGATAGGCGCTGCAATGTAGATTACAGTAACGATTTTATTTTTAAAAAAAGAGCATTTTTGGCCAAGTTATGACCATTTTTGTAGTTATGCAAATGAGGCTTGCAAAAGTCCAAGTGGGTGTGTTTAAAAGTAAAAGTCCAAGTGGGCGTGTATTATGTGCGTACATCGGGGCGTGTTTACTACTTTTACTAGCTGGGCGCTCTGAAGAGAAGTAACATCCTCTTCTCTTCAGAACGCCCAGCTTCTGACAGTGCAGATCTGTGACGTCACTCACAGGTCCTGCATCGTGACGGCCACATCGGCACCAGAGGCTACAGTTGATTCTGCAGCAGCATCAGCGTTTGCAGGTAAGTCGCTCTTACCTGCAAACGCTGATGCTGCTGCAGAATCAACTGTAGCCTCTGGTGCCGATGTGGCCGTCACGATGCAGGACCTGTGAGTGACGTCACAGATCTGCACTGTCAGAAGCTGGGCGTTCTGAAGAGAAGAGGATGTTACTTCTCTTCAGAGCGCCCAGCTAGTGAAAGTATTAAAAACGCCCCGATGTAACACACATAATACACGCCCACTTGGACTTTTACGTTTAAACACACCCACTTGGACTTTTGCAAGCCTCATTTGCATAACTACAAAAATGGTCATAACTTGTCCAAAAATGCTCGTTTTTTAAAAATAAAAACGTTACTGTAATCTACATTGCAGCGCCTATCTGCTGCAATAGCAGATAGGGGTTGCAAAATCTGGTGACAGAGCCTCTTTAAGCAGTTGTGGAAAAATGCTGCAAAGTAAGAATGCCTTCAAAAATAGAAGTGTTGATAGGTGTTTTTTTTTTAGAAATGAACAAATTACAAAATGAAAGAACAGAAGAAAAATCTAACTCAAATCAATAGTTGGTGTGACCACCCTTTCACTACAAGACAGCATCAATTCTTCCAGGTACACTTACACACAGTTTTTAAAGGAACTCGACAGGAAAGTTGTTCCAAACATCTTGGAGAACTAACCACAGATCTTCTGTGTATATAGGCTTCCTCAAATCCTTCTGTCTCTTCATGTAATCTCAGTCAGACTCGATGATGTGGAGATCAGGGCTCTGTGGGGACCATATCATCACTTCCAGGGCTCCTTGTTCTTATTTACACTGAAGATAGTTCTTAATGACAGTGACTGTAGGGGCAGCATGGTGGCTCGGTGGTTAGCACTATTGCCTTGCAGCACTGGGGTCCTGGGTTTAAATCCAACCAAGGACAACATCTGCATGGAGTTTGCATGTTCTCCCTGTGTTTGCGTGGGTTTCCTCCGCGTACTCTGGTTTCCTCCCACACCCCAAAAACATACCCATAGGGAACTTAGATTATGATTCCCAATGACGACAGTAAGAGTGAACCTTTGTACAGCTCTGCGGAATATGTTGGCGCTTTATAAGTGACAGAAATAAATAAATAGACTGTATGTTTGGGGTCGTTATCCTGCAGAATAAATTCAAAGCCAATTAAAGCCAATCACACGTTGTCATGATGGTACTTCATGATGGATAAGTATCTGCCTGTATTTCTCAGCATTGAGGACACCACTAATACTGACCACATTCCCAAGTCTATTTGCTGAAATGTAGCCCCAAACTTGCAAGGAACCTCCTCCATGCTCCACTGTTGCCTGCAGACACTCATTATTTTACCGCTCTACAGCCGTTCGGCGAACAAACTGCCTTCTATTATAGCTGAATATTTCAAATTTGGACTCATCAGTCCAGAGGACCTGCTGCCATTTTTCTGCAACCCTGTTCCTTTGTTTTCATGCATAGTTGAGACGCTTGTCCTTGTTTCGACGTTGAAGGTACGGCTTTTTGGCCGCAATTCTTCCACGAAGACCACTTCTGACCAGACTTCTCCAACAGTAGATGGTTGTACCTGGGTCCCACAGGTTTCTGCCAGTTCTGAGCTGCCAGTGATGGCACTGCTGAACATCTTTCGATTTAGAAAGGAAACAAGCATGATATATCTTTGTTTTGCTGCACTAAGTTTCCTTGACTGACCACTGCGTCTACGATCCTCAACGTTGCCCGTTTCTTTGTGCTTCTCTAAAAAAACTTTAACAGCACATATTTAATAGGGTGGTCACACCATATATTGATTTAATTCAGATTTATCTTCTGTTCATTTTCTTTGTATTTTAATTTAAAGAAAACTAATTAAACTTTTCTTTTTAAAGAGGCTCTTTCACCAGATTTTGCAACCCCTATCTCCTATTGCAGCAGATAGGCGCTGCAATGTAGATAAGAATAACGTTTTTTTTAAACAAGCATTTTTGGCCAAGTTATGACCTTTTTTATATTTATGCAAATGAGGCTTTCTAAAGTACAACTGGGCGTGTTTAAAGTAAAAGTACAACTGGGCGTGTATTGTGTTCGTTACATCGGGGCGTTTTTACTTCTTTTACTAGCTGGGCGTTGTGAATGGGAGTGTATGATGCTGACGAATCAGCATCATCCACTTCTCTTCGTTAACACCCAGCTTCTGGCAGTGCACAGACACACAGCGTGTTCTCGCGAGATCACGCTGTGACGTCACTCACTTCCTGCCCCAGGTCCTGCATCGTGTCGGACGAGCGAGGACACATCGGCACCAGAGGCTACATTTGATTCTGCAGCAGCATCGGCGTTTGCAGGTAAGTCGATGTAGCTACTTACCTGCAAACGCTGATGCTGCTGCAGAATCAACTGTAGCCTCTGGTGCCGATGTGTCCTCGCTCGTCCGACACGATGCAGGACCTGGGGCAGGAAGTGACGTCACAGCGTGATCTCTCGAGAACACGCTGTGTCTGTGCACTGCCAGAAGCTGGGTGTTAACGAAGAGAAGTGGATGATGCTGATTCGTCAGCATCATACACTCCCATTCACAACGCCCAGCTAGTAAAAGTAGTAAAAACGCCCAGATGTAACACACATAATACACGCCCACTTGTACTTTTACTTTAAACACGCCCAGTTGTACTTTTGCAAGCCTCATTTGCATAAATATAAAAATGGTCCTAACTTGGCCAAAAATGCTTGTTTAAAAAAAAACAAAAAACTTTACTCTTATCTACATTGCAGCGCCGATCTGCTGCAATAGCAGATAGGGGTTGCAAAATCTGGTGACAGAGCCTCTTTAAAAGCATTTTTTAATTGCAGCATTTTTCCACAACTGCCTTAAACTTTTGCACAGTACTTTACATGCCACCATTGTCTTTGTAAGGTCCAATTACAGCTGTTGGATGAAGATGGTGGTGGCACATTGATGATTTTAAAAGCGACATGGATGCATTTAATAAAAAAAAAATGTGTTACTTGTAATGAATATACTAGTCCTTCTCAATTTAATTACAATATCATAAAAAAGATAATTTATTTCAGTAATTCAATTCAAAAAGTTAAATTTATATATTCATATATTATATAGATTCATTACACTCAAACTGATCTATTTCCAGCATTTTTTTCTTTTAATGTTGATGATTATGGCTAACCGTTAATGAAAACCCCAAATTTTGTGTCAGAATATTAGATAAGCCCAATTTCAAAAATGATTTTTAATACCAAAATGTAGGCCTACTGAAAAGTATGTACAGTATATGCCCTCAATACTTTTGCATGAATTACTGCATCAATGCGGTGTGGCATGGAGGCGATCAGCCTGTGGCACTGCTGAGGTGTTATGGAAGCCCAGGTTGCTTTGATAGCGGCCTTCAGCTCGTCTGCATTGCTGGGTCTGGGGTCTCATCTTCCTCTTGACAATACCCCATATATTCTCTGAGGTTTAGGTCAGGCGAGTTTGCTGGCCAATCAAGCGCAGCGATACTGTGGTTATTAAACCAGGTATTGGTACTTTTGGCAGTGTGGGCAGGTGCCAAGTCCTGCTGGAAAATGAAATCAGCATCTCCATAAAGCTTGTCAGCAGAGGGAAGCATGAAGTGCTCAAAAATTTCCTGGTAGACGGCTGCGTTCACTCTGGACTTGATATAACACAGTGGACCAACACCAGCAGATGACATGGCCCCCAAACCATCACTGACTGTGGAAACGTCACACTGGACCGCAAGCAACATGGATTGATGCCTCTCCACTCTTCCTCCAGACTCTGGGACCGAGATTTCTCAATGAAATGCAAAATTTACTTTCCCCTGAAAACAGGACTTTGGACCACCGAGCAACAGTGTTGGTCCACTGTGTTATATAACGTATAATCAATTAATGGTAGTTTGGTATGCAGTATTTCTATACTGCAGTATATGTCAAGAATCTATGGGGTATTGTGAAGAGGAAGATGTGACACCAGACCCAACAATCCAGACGAGCTGAAGGCCGCTATCAAAGCAACCTGGGCTTCCATAACACCTCCGCAGTGCCACAGGCTGATCGCCTACATGCCACGCCGCATTGATGCAGTAATTCATGTAAAAGGAGCCCCGACCAAGTATTGAGTGCATATACTGTACATACTCTTCAGTAGGACAACATTTCAGAATTAAAAATCATTTTTGAAATTGGGCTTATAAAATATACTAATTTTCTGAGACACAAAATTTTGGGTTTTCATTAACTGTCAGTCATAATTATCAACATTAAAAGACAAAAATGCTGGAAATAGATCACTCTGTGTATAATGAATCTATATAATATATGAGTTTCACTTTTTGAATTGAATTACTGAAATAAATTAACTTTTTGATGATATTCTAATTGATTGGGAAGACTAGTATATAAAAGACGTTTTTTGCATATTTTTGTTGTATCTTTTTGTTGCAATTTTCAGTTTGCAGTAAAATTTACATGGTATTGACAAAATTATAAAAATAAATAATAACCTTGCAACAAATGTGAAAAATAATGTAAATATGCCGCCTTAAAAATAAGCTCTCTGTGTGACTGTACTGACTTTGTAGTGACCTTGTGCTTATGCAATCTGTGCACTCAGAGCTGCAGTATAAAGCATAAGGGAGGGATAGAGCAGCAGCCTGAGCCACTGATGAAACTAAGGCTGGATTCACACGAGCACATTACGTCCGTAATGGACGGAACGTTATCCGGCCGCAAGTCCCGGACTGAACACAGTGCAGGGAGCCGGGCTCCTAGCATCATAGTGATGTACGATGCTAGGAGTCCCTGCCTCGCTGCAGGACAACTGTCCTGTACTGTAATCATGTTTTCAGTACTGGACAGTAGTTCCACGGAGAGGCAGGGACTCCTAGCATCGTACATAACTATGATGCTAGGAGCCCGGCTCCCTGCAGTGTGTTCGGTCCGGGACTTGCGGCCGAAATACGTTCCGTCCATTATGGACGTAAAGTGCTCGCGTGAATCCAGCCTAAATGTGGTTATTAGACTACCTCATATTTACTTTAGACAAATATTCTGACCTGCAGTCATAGATCCAGCCTGTGGTCTACTGGTGCAGAACTGAAAGGCAGGTAAGGAAATAAAGGACACGTAAGCGTTACCTAAAGGGGGGATTTACATATAGTTTTTCACACCACAGCTGGACAATTGTTTTAAAAACTTGCCTGAGACAACTAATATCGATAAGATTGGCCACCGCTTGTGCATACTATATAATTGTATAATGATGAAGCATAGTCGTAGCGTCAAACATAAAAAGTTTATATAGGTTTGTGGAGAGGTGATGTCAGATATAATAAGTGGAGTATACTATTCCAGAGCAACCTGCCCAGCAGCATAATGTTCCTGGAAATTGTTTTCAAAAGTTGGCAAGAATGATCCGTTTTTGCTTTGTCATAGGTTTACGGTGCAGATGTTCACACTATCGTGTAACTTTATTATTACTGTTTTGACAGTTGCTAGAGGGCTGACCCAAGTAGCGACATGTTACATGCATTTAGTGTCTGTGTGAATGTAAAGTAATACCAGTGGCTTATCATTCATTGTTTCACTTAATACTTATCTTAAAGTGTGTTTTGTTTTTTTGTGCCATAATATATGACTTATCTTACTGTAATTATGTTACTTTTCTGAGGACTTGCAAAGATTGTCCAGTTTGGAGAGTTATGACTCACATTGTGGGTCCCCCAATTCCTGCAGGTCACCCCAGGTGCACAAACACACATAACTCTATTGACCGTGGAATTTAAGGGGTTAAACTGTCTGGATCTGAGTTATCTCAAATCCCAGCAATCGCTGCAGTAGCCCAGCTCTCAACCAACACTGTGTTCCAGCTTCGATAGCTCAGGCACAGCTCCTGTGCCCGTGCGATCACTATGACGTAACTGTGCATCATGGTGGCTTAACGTAAGTGAGGTAGAAGATGATTAGTATACGCGCACATTTATATAGTGTTCATGTAAATATAATAAGGAACCTTCCACTTGTACACAAATGTTTTGCATTCCGGGAAGTAAGTAAACCCATGAAATAAATTCTTCATTGCATTGGTATGATAACAATGTATGCAGCATCGGGGCATAACCAGTATGGGAGGGAGAGTATATGTGAGTTGAAGCAAAGTGCATATACTGGGAGAGGAGTTTTGATTCCAGTCTGTGCATTTTTTTTAATATATATATAAGGGTAAATATATCTGGTCTATGTCGAGTATTTCTTCTGAAATATCTCTAGAAATTGCAGTCTCATATTTTTAATCTCTGGGCCTCTAATGTCATGCAGGTAGAATCATTGTGGTTGAAATGGTTTCATTTAAGCTTAACGCCTGCTACTGGTGTTGTAAGGCTGGGTTCACACGACCTATTTTCAGACGTAAACGAGGCGTATTATGCCTCGTTTTACGTCTGAAAATAGGGCTACAATACGTCGGCAAACATCTGCCCATTCATTTGAATGGGTTTGCCGACGTACTGTGCAGACGACCTGTTATTTACGCGTCGTCGTTTGACAGCTGTCAAAAGACGACGCGTAAAATTACAGCCTCGTCAAAAGAAGTGCAGGACACTTCTTTGGACGTTTTTGGAGCGGTTTTCTCATAGACTCCAATGAAAACAGCTCCAAAAACGGACGTAAAAAACGCTGCGAAAACGGTGCGAAAAACGCCGCGAAAAATGCGAGTTGGTCAAAAAACGTCTGAAAAGCAGGGTCTGTTTTCCCTTGAAAACAGCTCTGGATTTTCAGACGTTTTTGGTCACTACGTGTGCACATACCCTTAGTATGATTTCGGGTCATCATGTCATCGATAAAGTGTCACTTTGGTAAAGTAGCTTGTGGAGTATGTGTCTAAAGTCGGCCATACATGTAAATATCATGTTACAAGGAACTATGGCAAAAAAGTGTCTCGGAGTGAGAGTCCTAGACTCCTGGCAAGGTCTATGTACATCTGAGATCCTTAGACATTTGACTTACCTGTACGTCATAGTTGGGAGGGGGAGTCAAGTGTCGGCTCTATATTACAGCTGACACCCACTCTAATGGCCCGGCCGCGGCATTTCAGCCTCTGTTATACCATCGCCTTCCCGCAACGCGATCGCGGGATGATGATGAGTTGTCATGGCAGCCGGGGCCTAATGTAGACCCCTATTTCTGCCATCTTGGCTCTCCTATTAAGCCCTGCCAGAGGCATGCTACATTCAAGTGGTGGCTAAATGCAAGTTCCTGCTAGAAAAGTAGAGAGCAATGCAGGATCATGGATGAAAAGCATGTTTTATTATAAGGGAACTGCGGCTGCCACATTTGTATAGGCACTGGTTCAGTAGTAACTAGAATTAGGATGTCGTATAACCAGGTCAGCAGCTTTGTCCCATATTACTCCACACAGGAAAATGTTCTGCTTCAATTTTACAGGAATTTGTACTTTATGTGCTTTCTTATTAAGAGAACGTAGGATTTCCTGCCCCTTGTCCTGGCATTGTTTATTCACGTGTATAGATATATAGTAATCAGCTTTTTAAGATGTCACCCCTTAAGAATGTGCTAAGTAGACTTAGATTTCCTTAACATTATTCATTCTCAAAAGTGCTCGTGGGATATTATAAACATGCTACACTACAGGGAACGTTAACTGCGCATTGATAAATGCATTGATCTACCATTTCACTAGTGCTGTGCATAAGGGGTAACTCCACCCAGAAATTACATGACCTTTAATACCAGTACAACTTTCTCTAATAACTTCATAAATTCAAGTAGAAACTTGACAGGCAAGAATTAGCAACAACTGTATCCATAGAGATAAACTGAACTTTCTTTGTCGCAGGAATTGATCTGTTACAAATGTGTCTGGTAAGTGCTGGCGCATTACTGGGTTTTAGATAGTAGGTATATTTTGACTGGAGTAGTGTGTTGATTTTGGCGGGCAGCTGGAAAAAACTGTGCTAAAAGAAAAGTATGTGTGAGCTGGAAATCCTATTGGGTGGAAGAACTGTGTTTTCAAACAAAGAAGCATATATATATATATATATATATATGTCTATATGTGTGTATATATGTATATATGTGTGTGTATATATATATATATATATATATATGTATACATACATATGTGTGTGTGTGTATATATATATATCTATATATGTAGATATATATATACATATATGTGTATATACATATATGTATATATATACATATATGTATATGTATATATATATATATATATATATATATTATTATACTGCATACCAAACTACCATTGATTGATTATTCTATGTGGGTTTAATGCAAATGTATATGAATAAGTCACAAAAGTAGTAAAAATCCGAATATTACCCTGTAACTATTAGGGTATGTGCACACACACTAATTACGTCCGTAATTGACGGACGTATTTCGGCCGCAAGTCCCGGACCGAACACAGTGCAGGGAACCGGGCTCCTAGCATCATAGTTATGTACGATGCTAGGAGTCCCTGCCTCGCTGCAGGACAACTGTCCCGTACTGAAAACATGATTACAGTACGGGACAGTTGTCCTGCAGCGAGGCAGGGACTCCTAGCATCGTACATAAGTATGATGCTAGGAGCCCGGCTCCCTGCACTGTGTTCGGTCCGGGACTTGCGGCCGAAATACGTCCGTCAATTACGGACGTAATTAGTGTGTGTGCACATACCCTTAAGGGAACAAGTCGATAGGATCTCTATGGAGAGGGCAAGCTGCTTCTCTTGCATATGTGGCGGCTGTCCATTCTACATTTGAGTGATGTGTGTTGTAAAAGGTGTCTTCAGATGCGTGTCCATGACTTCTGTATGTTCTTTCTGTCGAGACGCTTACTGTCCCAGACCTAGTAATTTGCCGTAAATGAAGTCAATACCCAGGCTTCCTCTCTACGTCTCATGGATAGAGTGACCACCACATGTTTCTCTTTCAGCTGAATCTCTTCCTATAATATGATCTCACACCCAATAATTAGTGTCACCACATTACTACTGGTATTATGCTTTGAAGCCCGCCACTTGTATACAACGTTATTCATTTGGGAAGTCATTGTTCCTTTGGAAATGAGGTGTGGCTGTACAGTCGTCTCATAAGTCATAGTGCCAAGACGAAGTAAACATTCAGCTCTGCAGGTTCTGCATTCCTTCTGCCGCCACTTGGGGAATGCTGTGTTATTTCTATCAGAGGAATCTCTATCTAAGTTATGTGCACTGGTTTACCTTCAAAATTTCTTTATAAATCACTGCAGGCACTAGCGATTTATTTTTTTAATCGCTGCATGCTGGGAATTTTGAGCGATTTTATGAAATAGTAGCTACTTTTTTCTTCTTTACAGTAATATTAAGGTTTGGATTATGCTAAATATAATAGCCTTACTGCAAAAACTCTGATTGTAGCCCTAGCGTAAGACATCAAGTGGAAATGCTTTCAAATATACCTGCTTTCAAGTTAAATATTATTTATAAAGTAAAAAATATTGGCTAGCTATGCATATTCTCAGTGATACATCAAATACAAGCTTCATGGATAATACCAGCTACTGCAGTATGACAGTAGTACTCACTCACACACATCATATATGGTCCATTATGCTGAAGAAGGGTCAGAAATCAGTAAAAGCAACATGGCAGTCGTCCGGGACAAATAATATCTTGAAGGGTAGGTTCACCATAGCAGACATTTTTTTTTATTGCGCAAATAGTCTTAATTAAAAATCTATCGTTTTTTATCTCTTATTCAGACCTATGTGTCTCCTTAGTAACAGACTACAAACAAACTCTGTGTAGTCTGATCCCAAATTCATATAGCCTTCCATCTCTCCCCTACTTCTTACTTACCTACCGAATGTAAGTTAGCAAGAAGTATGGGACAGAAGCAAGGAAGTATGATTGAAGGATCAGACTATGGAGAGTTTATTAAGAGTTTGTTACCATTAAGTCACGTAGGTCTAAATAGGAGCTGTAGACTAAAAATAAAAGAAGATTTTATTAGGACTATTTGGAAAGTAATTTTTTATTCTAGATGCATTGGAGCAATAAAAAAAAATCTGGTTGCAAAAGTGAACCTTTTCATAACGTTAATGTCCCCAATAAGATTTAATGTATTATGTTGCTCTTCTGGACATATAAGAAACACTTGAAAAACATGCATTATTACCTTACTCCTTTTTTTTTTTAACTAAAATTCTTCCTAGTATCAACTGCTGTGATAACTACAGCTTGGTAACCCATGTTTTCCCTGTATGAGCCCAGGTCACTATCACGAGTTGATTCCATTTGGTATGTTTGCTTTGTAAGCCCGAGCTTAAAATGAAAAGGGACGGCTCTTCTGTTTAAAAGTGTTAAAAGGGTTCAGGTTCTACCTCAACCATTGTTCATATTTTACTGTAAAGATCGTGAACATGTACAACACAACCATTTCATATACATGACCCTTAGGCCTCATGCACACGGCCGTACCCGTAATCACGGCCCGCGATTGTGAGCACGACTGCCGCATGGGAGCACGGCCCGTAAAAAAAACAAAAGTAGGACATGCTCCAAAATTCACGGCACAGTTCTTCGGCACGGACACCCTTCCGTAGCGATACGGAAAGGTGTCCGCGGCCAATAGAACTAGGCAGGTCCGTAATTGTGGACCGTATTGCGGTCCGCAATTACAGAGGTTTTTTTTACGGTCGTGTGCATGCGGCCTTAGGTACATGTTCATTTTGTGCTATAAAACTGCCAGTGATGAACTTGTTCTATCTCCTGTATCTGCTGATGAAAATGATAATGATTGCCATTGAGGTCCCCCAGATTTTTTTTTTTTACACCCAACCAGTATGTCACACAAGAGCTGGCTGCATGAATGGCTTCTTTTTTTTCAGTGGAGACATCCATACATTAGAAGTCAGGACACTCCGAGCACCTGGCGGTACTATGAGGCAGCTTTGTGTCTTGTTTCTGGGCCTGTTACCGCAGCTGCTCTTGTCATATGCAGTGCCTGTCACCCACAGTCCCAGCCCCATAATGCTCCAGTGTTACAATGTGTCTGGCATTTGTTCTATTTACATTATATATAGCCAGTCTTCTTATCTTATGTAACAATGATGCTGATGATGTTAGTGAGTGATAACATTTTGGAATGTATATTTAATGCAAGCCTTTCACTCCTGTTACTGGCATGCTGCTATCCTGCCTCTATAAATTCATTGTATGTGGACGATACTCTTTCGCCCTGTAACCTGTACATTACTGCCTAGAAGCCATAATTGACTTGTGGTTTCTTGCCAGAGCTACTCCTACACCACAAGTTTCAGGAGATGCCACCAACCTTCTCTTAAGGTGTGTCCATTTGCTTGAGGGTAGGGTGTCCTTTGTTTATTCCCAAGTAACAATGTCTTATCATTAGAGCACTGTTCTTTATAATCACTGGCAAGTCAGACTACTATATTAGTGGGAGTCATAGGGTGGGTACATTTTGATGGATACTTTATGCCATTACAATAGCTTTAGTACAGCATAGATATCCATTTATATCACTGCTGTTCTGCAGTACTAGAGTTTGTCGTTCAAATTTAACCATGTCACCTTTATTTATACTTGCAGGGATTTCTCCTTGTCAGAGGTGGACACAGACAGCAGAGGGCCCCAGTGCAAGAACAGTATATGGGCCCCTTGCTCTCCAATCGCTCATCATAGAGCACCCTCTATGTCTCTTTAACAACCCTCCAGTAATTGTGAGACATGAAATTGTAAAGAGAAATACCTTATATACGACCTAATAGACAGTAAGGACCTTCTGGCTGCTTTAAAGGGTCCAATGGGCCCCCTTACTAACTGGCCTCTGTGCAGCTGCACACATATGTCATGTCCGGCCTTCTCCTGGGTTCCTCCCAACATTATTATAGTTTGATTGACTTTTTATGAAATTGGCCGTAGTGTGAGACATAGGGAAATTAGATTGTGAGCCCGAGTCAGGACAGGGACTGATGTGAGTAAGTATATTCTGAGTACAGCTCTGAGGAATACGTCGCTATGGAATTACAGAAAATAAGTTAAAGATTTTTTTAAAAGTAAGGTCTTATCTACCCCACAATATCGATATGTGGTGCACATTAACAACGTTTGACTATACAGTACCTTCATATTAATACACATGAGAAAGTAAAGTTGGTTTCAGGGTCCTTCACATCTCGTTGATAGGCGCTCGTTTGTTCCTTTCACAAGAAGCAATGATCGGTTATGTATGGGGACAAGCAATTGTTACTACCATCGTACGTCCCCATATATTTCCATCATGTCGGCAGCACATCTCCCTGTTTAAAGGGAGTTTTTGCTCGTTTGTCGGCTAATCATTGCCCAGTTTACACAGGGCAATGATCGAGGACGATTGTTCATAGGAGCCCTCGTTCGCCTGGTCATTGGCCCGTGTGAAAGGGCCTTAAGTTACTAGTTGACCTCGTTTGTGACTCCAAATTTAGATGAGCATGGTAAGGCCCTGTTCACACAGAGTTTTATGGTGTTGATTTTGTCGCAGAAACTGTGTCGGAATCGGCTCCAAAAAGCATCTGACATCTCCCCCCATTTAAATGGGAGACAGAGGCGTTTATTTTCCCAGGCAGCATTTGGCCGCCCACAGGAAAAAAAAGTGGCATGTCCTTACTTGATGCAGTTTCCTCCTCTGATCTCCCAATGAAATCAATACGAGGCAGAAAAAAACCTATGGCGCTTGTTTCCCAGCGTTTTTTGCCCACGGTCCTTGCCTTAGCTTCAATGGCCGTGTGCGAAAAACACAGAAAAAAAGAGCATGCAGTTCAAAATCTTCCTTAAACTTCCTGAAGGAATTCTGAGGCAGATTTTTTCTGCCTGCAAAAAACTGTGTGTGAACAGGGCCTAAATATTTTACCCTTACTGATATCCAAACTTATTTATTGCTCATAGATAGACTGCCAGTTGGACAAATCATGGACTCATTCTTTGCAGCTATACATGTAAAGTATAAGTGGATTTGGGTGTCATACTTCCCCTTTCACCCTTGCTTGGTTCTTCTTATATAGTATATGAAAGTCATGTTGTTTAATCTCTTGCAGACAGCAGGGTTTGATGGCTTCGGAAGTGGTTTGACATTGGGCTCCCATGAGGGCCGCCCTCAGACCCTGGCCACGGTAAGAAGACCCATCTCCACCTGCTCCTTGAGTCTGGGTCAATATTTTGACTCGGCAGGACCTCCACCTTGTACTGAGCACCTGTTCCCTCCCTGCACAGTTTTCCTGTTTTTACCCTTGGTTGTAGTGCTGCACTGTGAATGGCTTTAGCTTAGAACTCTATAACCCTTCCTCTTCCTTTAGCATGCACAACTATCTTCCATAGTCTTCACTAAGCAACACCTTAATGTCTTCCCACTTCCTAAATTGAAACCCAGTAGTTTACCTTTTGTATTAGACTGTGAGCTCTCTCACTTACCCCCCAATGGTGAAGCAAACCTCCCACTACTGTTTTATCTTTATTGCTGCTGTTACCTAATACACTTTTATTCCAGGTTGCGGTTTATTTTTGGTTACTGTACAATGATCTTTATTCTGTCTTCTAGTAAGGTCATCTATACTAGTATCAAACAGTCACAATGTGTTTGCTTGTAGAAAGTAAAATAGGTAAAAAAGAAATGAATGAGCAGCTGGGAAAATGTGGATATTACTAGATATAGTTGTGAGCAATGTTCCCTCTAAGTCTTGGCAGCTCCTGAGCGGGGCAGTTAGGGAGCAGGGCGAGTCTCCATCAATGGTGGGCGATCTGATGACCAAAAGTAATACCCCCAGTAAACGCTAATATAGCGACTATATAGAGAATAAGAAAACTTGTTTTAAATTAGTTTTAATTCACCTTTTTTAAATACTATAATATTACAAGTACAGCAGTAAAATAGACAGTTATAAACACCAATTATAGGCATCAATGAAAGAATCCCTCATTACACCACTGTCCCTATAGATAGCGCCACATAGACCCACTGTAGATAGCGACGCACACACACATCCTGTAGATAGTGCCACAGACCCCCTGTAGATAGTGCGACACAGCCCCTGTAGATAGCATCACACACATCCCCCTGTAGATAGCGTCACCCCCTGTAGATAGCACCACACGCAGACCCCCCCCCTATAGATAGGGCCACACAGACCCCTGTAGATAGTGCCACACAGACCCCCCTGTAGATAGTGCCACACAGACACCCCTGTAGATAGTGCCACACAGACACCCCTGTAGATAGTGCCACACAGACACCCCTGTTGGTCGTGCCACACAGACCCCCCTGTAGATAGTGCCACACAGACCCCCCTGTAGATAGTGCCACACAGACCCCCCTGTAGATAGTGCCACACAGACCCCCCTGTAGATAGTGCCACACAGACCCCCCTGTAGATAGTGCCACACAGACCCCCCTGTAGATAGTGCCACACAGACCCCCCTGTAGATAGTGCCACACAGACCCCCCTGTAGATAGTGCCACACAGACCCCCCTGTAGATAGTGCCACACAGCAATTCCCCCTGTATATAGTGCTACACAGCCCCCTCTCCCCTTGTATATAGCGCTACACAGCCCCCCTCTTCCCCTTGTGTATATAGTCCTACACAGCCCCCCTCCCCTTGTATATAGTGTTACACAGAAATTTTCCCCTATATATAGTGCAACACAGCCCCCCTCTCCACATGTATATAGCGCTACACAGCCACCCACTTTCCCTTGTATATAGCGCTACACAGCCCCCCTCCCCCTGTATATACTGCCACACAGTTCCTTAAAAAAAATATAAGATTGTACTTACCTTGCCCCGTTCCCGCGACAGACAAGGCGCTACACTGCCTCTCCGGCGGGACGTATGCGCAGACCGGCGTGATGATGTGACGTCATCACGCCGGCCTGCACGACTCCCAGCTCCTTATAGGCTGCAGGCCTAACGTAATCTGCAGCCAATAGTATTCAATTGTATGTGCGTCCTGAGGACGCACATACAAGTGAATGTGGCTGTCGCTAGCACCGGAGCCCCCTCCGGTGCTAGCGACACCACTGAATCCAACCGCCGCCCGTGACAGTGCGCGGGCTTTAAAGTTTAGTGAGTGGGCGGACTGTGGAAGGTTCGTGGCCACGCAGCTGCGCACCTTATAGGGAACACTGGTTGTGAGTATGTTGAATTAGAGTGTATAATGGTAGTAGATCATGTGATTCAATGTCATAATCTTCCCTGAGGATAAAATAGCATTTTCAGAAAAAGGCTTTAAAATGTAACTGTCGTTTCAGGTGACTTTTCAGAATAAGCTGTCATATGTGTGTACATGAGGAATAATACGATACCTGACCATTATATGGCTTGTATCCTGCAATTATCAACACTTTTCCCCTCTGCAGGCTCTATTTCTAATTGTCAGTTTTCCCTGAGCTCAGCTTTAGAGGGGAGTAGACTAGCTTCTATAATGTCTCCCATACACAGCACACACAGAGAAGAGGTGATCCTGCCCCATGATCGCTCTCTCTGTGTCTCTCTCTGTGTGTCTGTCTCTCCCTCCCGGACATTATACAGCAGCAATGAGCAGTGTAGCTGTGAGACAGTAAAATACTTACTAGAAGCAGCAGCAGAGTCTGTCTGTCTCTGCAGCTGCTCCCTCCTCCCCCTCTCCTCTCCATAGACATCTATGGGCAACAGCTATAATCTGATCCCTCAGTGAGATGATAATCTGCCTTCATCTCTGCCTCACTGAATATAAGTTTTACCAGTGAATTAAGAGTGAATGATCAATGCAAGAGGCAGGGGGTGGGGGAGTCTGATAAGAGGAAAAAAAAGGCATTTTTCTGTAATAAGATTTATTACAAAGTTTCTTACCACTATTGATGTATTGAAAAAAAAATAGAAAGGACGGTTACACTGTAAGACTATTTGCAAACACTATGCTGACTTTGTACTTCAATACAGACTCTCTTAGGAATCTGACAGAATAAAACCCTCTGTATGCCTAAATATTTAAACGAATGAATACAGAGGTACAGTAAGGCTTCATGCAGCTCTATCGGTGTCCTATTATGGTTCCGCACAACAGGGGGCCACAATACAGCTATGCGCATGAGGCTTAGGGCCTATTTTTCCCAGTGGAGTACGGAGCCAACTGCTTCCGGCTCCATATGTTGCATACTGTACTGTGCAATAAAATCCGGTTCCCGCGGGCCACCGGAGCAGCTGATCGGTGCGGGATCCGGTGTCGGACCACCACAGATCATATACTGATGACCTATCAGGTGGATAGGTCATTAGTTGTCCAGTATGCACAACCTCATTAAGCTATAAAAAAAAAACACTATCCCTTTCATGTAACAGTGCTGCCCTCTATAGTATAAATATTGCATTGAATAAAATAAAAGCATAGGCAAATATTTAGGGATGGCTAGTTCACATGAGGTACATCAAGTGGAGTAATTAGATGTGGGTACATGTTATACTATTAAACAAAATGATCACAGGATGATCTATTGGTTGTCCTGCTGGTCACAGAGTACTATTTGTCTCTTCTATGAATGGAGAGAAGAGACAAATAGACGACCGCTATTATTACAGTTCCTCTCATCTCTACATTAGTACAGCTGCTGTAAATGGTGCCCATATTCTGTCTATGGCATCAGGAAGAGCTGCCAATTTGTAATATATATTCATGGCGTACTTACGGGGGTTAGTTCTCTACTTCCCTATTGCCTGAATCACTTCCACTCTAAAACTTAGCAATTTGTACAATAAAAAGTATATTAGGGATATTCAGTAGTTAACATATACTGTATATATTATATAAATGCATATAAGCAAGGTATACCTCACTTTCAGTGTTATAACCTCGTATTTTAATTCACCTGACAGCACAATATATGGGAGGGGGAGAACACTGTAACGATAATTTTTGTCTTGGTCATTCAAGTTGCTTGACCGAGAAACAAACCTTTAATTCTCCCAGCGCCATGGTCGCACATGCCATTCTCTGCTCTGAGTGACAGCTCTAGCGGCCAATCAGGAGATTGGCTTGCATATCAAGTTCCCATCACAGTGGCACTTGCACTGCGGTTCTGGGGAAATTAAACATCGATTCTTGGTCATGCAGCTTGCATGACCAAGACAAAAGGTATGTATTCCCTTATTATTTGCTTATATATGTAATCTTGAAAATAATAAATATGAATTAAAGAAAAATTGTACCGGTAGGGACATGGAAGGTCAAATAAACCCATTCTCTAGAACGCAGGCCCGCCATTAGGGCAGTACTACTGGTACTGCCATCAGGGGCCCGGCCACAATAATGAAAAATAGGGGCCCGCCCGCTTCTCAGCTGCTTTACACATTTGAATGAGGGCCCCAGCATTAATCTCTTGGAGAAAGGAACGGACCCTGCAATTCAATAGGGCCCGTTCCTTACTCCGAAATAACTAATGCTGGGACCCTGAGAGGACTTACAGAAGGGGAAGATGCAGCATGAGAAGCAGAAGCTCCGTGTGGAGAGAGCCGCCCCCAGACACGTCCTTCTCTACACAGCCGACTGGACCTGCAGGCTGGAGAGTGTCCCCCCCCCCCCCTTTTCCATCCTACTTTCCATTCCTCTTGACCCCACTTGAAGATTATATAAAGTATAGAATGTTAAAAAAATTATTTCTGTTACCCTAGAGTTTTTTTGGCGCGATTTTCGTAATCGCTGCAAAAATGGCGCGGTTTTGCCGCGATTATATAAAAATCACGGCAAAACCACGTGATTTGAGCCGCGATTATGAAAATTGCATTAAAAAAATTATACAAAACATGAAAAAATGGTGCTGCTAGGCTATAGTCATAGTGCAGTCAAATCACGTTTTTCCCGCGATTTTGCAAAAATTGTGACAAAAACATGGGATTTGACCGCAATGTGTAACTAGATTAAGGCCTTATTCAGACATCCGTGTTCGGTCCGTGATATATACTGACCGACCACAGTTCATGGAGCCAGACTCCTAGCATATCAGTTATCTATGATTCTAGGAGTCCCTACCTCCCTGCGGGCATACCGTCCTGTACTGTAATCATGTTTTTAGTACAGGACCGGAGACAGTATTCTCACGGGGAGGTAGGGACTCCTAGCATCATAGTTAACTGTGATGCTAGAAGTCCTGCTCCATGAACTGTGGTCGGTCCGGGAAATATGGCCAATACACGGCCCGTATATCACAGACCGAACATGGATGTCTGAATAAGGCAAATTACTTGTCTCATATTTTTGGTGTGAATTGCACACTAAAAATTCACTACAAATGACAATATAAGGCTATATTCAGACGAACATTTGCGAGATCCGCTGTGAATAACGGCCGATTTGCACCCGTGCGGGACCCGTTTTCACAGATGCCTTATAGACTTGAGTCTATTGAGGGATCCGTGAAAACAGACAAAAATAGGACATGTCCCATTTTTTTACAGGCCCTAAACACGGTCCATTAAAACAACAGCCGCGTGAATAGCCCCTTAGAAATACGTAAAAAAAAAACGTCCTTCACACAGACGACTAACACGGTCATCTAAATAAACCCTAACTCATGTGAATGGGGTTTTCAAAACCCCATGCACATGCAGCAGAAAAAAAAAATCTGCATGGAATTTAGACCGTGCTGCCGATATTTAAATCGGCTGCATGCCTATTATGTTGCAGAATTGTAACGTATTTCATTCTTTACAATGTAAAGGGTTAATTTGCTGTAAATCCCTAGCAAATTCTGTAAGTCTACACGCACACATTGAGGAATTTGGTGCACAAAATCTGCATCAAAGCCACATGAATATCCGCAGGTAAAATCTGCACCTAAGGCTGGATTCACACGAGCGTGGCGTTTTTGCGGACGCAAAAACGCGGCGTTTTGCGCGCGCAAAAACCACTTGACAGCTCCGTGTGTCATCCGTGTTTGATGCGCGGCTGCGTCATTTTCGCGCAGCCGCCATCATAGAGATGAGGCTAGTCGACGTCAGTCACTGTCCAGGGTGCTGAAAGAGTTAACTGATCGGCAGTTAACTCTTTCATCACCCTCGACAGTGAATGCCGATCACAATATCGAGCAACCTGTTAAAAAAAAAAAAAAAGTTCGTACTTACCGAGAACTTCCCTCTTGGCCGTTGCCTTGGTGACGCGTCCTTGGTGACGCGCCTCTCTTGACATCTGGCCCCACCTCCCTGGATGACGCGGCAGACCATGTGACCGCTGCAGCCTGTGCTTGGCCTGTGATTGGCTGGAGCTGTCACTTGGACTGAATTGTCATCCCGGGAGGTCAGACTGGAGGAAGAAGCCGGGAGTTATCGGTAAGTCAGAACTTCTTTTTTTTGTACACGTTCAAGTTTATTGGGATCGGAAGTCACTGTCCAGGGTGCTGAAACGGTTTAACTCTTTCAGCACCCTGGACAGTGACTATCTCCTGACGTCGCGTACCGGAAATTTTTTTGCCGGGTTCGGCCAAAACTAGTTCGGCCGAACCCGGTGAAGTTCGGTTCGGTTGTCCGGGTTCGCTCATCTCAAAGACACTCCGTTTGGATGTTTGTAAACAGAAAAGCACGTGATGCTTTTCTGTTTACATTCATCCTTTTGACAGCTCTTGCGCGAATCACGCAGTTTGCACGGAAGTGCTTCCGTACGGCATGCGTGGTTTTCACGCACCCATTGACTTCAATGGGTGCGTGATGCGCGCAAAACGCCGAAAGAACGGACATGTCGTGACTTTTTTCAGCGGACTCACGCTGAGTAAAAATCACGGACATGTCAGCACGGCCCCATAGACACATATAGGTCCGTGCAACGCGCATGCAAATCACGCGCGTTGCACGGACGTTTTTCCCGTTCGTCTGAATAAAGCCTATGGCCAGGTTCCTATGGGACAGATACGCTGCGTAAAAACCACGCAGCATATCCAACCTGGAACCCGTAGGACTTTCCATCCGAAACATTTTGGAAGTTCCGCTGCGTACTTAAGCGCACATACTTACCCCCTCCCTCCTCTGACGTCCGCTCCGGCCTCCCTTGATGACGTTTTAGGCCATGTGACGCTTCAGCCTGTGATTGGCTGCAGTGGTCACACGGGATACATAGTCTTCCCAGGAGGCCATTCTGGGTAAATATGTTTTTTGTTGTTTTTTTCCGGCATTACGCTGCGAATTCGCTGCAAAAGTGGCAAGTTGGCTTTCGGTTGCGGGTTTTGCATACCCATTGAATTCAATGGGGAAAACCCGCAGCAGAAAATCAATGAAAACGCAGCATAAATTGCCATGGAATTAAATTCCGCACCGCAGGACAATTTATTAATTTTTACGCTGCGGAAATCCCGCAGCGTTTACGCTACTTGGGAACCCGGCCTGAATTTTTTATACGTTTATAGGTGCGGTTTTTACATTTTGATGTGGAAATAGGTGCAGGTTTTATGCTGAATTTTTTTTTTAAACTAGTCAGAAACAATTTGCAAGCGGAAACGTAAGATAAATTGACATGTAGCATATTTTCAAATACGCACCGCAGGTCAAATTTTGTGCAGAAAAAAAATCTGCGACATGTACTATAGATCAGATTTCTTGATCTCATTTACTTTGCTGGTACTGTATTACACTGCGGATTTGACGCACGAAAATACCCGTGACAAATTTGCACGTAATAAGTATCGTGTGCATTTGGCCTAACAGAGGTTTTTTTAACTCACCCTAAGGGTGGATTTACACGAGCATGTGCGTTTTGCGCACGCAAAAACCGCAGCGTTTTGCGTGCGCAAAAGGCACTTGACAGCTCCGTGTGTCATGTTCATATGGATGCGCGGCTGCGTGGTTTTCGCACAGCCGCCATCATTATGACACTCCGTTTGGATGTTTGTAAACAGAAAAGCACGTGGTGCTTTTCTGTTTACATTCATTCTTTTACTGCTGTTGCGCGAATAACGCGCGTCCCACGGAAGTGCTTTTCACGCACCCATTGACTTCAATGGGTGTGTGATGCGCGAAAAACGCCGAAATATAGAACATGTCGTGAGTTTTACGCAGCGGACTCAAGCTGCGCAAAACTCACGGACAGTCTGCACTGCCCCATAGACTTGCATAGGTCCGTGCGACCCGCGTGAAAACCACGCGGGTTGCACGGACGTATAGCACGTTCGTGTAAATCTGCCCTAAGGCCCCGTTCACACATGTTGGATTTGATACAGAATTCGATGACATGCCCATGATTCTGCATCCCATGCATATGAGGTATCTGCAATCTAGTTCACGGGCTAGGAAAAATTTTAAATTTGTATTTTTGTCCGCACCATAAGGGTAAGGCCACACGGAGCGGCTCTGACACGGTCGCAACGCGGCCAACAACCGCGCTAACACTATGTAGGTGCGGCTGTCAAATACCTTTTTAAGGGGTATTCTGGTTACACGCTCATGCGCACTTCCGCTCCATTCATTCTCTATGGGAGCTCTGGAGATAGCCGAGTGCAGAGTTCGGCTTTTTCCGGCGCTGCCATAGAGAATGAATAGAGGGTAACTTGTTGTAACCTGCAAAATCGTGCGGCCATAAAGGGTGTATTAATTCATGGCCGCATGATTTTGCAGATAAAGGGACGGTTTATCCGCATTAATGTGCGGCCTCTAACAGGCTGTTTGACAGCCGCACCGAACATGGTGCCGGCGCTGATGTTAGCCGTGTTGCGACGGTGTCAGGGCCGCTCCGTGTGGCCTTACCCTGAAAAGAAATCCACCACAGCAATAAGTAGCATGCTACTTATTTTGCATGGGAAAGCCGAGGATAAGCAACTTTGAATGACAATGGGACTAATTCTCGTGCGGATTTGCTACACGCTTGTGGCACATCTGCGGCAGAAATCCAAAGGAAAGCCTTAGATATTTGCTGTGGAAAAACACATTGAACTTTAATGGCAAAGTAAGAACGGAGCATTAGTCCTCCTTACATCCTCGCAAGTGCTCCCGCTCCCTTAGGGCGCCCTTCACATCATGTTGTTGCCCTAAGTTTATCGTGTAGTCAGGAAATCTCCATTACGTCCTTTTAGCCTCCGTCGGGCTGGTATATGTCGGTATACCTTATTTTTGAAGGATGGAATAGTGTAGTAGACTTTGCTATTCTATCCTGAGAGATACCACAAAAAAACTTATACCGCTCCTTACATTACTATATGGACAGTGATGTCACGAGCTTCCCAATGCTGGAGTCCCCAGACAGAGCATCACAAGTGCTCTGCACATGGACTTTGTCCCTGGGAAAGCTCCTGATGTTACTGTCCATATATGTAAAGTGACGTCAGGGGAATTTCCAGGGCCGGAATCCCTGGCCAGAGCGTTGCCTACGCTCTGGCCGTGGACACAGGTTTTGCAAAGCTTCTGACGTCACTTACGTATATGGACATCAGGAACAGCGACAGAGTCCCCGGGCAGAGCGCTAGTAGAAGGCTCCAGCCCTGGGAAAGCTTCTGACGTCACTGTCATTTATGGACAGTGACTTCAGGAGTTTCCCCAGGGCCATTCCCCGGGCGATGTATCCATCTTTATGCCATACAGTGGGATACGTTTTGGCTAAATAGATCAAAATCGTCACTGCCTGCTCCATGGTTTCGTTTACTGTAATTGACATCAGCACCAAAATCAGTTAGGCCCAATCACACCAACGTAAAAATGCCCATAATTATGGGCCGTAACTACGGCACGTTTTTACGGGCCCATGGACTTCTATTGGCCACGGGTACCTCCCCGTATGCTTACGGGAAGGTGCCCGTGCCGTTGAAAAATATAGAACATGTCCTATTTCAGGCCGTAATTACGGCACGGGCAGGCCCATAGAAGTCTATGGGGCTCCCGTAATTACGGGTGACTACGCGTGTGCACCCGTAATTACGGGAGCGTTGCTAGGCGACGTCAGTAAATAGTCACTGTCCACGGTGCTGAAATAGTTAAACGATCGGCAGTAACTCTTTCAGCACCCTGGACAGTGACTTCCGATCACAATATAGATCAACCTGTAAAAGAAAAAGACGTTCATACTTCCTGAGAACTCCCTGCTTATTCCTCCAGTCCGGCCTCCTGGGATGACATTTCAGCCCATGTGACCGCTGCAGCCAATCACAGGCCAATCACAGGCCAATCACAGGCTGCAGCGGTCACATGGACTGCCGCGTCATCCAGGGAGGTTGGACTGGATGTCAAGAGAGGGACGCGTCACCAAGACAACGGCCGGGTAAGTATGAATTTCTTTAACTTTTTCTGCGGAAAGGGCTGTTCCTTCTCTCTATCCTGCACTGATAGAGAGAAGGGCTGCCGATTACTGCAGTTTAATTTTGCAGCGAAAACGTGCCCGTAAATACGGGTGGAATACGGGTGACACCGGACCCGTATTTACGGGCACGGGTCCGTAAATACTGGTGCAATACGGGTCGAATACGTGTGACCAAGGACCCGTATTTATGGCAGTATATACGGGAGGACAAAAATACGTTCGTGTGCATGAGGCCTTAATGCGTATAGCGTACAAACGTGAGCTCCGCACTTTCTGTTGCCCACCCCCGGTAATGAAGAGGGGGCCCAGGCTTCTTAGCTGTATGGGGCCCAGAAATTCCTGATGGCGGCCCTGCTGGAACGTCTCATGCTGACCTAAGATACTGTTTGTAAAATGTCTCCATCTCCGCATTTATTCATTAAATGGAATGTGTCGATTTAAATTTTTTTTTTCCAGTTAAACAATTATTATTTAAGTGATTACACATTGTTTTCATTTTTTACATTTTTTCACAAGTCAGGAAATATTATAAATTAGATTCTAATTTATAACATTTCCATGTGCTGGGCACTAGAGGGAGCAGTTCCCAAAATTGCAGCATGGTCAATGTGGTAAAGCAATCTCATTGATTTATGCTGCAAATTTGGGGTGGACACACTCTTTCTAGTGTCCTCACACAATCCCTACTCCCTTATTCTGGGTAGTGCCAGGAGAAGGAAGGGTTTGAATTTTCAAACCTTCTACACTGTGTGCCGCCATTTTCTGCACAGTGTAGGAGGATTAGACACAGGCCTCAGCAGACAGTATCACACGAACATAATACACACATCACATACACGAACATAAATTACCTGCTCCTGCCGCTGCCTCCGCTGGCCTACGCTCCTATTCCTTGCGCCTGAACATATGGCCCGAAGCCGCGGCCGGAAGTCGTCATCTGACTGTCTGGCAGCGGCTTCCGGTCCACATGAAAATTGCGCCGGATTTTGCTCTGCGAACGAGCTTCGTTTTGGTCAGTGTGGGAGCGGCGCATGCGCCTTTCCCACACAGACGGCGTACGCTTCAGAGAATGGAACGGCTCCCGTTCGCATTCTCTACGGGGTTGTATGTGCCGTATTCCATCTCTGTATGTGTTGTTAATCGACACATACAGAGATGGAAAAAAAAATGTCAGCCCCATAGAGAAGTAAAAGTAAGAACACAGTAAAAAGTAGAACATGAGAACACAAATAAATAAAATGTATGTTAATATCATATTAAAAGCAATATGATAAAAAAAATGTCATGACACCTTCCCTTTAAGAGACTAAAAAGTTCCACTACTTCATTACCATAAAAAGCCACTTTTATGTGAGCCCCGGAGTTTGCAACCATTGGATATTTGCAGTGGAGTTGTACAGATGAATCACAGGACATAGCCCAGTGGCGTAACTACAGGGGTCGCATCGGTAGCAATTGCGACCGGGTACTGAAGCCAGGGGGTCCCCGCACCACATCTATAAAAAGTTACTATAGTAACTAGGGCCTATGTAATAAGCTGCACGGGCCCTTTTACTATAGTAACTGACAGTATACTTACCCTCCTCGTTCCAGAGCACAGTGAAGGTCCTCACGTCGCACGCCACGCGCAACATCCCTCCGCTGGATGGAGTCAGGACATCCGCTGGGGGGGGGGGAAGAGAAAGAGAGAGAGAGAGACCTTTCTCAAGCCATCACAAACTGAACAAAGTGTCAAGTATAAATAGGAGGAGCATACATTAATCAGCAATAAAGCAATCATATGTACAGTTCCAATAAAACATACAAACATATACATCCCAATATTTCTTCCGGGTATACGACACGTCACATCAGCTCCAGGCGACAGAAGGTATAGTTGAATCTGCAGCATCATCACCATGTGCAGGTAAGCATAGCAAACTCCCTAGAGACGAGCATATTAACCTTTTGGACGCCTGGAGCCGATGTATCTTCTTTGTCCGACGACAAGGTTGAAGGACCTGTGGGTGACGTCACGCTGTGTGTCTGCAGTGAAAGAAGCTGGGTGGGAACGATGAGAAGTGTATGATGCTGATTTGTCAGCGTCATAAACTTCTATTCACAGTTGGTAAAAACACAATACACGCCCAGTTGGTAAAAACACAATACACGCCCAGTTGTCCATTGAAAAGCTCATTTGCATAAATATAAAATTGCTCATAACTTGGGCAAAAATGATCGTTTTTAAAAACAAACAAACTTTGCTGTTATCTACATTGCAGCGCCGATCACATTCAATAGGAGATAGGGATTTGATAATCTTGTGACAGAGCCTCTTTAAGCCTCACCTCAAAACATAATTCAAATGGATGTGAAGTGGAAGTAAGTCCCTATGGTGCTGTCAGTTTGCATCCGCGTTTGGGTTGGGCTTACAGCCGTAATACAGAGGCTAGAATGTGGCCGACTGAATAAGGCTTAAGGCCTATTTTACACCGTGCAGATTCAGTCAGTTTTTTTAATGTTTTTTCTAAAAGCCAAATTAAGGAGCATATGCAAAAAAAAAAAAAAAAAAAAACACTCTATAAGTCTATGTCTGACTTAACAGTGAATAACTCTATGTCCAAATATGTTGTTTTTGCTGCATGTTTCTTTGCAGTAAAAGTGCGCCCAAAAAGTTCCTCAGAATTTTCCAGGGGCTTAAATTTGTGCTCGTAAAGACATTTTTGTTAGAATATATATATATATATATATATATATATATATATATATATATATATATATATATATATACATACATACATATATGTATAACAAAAATAGTATATATACAGTGGATACAAAAAGTCTACACACCCCTGTTAAAATGACAAGTTTTTGTTCCAATATTGACTGATATTTTGAACTGTTAATAATTCCCTTCACCTTGACTAAAGCCCCAGTTCCAGCTGCAAAAAAACAGGCCCAAAGCATAATGCTGCCTCCACCATGCTTCATTGTGGGTATGGTGTTCTTTTGGTGATGTGTAGTGTTGGCTTTGCGCCAAACATACCTTTTGGAAGTATGGCCAAAAAGTTCAACCTTGGTCTCATCAGACCATAACACAAGTTGGGCTTGGATGTTTTTCTTTGTTAGAAAAGGCTTCCGTCTTGCTACCCTACCCCAGATCCCAGACATATGAAGAAAATGGGAGATTGTTGTCACATGCACTAGACAACAAGTACCTACCAGAAAGTCCTACAGCTCCTTTAATGTTGCTGTAGGCCGCTTGGTAGCCTCCCGGACCAATTTTTGTCTTGCTTTTTTATCAAGTTTTGAGGGACGTCCAGTTCTTGATAATATCACTGTTGTGCGAAATGTAATCCACTTCTAGATGACCGTCTTCACTGTGTTCCATGGTATATCTAATGCCTTGGAAATTCTTTGGTACCCTTCTCCTGACTGATGCCTTTCAACAATCAGATCACTTTGATGTTTTGTAAGCTCTTTATGGACCATGGCTTTTGCTGTCACATGCAACAAAGAAAATCTCAGGAAAATCCTAATAGAACAGCTGAACTTTATATGGTGTTACTCAGAATCACTTTAAATAATCGCCGCTGTGTACTGACTATTATTTAACTTGAGTTTAAGGCCTCATTTACACGAGCGTGTGCGTTTTTCGCGTGCAAAAAACGCAGCGTTTTGCGTGCGCAAAAGGCACTTGACAGCTCCGTGTGTCATCCGTGTATGATGCGTGGCTGCGTGATTTTCGCGCAGCCGCCATCATAGAGATGAGGCTAGTCGACGTCAGTCACTGTCCATGGTGCTGAAAGAGTTAACTGATCGGCAGTAACTCTTTCAGCACCCTCGACAGTGCATTCCGATCACCATATCGAGTAACCTGTTTAAAAAAAAAAAAGAGGTTCGTACTTACCGAGAACTTCCCGGCCGTTGCCTTGGTGACGCGTCCTTGGTGACGCGCCTCTCTTGACATCTGGCCCCACCTCCCTGGATGACGCGGCAGTCCATGTGACCGCTGCAGCCTGTGCTTGGCTTGTGATTGGCTGCAGCTGTCACTTGGACTGAATTGTCATCCCGGGAGGTCAGACTGGAGGAAGAAGCCGGGAGTTATCGGTAAGTCAGAACTTTTTTTTTTTTTTTACACGTTCACGTATATTGGAATCGGAAGTCACTGTCCAGGGTGCTGAACCAGTTTAACTCTTTCAGCACCCTGCACAGTGACTGTCTCCTGCCGGGTTCGGTCAAAACGAGTTCGGCCGAACCCGGTAAAGTTCGGTTCGCTCATGTCTAAGACACTCCGTTCGGATGTTTGTAAACAGAAAAGCACGTGGTGCTTTTCTGTTTACATTCAGTTTGACAGCTCTTGCGCGAATCACGCAGTTCGCACGGAAGTGCTTCCGTGCGGCATGCGTGGTTTTCACGCACCCATTGACTTCAATGGGTGCGTGATGCGCGAAAAACGCACGATTATAGAACATGTCGTGAGTTTTACGCAACGCACTCGCGCTGCGCAAAATTCATGCATCGTCTGCACTGCCCCATAGAGTAATATAGGTGCGTACGACATGCGTGAAAAGCACGCGCGTCGCACGCGCGTATATTACGCTCGTTTAAATGAGGCCTAAATGTCATAGGCTATTTCTGTGTGTGTGTGTGTGTGTGTGTGTGGTGTGGTGTGGTGTGGTGTGGTGTGGTGTGGTGTGGTGTGGTGTGGTGTGGTGTGGTGTGTGCGTGCGTGCATAGATAGATAGATCAAATTTATACTGGAAGCTTTTTCTAAAAGGCCCTCATAGATCTAACATCCGGGAGAGCTAGCATATGTGTTATCCTATGGTAAAGTTAGCCTGCTTGCTAGTGATAGAGTTAACTCCTTGAGTTCTGAGTCCAGATTCTGTGGGGTTAATGGCCTTTTCCTCTTCTGTCTCTCCCATTATCCGCCTTCCCTGCTGCTAATCTTCTTTCCAATAGGAAGTTACAGGAAATTCCAGAGCAGAGGCTGGGGAGGGCAGTCACACATGCTCTAGCTTACACACACATACACATACATATGGTTGTGGTCAGTGGTGGGAGGGGATGGATGGGTGTGTGTATACTTGGCGAGGTAACTCTGTGCTAGCGGCTGTTGCTCGTGGGTATGGATGCCATCATAATTCAGGAACTTTTGGCCGAGAGATTGCTGTCTCCCAGAACTCTGACACAAAGAACATACCCCATGAAGCTGAAGGTAACTTAAGGGGTACAACCAGCAAGGCAGTGGGAAAGTGGGTGACAGGAAATAAGAGCGTGGATCTTTACATGTATGTTTATTATATGTTGTCAATACATATGTGTATGCTTTGTATCTATGAACGTTAACACTTCAAGTGCCACACATTCAATGCTTCGTACAATGCTGCCCATTGTTCAGGAGTTTTTGTGTGTGTGCAAATTGAGAACTTTTATTGACATCTCTCTACCAGGACTGATTATCTTTGCTAATATATAACTAGATAGAGAAGGAGTTTTGTAGTAGACAGGAAGAAGTGTGGAGAGCGGAGGGGGGGGGGGGGGGGCAAAGTGACATGGGGACTGTAGAATAACTAAAATGAAAAAGGCGTATAAAGAATGTGGAGGGTAGAACAGCTGGTAGATGAAGAGACAGAGGCCAGAATGAAGAAGGAAATGAATGGGATCAGTTCAGTCCAGGAGCTTATACTGGCCCATGTCTCTTCCTTATATGTTGGACTGTTATAGGCTGTGTTCACATGGGCCACCACTTCTATAGAGGTGCAGGAAGGTTTAAGAACTAAAAAGCAAACTGGATAATTTTACTCTGAAAAATTCTCATTACTAATAGACTTTGTGAGGAAATAATAAATCGGCGCTATGTGGAATATTAAAACCGTGTAAATCATGTCATGTTGTGCTTTTATGCTGTTATATACTGCAGTAGAAGTTTATTGAAGACATTATTAATTACAAAATGTATTTCCACAAAATGACAAACTGTTTAGGAGTTTCATGGTTAACAGGACGTCATTGTCCAGCAATGAAATGTCTATGACACTGCCGGATCATGTAGGCCCATAACCTGTGTTCTACTACTTCCTGGTTACCAGGTCATAGCTATAGGGGGTGCAGGGGTAGTAGTCGCATGCAGGCCCTGGTGCCTGTGGGGGCCCAAAGGCCCCTCTGACTTATAACAAGACACCAGTATTATAAATGGCACATGGTAGGTCGGGGGCCCTGTTACACATTTTTCATTGGGGTGCAGGATCTTCAAGTTATATTTCTTATAAGTTATAGTTCTATTGGACACCCGACTAGATTTTTGTCTAGCTCTGCCCATTACTTATCATGTGCAGTTCTAAGCAGGGCTGAAGGGAGAAACCGTTTATAAGGGCCTGTTCACATCACCGTTCATTTCCTTTCCGTTGTTCAGTCGGAGGGTTCCGTCGGGTGAACCCCGCAACGGAAAGTGAAACTGACAGCACAGCTTCCGTTTCAGTCAGACTAGAATAAAAAAGCACTATAAAGGCCTAGTTTTAATATTGTAGTTCATACCCATGGTCTTGGCTTTGACACTATTTAAAATTTGCAGCCAGTGTGTGAAGGAATAAAGCCGTTTTGCAGGTAATAATAATTGTAGTTTTATAAACCCTTCCTGCCCTATGATGTAAGGCCCTATTCACACTGAGTTTTTTGACGAGTTTTTTGGCGCGGAAACCGCTGCGCAAAACTCGTCAAAAAAACGGCCGAAAATGCCGCCTCACGGTAAAAAGAAGCGACATAACCCATCTTGAGGCTGTTTCTGCCTCCAAAACCCTATTTCAATCAGTGGGAGACGGAAAAAAAAACGCCTCGACGAGTGTTTTGACACGTTTTTGTCAAACCACTGTGCAAAAAACACCTGGAGCAGATTTTGCAGGAGGAATTTTCCTCCTGCAAAAAACTCTGTGTGAACTAGCCCTAAGAGTACATGGCGACAAGTGGGTTCTTCCCGTCAACCACCGTACTATTAAGTTAAGATGATGTTGCGGGCACAGGAGCTGTCATTTTTTCTATTAACCCCCTAAAAAATTCATAAAAGTGAATCTATGATTTATATGTGCCCAAAAATGGTACAATTAAAAAGTGTAACTCATGCCGCAAAAAAACAACAACCAAGGCCTCATAAAGCTGCAGCCACAGAAAAATCCTAAATTTATAGTTCTCGGAATGTGGGAATACAAAAACTATGATTTTCTCTGAAAAATGCTGTATAAAAAAAACCAGAAATATCTGATGTCGACAAACGTAACAAGCTGTAGAATAAAGTAAAATTATTATTTATACTGTACGATGAACAACGTGAAAAAATAAGAAATCCCAACCCCCAAAAAATTCATCAATGTTAATCCATGAGTTATATGTACCCCAAAATGGTACCAATTAATAATACAATTCGTCTTGCAAAAAACAAGCGCTACGTATATGAAAAATAAATTGTTGCGCCCTGAAGGCCAAAATAGGCTGCATTCTTAAGGGGTTAATCCTCTCAGAACAAGTTGTTAGGTTGTCTCATCATTGTACATAGCCCAAGAAGATAACACTGCTTTGTTTGGCCAGTGGCCAGAAGACCGTAGTAGAACTTGACTTGAAATCTGCACATTGGATGTTTCAATATACTTTTCTAGGAATGGGGTGAATGCAGCTTGTTCAGCCAGCCGTGCGATATCTCATTTACACACACTGGGACAGATTTATTAATAATAGCTTAAAGATAGATAGCCCAAAGCTAGCGGTCCTAGGCTGAAGGTGCGCCAAATTTTTCAATGACGTGCATGCTGTTTGATAGATTTGGCGCATGTTAGACTCCTTTCCCTTCTTTACACCACCTATTGGGTGGTATAATTTAGACCAGTATTCTGCGCCACAAAACTGGCAAGTGTTAACCTGGCGCATTTCATGATTCGACAAATCCACGGCCATATGCGATCCGACGTGGCAAACATGTCTTAAAAATCAAGGTTCTGTCTGGTGCATTCCTTAATAAATTTGGCAAATGATATATGCGCCACGGAAATAGGTGCATGAGACATAAATCTGCCCCACTATTTCCAGATTGTTAAATGGCATAATAAATTGCTGAGTGATAGACTTGGCGTGTATTAGTTGGAAATGTATACAGCTGGTGGCCGATAATATGCATTTTGGAGATTTCAGAACTGGAGTTTTATACATTAGGGTAGTCTTATCATTTTTCTGGGGTAATCATTATAATTGTTTCCTTTCACAGGACCAAGAGAAGCAATATGTTGGGTTTGCAACATTACCAAATCAAGTCCATCGGAAGTCTGTGAAGAAAGGCTTTGACTTCACTCTCATGGTGGCTGGTAAGATGATCTGTCCTATATTACTGTACAAAAGTAGTAGTCTCTCCGCTAGAACGTTTACACAACAATTATTGTGATGATTCCTGAGCATTCATAACTCATATGTTCATAGTGTTAGGGCTTATGCACCCGACAGTTGTTTTCTTCGTTGTCCTATTGTTTGTTTTTTTTGCAGATATCATACTAATCCATTAATTCCTATGGGGCCATGCACACATCCGTTTATTTGCAGATCCGTTTGTCCGTTCTGCAAAATTATAGTACATGTCCTATTCTTGTCCGTATTTGCGGTCTGTCTCACCCACTCTTGTGTATGTGTCAGCAAAAAGAAACCCAGCACACGGAAGTCACTAGGATCCATATTTTACGGTCCGCAAAATGGAAACGGTTGTGTGCACAACACGTTAAAGGGTAACTGAACGTTGAAATTAATTTTGACATGTCATAGTGACACGTCAGATTTTTTGATCAGTGGGGGTCCAAGCACTGAGCGGTTGAGCGCTGTGCTGCTTCATTTCTTATCGGCCTTCCTCGGAAAGCCGAGCATGCGGTGTACGGACTCATAGACTTTCTATTGTGCCTGTATGCCGCTCGCTGAGCTTTCCGAGAAAAGGACCCCCACCATTAAAAACTTCTGACATGTCACTATGACACGTGAAAAGTTTTTTAAATGTTCAGTTACCCTTTTAAACCAAAAAGGATCCAATATTTTTGGACTGTTTAACAATAAGCTGTTGTAACAATTATTTGTAACAATACAAATCCAGTGGAACATGCCTGACCACTGACTAAGAATGAATGACCAGCGTGTTTAATGTACCTCACAGTGAAATATGACTAGTGACCCCTGAATACAAATAAGGACCAATCCAAATTAGAAAGCAAGTGGATTAAACAAACAAAAAGTTTTGTTTGGTCGATTATGATTATCTTAGAATACATATAATGCTTATTGTTAACAATTGTCATTTATGATCCAATTGTTCTAAATATTGTGTAAAAAAATGTTTTGGACAATATAACACATTCTTGCACCATCTATATGTTGGTCAAACTACAAGTAAGATCTATATCTAATTATTAAAATGTTGACTTACTGGATTTTGTTGAAAACTGGTTTAATAAACATTCTTGTTTCTTCTGTCTTCCAGGTGAATCCGGCCTAGGGAAATCTACCTTAGTGAACAGCCTTTTCCTGACAGATCTCTACAAGGACCGGAAGTTACTTAATGCAGAAGGTATAATGTTCTCCATGCTCTTCCTTTTCTCAACATATTACATTGTGTGCTCGTGCTATTTTATATTGTATTCATATTGCTGGTTTATCATCTTTATATGCAGGTACCATGTCTAGAATATTGGCTTTATTTTTGGAAAGAACTGATAGCATCATCATTTTTGTTGAATCTTTGTAGAAATCAATCAGTCATGATATACCTGGAATGCCCCAGATTTGTATTTCAAAGTATGGCAAATTTGTTATTTCTTTTTTTTTAAATTGTTCTGTAAGACTGTAATAAACATGTATCTTGCATTAGTTCATTTCAAGATGGTGTAAAGTCTCTGAATTAAAGCTACAGGGAATTTGGTATTTGGTGATCTGATGTCTGCCGCAGGAAGTGATGCTAGAAGTATATTCCCACGAGACCTGCCGTGCTGTTTTCAGCTGTGATAAATGATAATGACATTGCGTACTGCAGTGTTTTCTTTAGCTGTGAAACCATTTCAATATAATATGATGCCTAAATAGCAGAGCCACACAATTTGAACAAATTTTATTAATTGTTTTGGTAATATTCAGCAATGTTTACGTCAGTTTGTTGATCTTTAACCCCTTAATGACCGAGCTTGTTTGGACCTTAATGACCAAGCCAGATTTGTCAAATCTGGCATGTCTGACTTTATCAGAGAATAACTCTTAAAGTACATAAATACAGCACCAGAACAAAGCTCATTACATATATACAGCACCAGAACCAAGCTCAGTACATAAATACAGCACCAGAACCAAGCTCAGTACATAAATACAGCACCAGAACCCAGCTCAGTACGTATATACAACACCAGCACAAATACAGCTCAATTTAGTGAAACCCCTGCCGTATAGGTTTGCACTAAATTGTTTCCAGCTCCCAGCATGGCCCGAACAATGGTAAGGATATGCTGGGAGTTGCTGTTTCACAAAAAAAAAAAATCATATCATAATCATACCACCCATCATCTCGCTGCAGATCATACAGTGAATACAGTACTTATTAGAGACAGAATAAACATTTACATTAAGTGACTCACTGGTGACGTCTCCGATTCTAGTTCTTTTTCTTCATCCGGTCCAGACCCCTATGAAGACTTCTCCCGGTCACAGCCCATTTCTGCAGTTTGCCGCTCAAATGTCTTCATCTTCTCACTTTTCAAACATTTCTACACCTATAAACACAGATAAAGTTCTCATTATGCCAAACACTACGCCCCTAAATATAATAGCGCCATACACTGCACCTATAATTATAGCACCATACACTGTGTCCCCCCCCCACACACACACACACACACACCGTACCCCCTGTAGATAGTGCCTGCCATAGAGCCCCCTGTAGATAGTGCCCTCATATAACCACCCCTGTAGATAGTGCCCACATATAGCCCCCCTGTATATAGTGCCCCACATATAGTACCCCTGTATATAGAGCCCCACATATAGCTCCCGCTGTATATAGTGCCTCACATATATCCCCCCTGTAGATAGTGCTCCACATATAGCTCCTGTATATAGTGTCCAACATATAACCCCCCTGTAGATAGTGCCCCACATATAGCCCTCCTATTTATAGTGCTCCACATATAGCCCACCTCTGTATAGTGTCCCACATATAGCTCCCCCTATAGTTCTCCACAGATAGCCCACCCCTGTATATAGCCCCCTGTAGATATAGCCCATCCCTGTATATAGTGCTCCACATATAGCCCACCCATGTATATAGTGCTCCACATATAGCCCATTCCAGTATATAGCCCCCCCCCTTGTAGATAAAGCCCCCTGTAGATAAAGCCACCACCTGTAGATAAAGCCACCCCCGTAGATATAGCCACACACTTTTTTATTAGGATAAAAAAAACAACTATACAAACTCACCTTAATCCCGTTCTCGCGCCGTCCGGTGGCAATGGAGACCTGCTCTCTTCTGCGCAGGTCTCCTGGGGTTGAACGACGCAAGCAGCGCGATGACGTGATCGCGCCGCTTGCGTCTATGAAAGGCGCTGATTGGCAGAGCAGAATGACTCTCTGTCAATCAGCGCCTTTCAACGACGCAAGCGGCGCAAAGTATCACGCCGCTTCACTCGTAGAAAGGCACTGAATGGCATACCCAGCCATTCATTGCTTCTAATTGTACCTGTGTCCTATAGATGCAGGTACAATCATAGTGCAGGAGGGGGTGGCTGCGGATGGTTTCAGTGACGCTGCCGACCCCTCAGAGAGGCAGCAGGCCACCGTCATGGACGGTGCGGCCCTGGCGCCACCCTCTAAGTTGCGCCCAGGGCACATGCCCCGCCTGTCCCCCCTAGCTACGCTATGTGTCCCATGCCCTGGTCATGGGAAATTTTTGCAGGCAAAACCGGACAAGACAATTAGTCATTGTCTTGTCCGGAATGCCCAAGGGAGACAGGAGGGTCTGCCTTTGATTCTCCCGCCTCCCTACTCAGCGGGGGGCTGGAGACACGCTGTTTCCTTCCCCCTGCGCGCTCATGAGTCGGCCAGTGATGTAATTTCACCGCGCCGACCCATGTGAGCCGGGCGCGAGCGGCACTATTGTAGCCCTGCTGAAGTAGCCCTGCGCCGGTGCGCTCTCGCTCTCTTTGCCTGCTCCCACCATCAACGGAGGACCTCTCTGCCCTGCTCCCCAGTCTTATACTCCACCGCCGACCTCATGAGTCCTACACACCACCCCCAAACCTGAGAAGAGCTGCATATCAGCCCTCACTTGGACAGAAGCTTTATACAACCAAAGCAGGCCTGCTGAACTACTCGGTACCATTCCTAACCCTAACCCTTCCCTACCCTACCATAACTATTCAAGCTGCTGCAATAGCTTAACCCCTGCAGCTCCTTCCCACTGCATTTAACCCTACACTTCCCCTGAACAAACCTAACCCCTTAGTAACAGGGATAGATAGTCAGCTGAGAGTGGGACATAGAAGAAAGCGTGAGTGTACTGTATTGTATATGTATGTTTAGGTAAGTGGGTGTTAGTATAGAACTGTAGTATCTTGTTGTAATACTGTGCCACATGTAGTGTCAATGTACTGAATACATATTAAGTGATTATGTGTATTGCGGTATACTGATACTATACCGTGAATATTTACTGTGTTGTGTATTTTGTGTTTTATATCTAAGTGTGATTACTGTTAGTTAATAAATCTTGCTTTTATTTACTATACACTTGTGTCGTGAATCACTGCATGTATACACACACACACACACACACACACACACACACTTAGTAGCAAGGCAAATAGCGTTATACAAGGAAAAAGGTAGTGGAGCTAGGCATAACCCTAGTGGCCCTAATATAAAGGAGGTAGTAATAGTGGGCCAGTGAACCCCACTAAATATTAGTCCTTTAACACACACTATCTAGTTTGCAAGTTGAACATACACAAATCTCATAGTGTTTCCGAAACTGTTTGATATCGCTGTGTTTATGGCCAGGGTCAATGTGGATGTGGATAGAAAAGAGCTAACCATATGTTTCAAAAGTGCATCAACTCCATATCATCAGTGTCGGTAACATGATTTTCTATCACGCTCTGCTTGCTTCAATCTAGAAAGGATTAGCCAAACCGTAGAGATTGTGAAGCACACAGTGGACATTGAAGAGAAGGGTGTAAAGCTGAAGTTGACCATTGTCGATACGCCAGGTTTTGGAGATGCAGTGAACAACACAGAGTGGTAAGAAATCTGCCCTCAGAATCGTCTAGTTCATTGCTAGAGAAAATATGTCTCAATTCTAATCTGATATACAATTCCATTCCAACAGCTGGAAGGCCATTACTGACTACATAGACCAACAGTTTGAACAATATTTTCGGGACGAGAGTGGCCTGAATAGAAAAAACATCCAGGATAACAGAGTGCACTGCTGCTTGTACTTCATCTCACCTTTCGGACATGGGTAAGGACAATACTGTATTTCTGCTGGTGATCTACCCTGTAAACTCAATCAGGCATTGGAAAATGATGGACTCCCGTATACAAACTAAAGGATGGAGTTGCCATGCCAACCTAAGGTTTTAAGCATTTTCAAGGATAATGGCAAGCAGCTAACACGTTTCCATGGTTAACTGTTTTTTCCAATATATACATCTATATTATCTCTGGGGGTGTAAGTATAAGACACTAGAAATATTCACAGTTTATGCTAATTCATAGGCTAAATTTGGATCTGTGCAGTTGTTTTTTTAACATAGTTAGTTATGGTATATTGTTAGAAAATGCAATAATTCACTGATCAGTCGGGGTCCGACCTCTGAACAAAGGGGCTACAGCGCTGGTAAAGGACCACATCCCTTCTGCATTGCTATGGCGGAGAAGGACCTTTAGGCTGCTGGCATACACAGCATTTTGCTGCGTTTTTGGTGGCGTTTTTAATGGCTTTTTTTCAGTGGTTTTTTTAATGCAGTTTTAAGTGTGGCCAGATGTTACATTAAAGTCTATAGTAAAATATTAAATGCACTACACACAACTGCGTTTGTGGCGTTTGAGGCAATTTTGTGGTCAGATGCGTTTTTTTTTCAAATGCAGCATGCTCTGGCGTTTTTATCAGGCGTTTTTCCCTACAAAATAACACCAGATAAAAAACGCCACCAAAAACACCATTAAAATTGCATGTTACATCTGAAGCATTCAAGGTTTTTTTGATGCAGTTTATAGCGCCAGAAAAATTCTGTATGTGAAGGAATAAAGCATTATAGAGACTTTGCCTAATTTGTAATGTAGGGATCTTTCATATATGGAGTGACAACTAGAGCATATTTGTTTCCCCCCTCAGGATCTCCTGTATAATAAATAATGCATATATGTATTTTCCCATAGTAGAATCCATTACAACTACAATGTAATGTTACAGAGAAACTATGTGAGACACCCCAGGGAGCACATGTATGTCACACTGAGAAACTCTGCATTAGCTGATAAGAATCCATTAGCTGACCTCTCTGTGCTTTCTTTCCATTTGCGGCAGACTGCGGCCAGTAGATGTGGCTTTTATGAAAGCTCTACATGAAAAGGTTAATATTGTTCCTCTGATCGCCAAAGCCGACTGCCTGGTACCCGGTGAGATCAGGAAACTAAAAGAGCGAGTGAGTTTTCCAAGAATGAAAGCATAATAACAAACGCTAAATGTGTTAATAATTCTGACTATTGGTAATGTAATGCAGCAGGGCGTGGGTGTATTTTTAATGAGTTGAAAACGGGTTGGCCTCATATCTACCACTAGTAATAGTCACAATACTTGCAATGTTAGATTCTGTTCACACTTGTTAGTTCTTTTCCATCCGTTTTCCTGCTATACTATAGCGTATCATGCTGCACTATTCTATTGACTAAACACAGGCAAACCCTGAAAGACCCGTTATAAATATAAATGGATCATTAAAGACCTATAAAAACAGAAGTTATGACTCCAGTGTGAACAGAGCCTTAAAGGGGTTTTCCAGAATTTTACATTGATGGGCTGTCTGTGGGATAGGCCATCAACGTACGACGAGGGTTTCATGGGTTACACTCCTGCAATCATAAGATTGAAGGGGCATATGCGCTATTCACTGCAGTTCTCAGCACAGGGACATCTATAAAAGTGTGGCTGTGCCTGGTACTGCAGCTCAGCCCCATTTACCTCAATAAAATAATAGCTAGCAACCATATATTTTTTAGGATCAGAACTGGACATCCACTGTAAGTATTATTTGGTGTGGATGCTAAAAATTCTTCATATACCTAAATCTCTCTTTCCTTAGACTGGGGCTACACTGTGACAGCTGGTGCAAGTCGAGGTAAAATTGCGCGGTTACTGCACCGCTACCTCAATTTTCCCTATGGGAAACAAGATCGCTTAATCGATCGATTAATAAAATACCAGCAGATATTGGTTTTGCATTATGTTTTCATGTTGAAAAATTAGATATGTTTTTATGAACATTTTATTATTAACCCTCATTACTCTCCTTTCTCAGGTTAGAGAAGAGATTGAAAAGTTTGGAATAAAAGTCTATCAGTTCCCAGAATGTGATTCAGATGAAGATGATGACTTTAAACAGCAGGACAAGGAGCTAAAGGTGAACAGAACAGGATGGCTGGCTCATTATTTTTCTTTTTGCATTTTCTTCCGAATAATGTATTTTGAAATTATATATAACATAGTAAATATTATATTGTAATATGCTATACAATGCCAAGTGCAACAATGTGCAGGTGCAGTAAGGCATCGTTCACATCTGTGCTAGGGCTCCGTTCTGAGCTTTCCGTCGGAACGGAGCCCTGACAGACACAAACGGGATCCGGTGCCAATGGTTTCCATTTGTCTCCGATGTGCAAGGGTTCCGTCATTTTGACGGAATGAATACTATAGTTGACTATGTTATTGATTCCAGCAAAACGGAATTCCGTTTGTGTCAGTCAGGGTCCTGTTCTGACGGAAAGCTCCGACGGAACGGGACCCTGGCCCAGATGTGAAAGAAGCCTAGCTGATATAATTAATATACCATATTGACTTGTTTGTTTAGGATTCTTATATATGAATTGTCTTTTCATTTTCTGCTATAGGAGAGCGCTCCTTTTGCTGTAATTGGAAGCAATACAGTGGTAGAAGCTAAGGGTCAGAGGGTACGAGGTCGTCTCTATCCTTGGGGCATTGTGGAAGGTAAGTTATAAACTGCCTGTATGGAAATTTCCTATTCCTCATAGAATCTGAGGGTCTACAGAAATGCAGAAATAGAATAGCCTAAATAAATAAATAAATATATATATATATATATATATATATATATATATATATTAGTGTGTAGTGAGAACCTGGAGGCAATTTAGCTCACAGGATCGCCTTCTCAGGGTAAGATGTTAAACACACTAAAAAAATTCCTGCTACAACACAGTGGATTTCTTTTAAAACTGACCTCAACTTCTTCATTATCTTCATACACGGCAAAGCAGTTTTATAACACAGTACAGAAATAAACCCTGAGCCTTTCCCCTTTGCAGGAAAATGTTTGACTTATGAGTTGTTTTTGCCACTTACACACCAAATTTGTTGTGACTACTGCTGCATTCTTTGACTGGCAAAATAATAGACCAATCTTAGTAAATGTGGCTTTGGCCTACTACTTATTTCCGTAAAACAAACACAGTTCATACCATCATGGTTGTGCCTCCCTCAGACCTTGCAATGCTTGTCTTCTCCAGTCTGGGACCACTGTGTGATGAACTCACAGCTTATTTCTTTATTTTTGCTAGCTGACACCTAATTAGGCTCATCAGACAGCCCAAATCATGGATTGTCTGGATGCAGTGGGAGGCCACCCATCTTTTGCCTTACGCCAGCAAACCAGGCTCTATTCCGGGTTTTGGGCTCACCCTGAATTTCAGAGAAATTCCTCTTTTTCTGCTGTACACAAGCTGATTGCTTGAAATACACCACCCAAGTGGCACAAATATGAATAATTCCTGGACCCCCATATTGGTGCCCTAACAGTGTTGCTGCTATCACTTATATTGTGCCTGCTGTGCTGCCCAGTGCTCCCTAATGCTGTACTGCAGAAATATTAGTGCTATAGAGATAGTACTCCTGATAATACTAGTACCATACAGATAGTGCTCCCACAGTAATTAGTGCCCTCAAAAATAATTGTGCCCATCAAATAGTGCCACCGACATATTTTCCCCCAAAAAATAATTTTGCCCAGCTGACAGTGCCCCTGACAGTAATGATGCCCACGAAGTGCTCTAAAAATGATTTTGGAAAGTAGAATGCCCCTGACAGTAACAGTGCCCAAGCAGTGATTCCAAAAATAATTCTGTGAAGCAGAGTGCCCCCATTAGTAATAGTGCTCCCCCACAGTGCCCCCAATTGTAATTATGCTTCCCCAGTGTGCCCACATTAGTAATAGTGCTCCCACTGAGTGCCCCCAAAATTAAAGGCTATGTACACCTTGGAAAGGATTTTTTTTTTAAATTAAACAAGTTTTTATTGATAATACACCATCTGTTATACAGCCTTTACATTTCTTACAGTACTTTACAGAAAACAAATAGAAATAACATAACATCTCTTAAGTAATGCGAAATCTCTTCAAGTGCTTTATGGCATGTATACAACATCTTTGGTTACACCTCCACCTACTTCTCCCCCCAACTGAACTACCCCCCTCCCTTGCAGTACCCCCTCTCTTTCCTGATTTTTCAAACCACTCCTCCTCCATGTCTCCTGCATAGTAAACCGATATTCCACCAGACCTTAAACATGTATGTGTGTCATCCCCCCTCCAAATCTCATCTAGTGATCCGCATTGCCATAGGCGTGTACCCATTTACCACATTGTTTCTCGTGTTTCTGAATTGTCCCTCTTTTCGGATATATCCGATGTTCCAGTGATACCGTGTGGTTAACATATCCAACCAGTTCAGCTACCTCCGGGGGATCCGCCTGCAGCCAATATTTTGCGATTAGTTTCCTAGCATGATACAAAATCTTTTTAATAGACAGTAGCTCCACTCCATCCCCTCCTTCCTCCCCAATGCAGCCCAATAAGAATATTTTAGGTTCTATTGGGAAATCTCTCCCATATACTTTAGACACCATACTTTTAACTTCCTTCCAATAGCCTTCTAGCAGCGGGCAGCTCCAAAACATATGTTTTATGTCTGCCCCATCAAACATGCACCTGGGACATTCCTTAGTTGATCTAATGCGCATTTGCCATAGCACCTTAGGCGTCCTATACACCCTATGTAATAGAAAAAGTTGTGACCTCCTGTGCGTTATACTAATAGAGAGTCTTTTAGATGATCGCAGTATCTCCTCCCAGTCGTCATCCCCTATAGGCCCTACATCCTCTTCCCATTTACGTCTGATCTCCACCAGCGGGTCTCCCAGAAATCTAGAGAGTAGCGAATTATATAGCACCGAGATAATCCCTTTAGTGTCTTTTGCCCCTAGTACCTGCTCCATCCCTCCCATGGTGGAACAGCTCAAATCCACCAGTCTCTCTTGAGCCTGCGCCGCATGCCTTAATTGAAGATATTGGTAGAACAGCCGATGTGGGAGTCCAAACTCCTCCTGTATTTGAGCAAAGAGCTTAAAAATACCTCCGTCATACAGCTGGTATACATATCTGATCCCTGCTTGTTCCCAATCCTGAAATCCTTCCAGCATATTAAATTCCCATAGGTATGGATTGCCCCATAAAGGCATATAATTGGAGCATCCTGTAACCCCCAATAACTTCTTACTTTCCCACCAAACTCTATGTATTAATAGTAAAGTCTGCTTCCCTCTTGCCCCCCTCCTTAATTTATGAGATTCCATGGCCTCTAATACATCCGTTCTCTGACCCAAATAATACACCAGTTTCCCACTAGAATCCCACTCCTCCTTATTCTTCCAGCCCTTAAAGTGTTGTAATTGAGCCGCTAGATAATATATCCATGCATTCGGAATACTTGGAAAGGAAATTTAAAATAAAACAAACCACAATAATCAATGTTTTATGTGTTTTTAAACAACTTTTAAATTGACTTTTATTAAAAAAATTTTTTTACTTTTTAGGATAGTGCTTCTATGTATCCTGTATACATAGAAGCTGTATCGTTCCCTCTCAGCCGATTCTGTCTGTTAAGCTGAACTGACGGCTCGGCTGAAAGCACATCCAGAATGTATCTGACACAGGATCCAGCAAATAACGATCACACATAGCCCTTAAGTGTACCACAGAGCTAAAAAAAAGAAATCCAGTACTTACCTAACCTCCATTCCAGCTATAGATCCTTCCTGCCATAGGCTAAAGGGGGAAAGTGGCCTGTGGATTCTATGGAGCCGGTTGATGTGCATTGACGCTTGGGAACCCGCAACCTTCTTGACACGTATATGTGTAGAACCCGCCTAAATACCAACTGGTAAGCTGGACAGTGTTCAATCAGTACTGTAGAAAATACTTTATTCTGCAGTACCGATTGAACTACCGCCCGCGCAATCTACCAATTGCCAACACCTGCCTTAAACACATTGCATGTTAGGCCTCCTTTACATCACGTTTTGGAACCTTCCATCAGAGGTATATGTCGGGAGGACTCCCAACGTAACCCTCTGATGAAAAGCTGCAGAGTATCCCACTGTCTAGGCAGCCAGTGGGATTTGTCGCTATGCAGGCCTCTCCCCATCTTTTGGCAAAATATAGGAACCGGCTCTGGAGAATCTCCTGACGTCACTATCCATATATGGTCAGGAGCTTCCACACGGCGGGAGTCTCCCGTGCACAGCATCTAGAGTCGGAGGAGAGACAATGTATATGGACAAAAGCTGCCCTCTCCAGGGTCCCCGGCACAGAGATGACGATGGCTGTCCAAGCAGAAGAGTGAAGCAGCTGGAGGAAGGGACCGGCAAAAACGGAGACAATTGTTGGGGAGTTGAGCACGGAAGGGAAGATATTTATGCGCTTTCACTCTGTATACTGCACCCCAGTGCTGTCAGGATGTACAGTCATATACTGTACCATTACCCCTTTGGACGTTAGGCGCTTCTCCAGTACTGAAGTACCCTAGGCAGAGCATCGGGATTCAGAGGGGTAACTTTGAAGCCCTTTCTGAATCGGTAGCTCGTGACATAACTGTCCATATATGGGCAGTAGCGTCACTGGAGCTACCCGACGCATACATTAAAGATATGCCTTTGACATATGCCATACAAGGCGTGGTATATGTATTTTTTGCGGGATCTCGTGGTGTGGAATAGTGTAGTCTACAACGCTATTTCATAGTTTAAAAAAAGGTTTACTTACGTATACTAGTCTGACGGAGGTCAAAAAGCCTTATGGACACGTTTAGAGTGTACGGCTGGAGCTATTCCGACATACACAATTAACATAGTGAAGAAACAGGATGTGAAGGGGGCCTTAGAAAAACAAACTTTACAGAAGTATTTAAAAGCCATAACAACAAACACGAACAATTCTGCTTTCATTTCAGCGGTTTGATGTATAAATGGGAGCACTGATTCCACCTCTGATTACAGTGGTGATGTCTGAACTTCCTCTGCGTCTCATACAACTTTTTTTTCACAATGCATTAAAAAGCCTTTGTCTCCTGCCAAAAACAGTTAAAATATCTTCATAGGATTTGCTATCCTAACATTCAGTAAATCAGTTAAAGGGCTACTTAAATGCTATATACGTCCACCAATTATTTTTTTTTTTTTTCAATAAATCAATATTTTATGTGATTTGAAACTCCTTTATACATAGAAGCTGTATAATTCCATCAAAGCTGATTCCGTCAATTCAGCTGAACTGACGGATCGGCTGAAAACTGGTCCTGCATGTCTCTGACACTTAGATGTGATTGTTATTAGCTGGATCAGTGGCGTAACTACCGCGGTAGCAGCCGTAGCGGCTGCTACAGGGCCCGCGGCTTCAGAAGGGCCCGTGCTGCCAGCCGACACGCCTCTCCCCCATATGCCCGGTGGCGCCGCTAGCAGCCGCTATGGCTGCTGCAGCGGTAGCGCCACCACTAGGGTGCCCCTTGCCTCCGAGCCTCCAACAAGTATGGGCTGGGCGACACAGGCCCTCTCATGCCCGTAGGCGTCGCTAGCACTGGAGGGGGCCCAATACAAGCTTTAGTGCTGAATGGCTGGGCATGTTCAACCCAACCATTCAGCGTCTTACAATGATTCTGATCCGATCAGCACCTTTTAACGACGCTAGTGCGATGATGTCATCGGGCCGCTTCCGTGCTTGAAAGGCGCTGATTCACGGGGCAAGTCATTCTGCCCCGCCAATCAGGGTCATTGAACGACGCGTGGTTCTACTCCAGCACACCTGCTCAGAAGAGAGCAGATCTGCATTGCCATCGGACGGCGCGGGAACGGGATCATGTGAGTATGTAACGTTTTGTTTTTTTTCCTAATAAAACTGAGTGGCATTATCTATAGTGGGGCTCTATCTACAGCGGGGGGTCGTTTCTATGTGGGCCACTATATAGGTGGGTCTATATGTGGGGCACTATCTACGGGGGGTCTATATGTGCACCACTATATACAGGGATGGTCTATATGTGGGGATGTGGGCCACTATCTACAGGGGGGGTCTATATGTGGGGATGTGGGCCACTATATACAGGGGGGTCTATATGTGGGGATGTGGGCCACTATCTACAGGGGGGGTCTATATGTGGGGATGTGGGCCACTATATACAGGGGGGTCTATATGTGGGGATGTGGGCCACTATCTACAGGGAGGGTCTATATGAGGGGCACTATATACAAGGGGAGCTATATGTGAGACACTATACAGGGGTGGGCTATATATAGAGCACTATCTATAGGGGAGCTATTTTTAGGGCACTTTCTTTAAGGATGGGCTATATGTGGGACACTATATACAGGGGTGGGTTACCTGTGGGACACTAGCTACAGGCTGGCTATATGTAGGGCACTGTCTACAGGGGTGGGCTATTTGTGGGACACTATATACAGGGGGAGCTATATGTGAGACACTATCAACAGAGGTGGGCTATACGTGGAGCACTATCTATAGGGGAAGCTATATCTAGGGCAGCACGGTGGCTCAGTAGTTAGCACTATTGCCCTGCAGCTCTGGAGTCCATAGGTCAGCACTATCTACAGAAGGTTATATGTGGGACACTATCTACAGGGGCTTCTATGTAGGGCACTATCTACAGAGGCTCTATGGGGGTCACTATCTACAGGGGGCTATGGGGGCACTATCTACAGGGGGCACGGTGTGTGTGTGTGTGTGTGTTTGTGTGACAGTGTATGGTACTATTATAATCAGGGACACAATGTATGGTACTATTATAATCAGGGACACAGTGTATGGCGCTATTATAGTTAGTGGTGCAGTGTATGGCGCTTTATTATATTTAGAGGTGTTGAGAATTTTACCTTCGTTTATAGGTGCAGAAATGTTTTGAAAGTGAGAAGCTGAAGACATCTGAGCGGAAAACTGCAGAAATGGCCGGTAGAAATCCATTATAGGGGTCTGGACTGGAGGGAGAAGAAAATAACTAGAATCTGAAACATCACCGGTGAGTCACTTAATGTAAATGTTTATTCTGCCTCTAATCAGCACTGTAGTCGCTGTATGATCTGCAGCGAGAAGATGGGTGGTATGATTTTTTTTGTGAAACAGCAACTCCCAGCATATCCTCATCATTGTTCGGGCCATGCTGGGAGCTGTAGTTTTACGCCGTACAAACCTATACGGCAGGGGTTGCACTAAATTGAGCTGTATTTGTACTGGTGCTGTATATATGTACTGAGCTTGGTACTGATGCTGTATGTAAGTACTGAGCTTTGTTCTGGTGCTGTATATACGTATGAGATTGGTTTTGGTGCTGTATATATGTAATGAGCTTGGTTCTGGCGATGTATATATGTACTGAGCTTTGTTCTGGTGTTGTATTTATGTGCTGAGCTTGGTTCTGTGGATGTATATATGTACTGAGCTTGGTTCTGGTATTGTATATATGTACTGAGCTTGGTTCTAGTGCTGTATTTATGTACTGAGGTTGATTCTGGTGCTGTATTTATGTACTGAGGTTGGTTCTGGTGTTGTATATATGTGAGTTTGGTTCTAGTGCTGTATTTATGTACTGAGCTTGGTTCTAGTGTTGTATTAATTTCAGAGCTTGGTTCTAGTGCTGTATTTATGTACTGAGCTTGGTTGTGGTACTGTATATATGTCAGAGCTTGGTTCTGGATCTGTAATTATATAGGATATATTTATAATAACAAAATTGCAGGGCAGATGGAATTGTTCTCAATTCATTGTATATTTCATGGGAACCTGTCTGGTAGTTCTAACCCCTTGAACGGCCAACATGAGGTAAAACATGACCTGACAATATTCCCCTGTATCTTTTTTTTTCAGATGCAGCAAAATCGTTCAAATCCACTTTTAAAACGGCGCACACTATATGCTAATTACTCATTAAAGGGTCATGGGGTGGTGCCGCTATCCTGAAGAGTAACATAGTCCTGCCTCCAAACCCACCTTTCCATGTTTGAGTGACATCTCCCTGGCTGATACAACTTTCTTGGATGCGCCATTGCCTTGTGGCACTATACACAAGGGGGGGGGGGGGCTGTGTGGCACTATACACAAGGGGGGGGGGCTGTGTGGCACTATACACATGGGGGAACTGTATGGCACTATTTACAAGGGGTAGGGCTGTGGCTCTATCTACAGGGGGCTGAGGTTGCCGCAATATACAGGGGTCTGTGTGTGGCACCATTTACAATGGGGGGGGGGGGGCTGTACTGCACTATCTACTAAGGGGAACAGTATGGCACTATTTACAAGGGGGAGGGCTGTGGCTCTATCTACAGGGGGCTGAGTGTGGCGCAATCTACAAGGGTCTGTGTGTGGCACTATCTACAAAGTGGGGGCTGTGCGGCACTATCTACTAAGGGGGGGCTGTGTGGCACTATATACAAGGGAGGGGGCTGGGTGGCACTATATATAGTGGGAGCTGTATAGCGCTATATACAGTGGGGGCTTTATGGCGATATCTACAGGGGGGCTGTATGGCACTATCTACAAATGGGGTGTGACACGGTCTATAGACGGGGCTATATAGCAATGTCTACAGGGGGGCTGTATGGCACATTCTACAGGGGGCACTATTTATAAGGGGGGCTGCTTGTGGCACCTGGGGGGTGGCCCGGTCAAGAGTTTGCTATGGGGCCCAGTCTTTCCTAGTTACGCCCATGAGCTGGATCCTGTGTGTCAGAGACACACAGAACCAACTTTCAGCCGCTGTCAGGTCAGCTGAATTGATGGCCGCAGCTTTGATAGAACGATACAGCTTCTGTGTATAAAAGATACATAGAAGCCGTAACTTAAAAAGTATAAAATTTTTTAATAAAAGTCAATCAAGAGTTGTTTCATATCACAGAAAAACATTGATTTATAAAAAATAAAATAAAATTCTCTTCAAAGGTGTACACCTTTAACCTAAAATCTGCCTCTTATAAAGGTACAACCTGTTCACAACTGGAGATGTGTGAGAGAAAGTATTGATCATGGGAGCAAATATTTCTATACATATCCTATCAGTCATCCTATTAAAGAACATTACAGTCTGCCTCTCGCTGATCTGAAATGGCTGATAACAGGGAATATTAACTATTCAGCAAATATACACTGACTGGCCACTTAATTAGAGACCTTTGCTCTTTTACGATTGGAGCATGCCTGAATGGAAATTAGATAGGTGACCCTGGAGTGCAGCATAAAAACAAGTGAGCATGTTTTTTGTGGATTATTTTCAGTGTGAATCTACATTAGAATGGTAAAATCGAGCGATCTGAGTGACTGAGTAACAAGGCATGGTCATCAGTGCTGGACTAGCCGGGGCCAATATTTTAAAAACTGCCAACCTTGTAGGGTTCGCTCGTGCAATGTTGTTGAAAGTATTCCCAGAATGGTGTGATTGAGGAAAAACATCCAGCCAAAGGGGATCCTGTGGATATCAACAATTTGTCGACGAAGGAGTCATAGCATGTCAAGGATCGCTGTGATGAAGAGGCGGTGCACAGAAAAATGTCAGCGAAATATAACGCTGCTGCTCAAACTAGCATGTCTGACCATACAACTCGTCGCTCCTTAGCATGGATGGGCTATAACCGCAGACGACCAGTTTACGTGCTATTACTGTCTAAGGGAAACAGAGAAGCAAAACTCCAGAAACATTGTATCACTGAACAGTAGAAGAACTTAGCTGGGAAGGATTAATCCAGATTTCTGTTGCCCCATGCTGATGGAGGGGCGGCATGAATTGATGAACCCTTCCTGTCACCGTTCAGGCTGGTGGAGGTAGAGTAATGGCGTGGGGCATGTCTTCTTGGCACACCCTGGGTCCTCTGATTACCTGTGGGTGGATGTTTGAACAGTAGGGCTTGTCTAAGCATTTTGGCCGACCAAGTTCATCCGTTCATGGCCGCTTTTTACTCTATGGCACTCTATGGCACTTTAGCAGCAACTGCGAGAAGCCATCCTGTCCTCATGGGCCAATATTGCTGTAGAACGATTTCAACACCAAGTGAAGTCTATGCCATGACGAATTGCTGCGGTTCTGAAGACCAAAGGAGGTCCAACACTCTACTAGATAGGTGTCTCTAATAAATGGCCGTTCGGTGTAGATATAATATACTGCAGTATATTATAGTGTTGTTTTAGGAGTGAACTGTACTCATCTCACTTACCCTTGCACCCTCTTTTTGTACACAGTGGAGAACCAGGCTCACTGTGACTTTGTGAAGCTTCGAAATATGTTGATCCGGACTCACATGCATGACCTTAAGGATGTTACATGTGATGTGCATTATGAGAATTACAGAGCCCAATGTATCCAGCAGATGACTAGGTAAGGTGCCCTTAAAGAATAATTACATGCAAATTTGTTATTTATTTATACCTTTTTTTTAAAGGGACAGTGCTTTCAGAGATAAATGGAAAGTTCATTTTTTGCATAACTCTGCTAATTTTTTGCTAGATTTAAATCGGCAGTAATCTGAAATACAAGTTGTTATACATTTAGGAGCATTACTAGTAGTTTTCTTATGTTTATGTCATCATTGTCAGAACATGAAAAGAAACATAACCATTCCAAGTATTCCACAGGTACTGGCACTTGACTCTAATTTTAAAAAGTCAGAGTTATTTTCCAGTTTTTCGATAATAGCACACATATGTATTTATTAAATGATCTCTTTGTTGGATTGGCGGCTATATGAATATTACTCTGGTCAGGGGTACCCTCCTAATTGTATAACTTCCGTTAGCTTACTATTGGGCACCTTGAATTGTTCTCTGGCCTCAAGCAATGCAATATTGGTTTATTGGAGGCTGCAATTACCTACTATATTTATCTGTTAATATGACAACTTGTATTTCAGACTTGGATCTTTAATTCCAAGGAATCACGAGCTGCATTATCCATCTTTGTAACTCATACATAGTAACCCAGTAAAATATCATGCCAGAATCTGTGAGTTTTTAATTTCAGGAATTGTGTATATTTTTAGGGCTTATTTTAAAAGGAAAAATCTTAACACCAATTGGAACAAATTTGTGCATTAAAATCAGCAAATCCATGTACGCCATTTTCGCCTTAAAGCCCAAGGTCGGTTTAACATGTAGCAAAGTTTTGTAGGATATTGCTATATTGTTATCACATCTTACAAATGTTGTAGTGTGTAACTTTGCTCCGTTTTCAACTGGTTATTGTCAATGTAATCGTACATACTAAAGATTTGGCTTGTTAGATGGAACAATCGTTACATGTACACATGATTGTCAGATTGTTTTGAATAGTGGAAGATTAAGTACGATGTGGTGAAAATTCCCTTAGTATATGATGTATTCCTGAAAAATTGCATCGAACATCGGAACTTTGCAATTTTATCTTGAAAAGCCAACCTAACTGTTTTCCAGGCGTTAAACATTGTGCCTGGATAAATAATGAGCACAGTGGCCCCCTTTTTTAGATGTTTGGTGGGGGTTCCATCGGTCAGACTCCCACAGATCGAACATTGATGGTCTATCCCAAGAAACAACTATCAATGTTTTACTCCCAGAAAAACTGATTAACCCCAGTATCACCCTCCATGTCATATTCGTAGCATGAGCTAATAGGAGCTGTTTTTTGGTAACCTGTAAAGCTGCTTTAGCTCTCCCTGTGCTTCCTGAGACATGGTTACCAGCAGGGCTGGCCCTAGGATAGATGGCGCCCTGTGCAAAATGATCTTTCGGCGCCCCACCCCATCATTAAAAAAAAAATGCCCCATAAAAAAAATATAATCCCCTTTAGTGCCCCCATACAGTATAATAATAATATTTAATAATATATTACAACCCCTTCAAGGACACAGTATTTTGTCCTCTAATTGTGCCCACAGTATTATGCCACCTGTAGTACCCCTACACAGTATAATGCCCCCACACAGTATAGTGCCCCCCTGTAGATTTTGCCATATAGCCTCCCTGTAGACAGTGCCATAATCCCCCACCTCCTTTTTGTAGATCGTGCCATACAGCCCCCCACCTCCCCCTTGTAGACAGTGCCATACAGTCCCCCACCTCCCCCTTGTAGACAGTGCCATTCAGTCTCCCACCCTACTCTTGCAGACAGTGCCCCCATACAAAAACAAAAATTGTACTCCCCTAGCCCCGTTCCCATGACGAACTGAGCTGCTCCATGATGGGATCCTGTAGCCTAGTACAGAGTTTCCTAACCTTTTCGGACTCGAGGCAGCACTGGAAAAATAAAATTTCCTCAGGGCCCCCCCTAACAATTTTTTTTCGAGAAAGACAGAAAACGGCTAAGAACAAGCACTACACTAGGGTATGTTCACACACAAAACTGTGGGAGGGATCCTCCAGCTCACCTTGAATGCAGGTTTTCTGCGCTCTGCGCCTGGATCTCCGTGACGGCTGCGCCTGGATCTCCGTGACGGCTCATGGTATTGAAGACAGGAAAAACGAACAAAAATAGAGGAACCAGCGCAGTCAATTAAAATAGAACATAGTTCCAATTTTATTTGGATGATTTAAGACAAGGTCATTCCCGAGTGTAATGGTAGAGATATATAGATAGGTGCCTACGCGTTTCAGACGCACACCACGTCCTTCCTCATGGCATTTTGCTGAGGAAGGCCATGAGGAAGGACGTGGTGTGCGTCTGAAACACGTAGGCACCTATCTATATATCTCTACCATTACACTCGGGAATGACCTTGTCTTAAATCTATGTTCTATTTTAATTGACTGCGCTGGATCCTCTATTTTTATTAGTTTTTCCTATGTTCACACACGTTTTTTGTAAGGCAAAAAAAATCTGCCTCAAAATTCCTTCAGCAACGGACAGCGTTGTGTGACCTTTTTCCTGTGTTTTTTCTTAAGCTGTTGAAGCGAATGCAAAAGACGCAGGAAAAAAAACTCCAAATGAGCGCCGGAGGTATTTTCTGCCTCCTATTAGTTTGAATTGGAGGTCAGAGGCGGAAACCACTTGAAGATCATCAGCCCCCCACTCACAGTAAAATGACCATCAGCTCGCCACTCACAGTAAAATGACCATCAGCCCGCCACTCACAGTAAAATGACCATCAGCCCCTCACTCACAGTAAAATTACCATCAGCCCACCACTCACAGTAAAATGACCATCAGCCCATCACTCACAGATTCCCCCTGTAGGTAGCGCCACACAGCCCCTTGTAGGTAGCGCCACACAGCCCCCTTGTAGGTAGCGCCACACAGTCCCCTTGTAGGTAGCGCCACACAGCCCCCTTGTAGGTAGCGCCACACAGTCCCCTTGTAGGTAGCGCCACACAGTCCCCTTGTAGGTAGCGCCAGACAGCCCCCTTGTAGGTAGCGCCAGACAGCCCCCTTGTAGGTAGCGCCAGACAGCCCCCTTGTAGGTAGCGCCAGACAGCCCCCTTGTAGGTAGCGCCAGACAGCCCCCTTGTAGGTAGCGCCAGACAGCCCCCTTGTAGGTAGCGCCAGACAGCCCCCTTGTAGGTAGCGCCAGACAGCCCCCTTGTAGGTAGCGCCAGACAGCCCCCTTGTAGGTAGCGCCAGACAGCCCCCTTGTAGGTAGCGCCAGACAGCCCCCTTGTAGGTAGCGCCAGACAGCCCCCTTGTAGGTAGCGCCAGACAGCCCCCTTGTAGGTAGCGCCGCACAGCCCCCTTGTAGGTAGCGCCGCACAGCCCCCTTGTAGGTAGCGCCGCACAGCCCCCTTGTAGGTAGCGCCGCACAGCCCCCTTGTAGGTAGCGCCGCACAGCCCCCTTGTAGGTAGCGCCGCACAGCCCCCTTGTAGGTAGCGCCGCACAGCCCCCTTGTAGGTAGCGCCGCACAGCCCCCTGGTAGGGAGCGCCGCACAGCCCCCTGGTAGGGAGCGCCGCACAGCCCCCTGGTAGGGAGCGCCGCACAGCCCCCTGGTAGGGAGCGCCGCACAGCCCCCTGGTAGGGAGCGCCGCACAGCCCCCTGGTAGGGAGCGCCGCACAGCCCCCTGGTAGGGAGCGCCGCACAGCCCCCTGGTAGGGAGCGCCGCACAGCCCCCTGGTAGGGAGCGCCGCACAGCCCCCTGGTAGGGAGCGCCGCACAGCCCCCTGGTAGGGAGCGCCGCACAGCCCCCTGGTAGGGAGCGCCGCACAGTCCCCTGGTAGGGAGCGCCGCACAGCCCCCTGGTTGGTAGCGGCACACAGCCCCCTGGTTGGTAGCGGCACACAGCCGCCTGGTTGGTAGCGGCACACAGCCGCCTGGTTGGTAGCGGCACACAGCCCCCTGGTTGGTAGCGGCACACAGCCCCCTGGTTGGTAGCGGCACACAGCCCCCTGGTTGGTAGCGGCACACAGCCCCCTGGTTGGTAGCGGCACACAGCCCCCTGGTTGGTAGCGGCACACAGCCCCCTGGTTGGTAGTGGCACACAGCCCCCTGGTTGGTAGTGGCACACAGCCCCCTGGTTGGTAGTGGCACACAGCCCCCTGGTTGGTAGTGGCACACAGCCCCCTGGTTGGTAGTGCCACACAGCCCCCTGGTTGGTAGTGCCACACAGCCCCCTGGTTGGTAGTGCCACACAGCCCCCTGGTTGGTAGTGCCACACAGCCCACAGCCCCGTGGTTGGTAGTGCCACACTGCCCCCTGGTTGGTAGTGCCACACAGCCCCCTGGTTGGTAGTGCCACACAGCCCCCTGGTTGGTAGTGCCACACAGCCCCCTGGTTGGTAGTGCCACACAGCCCCCTGGTTGGCAGTGCCACACTGCCCACAGCCCCGTGGTTGGTAGTGCCACACTGCCCCCTGGTTGGTAGTGCCACACAGCCCCCTGGTTGGTAGTGCCACACAGCCCCCTGGTTGGTAGTGCCACACAGCCCCCTGGTTGGTAGTGCCACACAGCCCCCTGGTTGGCAGTGCCACACTGCCCACAGCCCCGTGGTTGGTAGTGCCACACTGCCCCCTGGTTGGTAGTTCCACACAGCCCACAGCCCCCTGGTGGGTAGTGCCCCACAGCCCCCTGGTGGGTAGTGCCCCACAGCCCCCTGGTGGGTAGTGCCCCACAGCCCCCTGGTGGGTAGTGCCCCACAGCCCCCTGGTGGGTAGTGCCACACAGCCCCCTGGTGGGTAGTGCCACACAGCTCCCTGGTTGGTAGTGCCACACAGCCCCCTGGTTGGTAGTGCCACACAGCCCCCTGGTTGGTAGTGCCACACAGCCCCCTGGTTGGTAGTGCCACACAGCCCCCTGGTTGGTAGTGCCACACAGCCCCCTGGTTGGTAGTGCCACACTGCCCCCTGGTTGGTAGTGCCACACTGCCCACAGCTCCCTGGTTGGTAGTGCCACACTGCCCACAGCCCCCTGGTTGGTAGTGCCACACTGCCCCCTGGTTGGTAGTGCCACATAGCCCACAGCCCCCTGGTAGGTAGTGCCACACTGCCCACAGCCCCCTGGTTGGTAGTGCCACACAGCCCCCTGGTTGGTAGTTCCCCACAGCCGCCTGGTTGGTAGTGCAAAATACCCAGCTTTCCCAGCTATCAAATAAATGTGTGGAAATAAACTAAGATATAACTTTTATTTATTCTAGCTAAAGGATTAATCCTTTTAGCTAGATTAAATAAAAGTTATATTTTAGTTTATTTCCACACATTTATTTGATAGCTGGGAAAGCTGGGTATTTTGTGTGCTCCTGCACAGTTATCCTTTTTTGTAGGTAGTGCCACACAGCCCACAGCCCCCTTGTAGATAGAACCCCCCCCCCCAACACCTTCCATTATAGATAGCGCCACTGTAGCTCCCTGAAGGAGCGGAATCCCCAACTGGCCGGGGATTCCGCTCCTAGAGCGCTGCTTGATGTCTCTGTCCATATATGGACAGTGACATCAGGGGAAACTCCTGAAGCGGAATCCCCGTCCACAGCGTTGCTGACGCTGTGACCGTCGATTCCACTCAAGGAGAAGCTTCTGTCGTCTGTTTCCATGACGTCATTGGCTTCTCCTGGAGTGGAATCCCCGGTCATAGCGTCTGCAACGCTGTGACCGGGGATTCCGCTTCAGGAGTTTCCCCTGATGTCACTGTCCATATGGACAGAGACATCAAGCAGCGCTCCAGTAGTGGAATCCCCGGGCACATAGGGATTCTGCTCCTTCAGGATGCTACAGTGGCGCTAGTAGATAGCAGAGCAGGGAGGTACCTCCCTGCTCTGCTATAGTGCCGTCGCTACCACTATAGCAGCGGCTGCTAGCGGCGCCACCGCCCTCATGCCGGGTGTCACCACTAGCAGCCGCTATGGCTGCTACAGCGGTAGTGACGGCCACTAAGTTAAGAAGCGCACGGGTGGAAAGGCGACTGCAGTTAGTGTGTGTATCCCCGCTGGTAGTTGCAACGGCGTGGGGATACACACACCCGCTGGCGCCCCTCTTGCAGTGTGGCGGCTGGCGCCCTGTGCGACCGCACTGGTCGAACGTATCCAAGGCCGGCCATGGTTACCAGTAATGGAGGCAGCTGCATACAGCGCTCGTCTGTTTCTGTCAGCTCCATAGACATTAAATGGAACGGCATTGTTTATGCTCGCCTGCCGCACCATTGAAGCTCCCCCCTCCTCACTGCCATTGTGCAGTGAGGAGCAAAGGGAGCCCTGTTCTAGTGATCGGTGGGCCCCCCAGCGATCAAACATTTATTACTTATCCTGTCGATAGGTGATAAATGTCAACTGGGGCAAAACCCCTTTAAGCAGCCAATTTTTTTTATTGCTCCAATGAATCTAAAATAAAAAAATTAAGCAAATCGGCAAATAGTCTTAAAAATGTCACCACTTTTGTTTAGAAAGCCCCTATTCAGACCTATGTGTATTCATGGTTACAAACTGACAGTGCAGTTGGGTGCAGGTTTGATCCTGAGAACATACTTGACAATTGTGTAAACTTGTTCATAAGACAGATCTGTCCATTCTGTTTATTAGTAAATTCCCTCTATTGCAAGCAGAGAGCATGGATCATAAATTCTGGATAATTCTAACTTCAATACAATTTACATAATAACCACAGAGCCTATACAATAACTTCTCTTATAATCCTATTAACCTAGCGTGATACATATTTAAATCTGAATTATTACATTTTATCACTTTTTGTCTTTTAAAGGCATGAAGAAGTTTTGAACACAGCAGAAAGGTTAGGGTTAAAATTAAGTCACATTTTGTCACTGAACTTTCACATTATGTGTTGTATAATATTTGAAAGCAGTTTTATAAAAAGTGAGGGTTCTTACTAATATGTCTGTTCATGTTTTGAAGCTGATTATCTGCTCCACCTGCGGTTATATGTAGACAATACAGCCACAGATGACGCTTATCCTGGAGATGTCAGTCCTTCGCAGTCACGTCACATTGTTCATGGCCTTGGGGCCTTCAACATGGATAGTGGGCACAGTTTAAACAAGTTGTTTATTAGTACCTTAACTTTTTATTATCTATTAACAGAATTATTATTTTTTATAGAACTGGACACTTAAGATAAGTTTTGCAGAAAAGTATCTCTTTAAAGCGAGCCCCCTACTTTATTTCATTTTGTTTGTATACAGATCACTATACACTGTATGAAAAAACAAAAAAGATGAATTGTAAACATTCACCCTGGGATTTGGGGTACAGGTTCTGGACACCTAGTGCTGCCAATGTGCACGAAGGAGGGTTTAACCCCTGAGCTTCCTCCCTCCTTGTGTCAACCAATGTTAATTATATTACTCTCTGCTTGTCTGCTTTAGTGACTTGCAGGGAATCGGCTGCCCAGTTTAGAATTGACTACAGTTTTTTTTTTAAGCCAAAGCCAGAAGTGGATCCAAATGTAAGGAGAAGTATAAGGCCTTCCTTTATATGTCCAATTCCCATTGAATCCACTTCTGGCTTTGGCTAAAAAAAACTGCATGAAAAACTGGTGAGCGGTCCCGCTCCAATGAAAGTCTTATGGGGCTGATGCAAACAGCCAAGCACAGTGCTTGGTTGTTTCTGTCAGCCTCATAGACTTTGAATGGAGCAGCATGCCGCATGCTCGCCCTCCGCTCCATCCAAACTTCTCCTAACCGCTGCTTTGTGGCTGGGGAAACCGGGGGACCGGGCTTCCCCCTTCTGGCGATCAGTGGGGGATCGCTGAACTAGCATTTTTCACGTATGCTGTGGATAGATGAAAAATGGTTAAGGCTGAAATACCCCTTTAAGTGCTTGGTTGAGTGGCTTTTGATATTGTGCACTATACAGGGCTTTCCAGGGAGTGACAAATATTCTCAAGACTTATACTATCTCCCTGCAATATGATTTATTTTTTTCATTATCTATAAAGGGCACAATGCTTTGTATGCAAACCAAAATATTGCGGGAACCTGCTGGGAAGGGATCCTTTTTACATTAAAGGGGTTATCTCACGAAGATAAAGCCCTGCGTCCGTCTTCCCTCACCCTCAACAATCAGCTGTTATTGAAGTGAAAGCCTCATCTAGGCATACATTTCCCCTTCAGTGACCTCTGCAGGGGAAATGTAGCATCACATGATGGCCATTAAAATGAATGGCCGCCCATGTAATGCATAGATGCTCTGGGTCCGCCAGAATGGGAGCTGCTCTGTTTTGGAAACCTAGAGGGGTCTCGAGTGGTGGGCCTTTCTTTATGACAGCTATATATCCTATAATAAAAGTAAGGTTTGTTGACAAAAGACTTAAATAATAAAAAAGGGTAAATTCATTTAAATAAAAATTATTTTATGTAGAAAAGTTTTCTCTATTATGAGAAGTTCATACAACAGATTCACTCCCTTGGCAATAATCATCAGGTACACGTCTTCAACTAAAAAGGAATCCTATTCAGTGAAGATTATACAGTATGTAAGCAATAATAACAGAATGCTTATTCATTGCTAATACACAGTGTCTTGTTCTTTACAGCAAACTGACTCAGGATAACAGGATAGAGAGCCCCATCCCTATCCTTCCTCTGCCAACACCTGACGCAGAAACAGAGAAACTCATAAAAATGAAGGATGAGGAGGTATGTCATATGTGCCTGCCAGGCTTTTCTGTGGGTAGGGATTATTGGAGCTGGGTAAAGTAGGAAGCTGCTATATTGGCCCTTCCTAGATTTTAAGCTTCTGCTCCTACTTCCGTTTTTGACGTTTTGAATTTGTCTTCTGTTTTTCTTCACGGTGAATTGAATGTTCATGTGAAACCGATCTGTAGATTTCAGTGTCTCATTGTCTCAATAAATGTCTCATTTATTTTATGGCATATAAATGTGGTCTTCATTGGGTTAAATTATCTACTTTTAATTTCAGGGTTTTGTGACCAGTCATAGTTTTCATTATTTGGTCAATAAAGTAATCCTTCAACCTAAACGACTCAGGTCTGTAAAAGTTGTAGTTTGTATTTATAGCCACTGGGTGGCACCCTGGTTCACATTGTTTGGCATGAAAGACCACATTGAAGACATGATTTCATCCTATGCCCCAGGGATGGTTTTAAAACAAAAATCTTGCTTTGGAGATTATGTGCAGAAAAAAACCCCATACAAGATATTGTGCAAGCTTGAAGAAGAGCATGTATAAAGAGAAAAAAGACTAATGTAGGGGAAGACTTGTATTGTAATATTGAATTCAGAGCATATTGCACAGTGATAAGAAGAATTGACATTGTGTTTTATGAATTAAGAAAAAAAGGTCTTTTTTTGTTTTTGGTTTTTTTTTGTTTGCAAAATAGCAAAACTTGTCCATGGGCTGCTGAGTTGCAATATCAGACATTGCCCAGTGACAATAGTGGCACTAGTTCTGAAAAAAAGAAAAGTAGACCAGTTTTTTTCCCCATCTCAAACAACCCCTGGTTTTCTAATCTAAAACTACCCCCTGCACCAGAATACATTTACTTATCAAGTCACATATTGCTGTAATACCTCTATTCATTGCTTATCTGAACATTACATTACTGCTGGCCAAAAGTTGTTAGGCTGACAGTTACCTAACCTACCCCATTAATATGCACTCTTGGATCGGTTTAGTAAACTTGTTATTTCTATGCCATGGGGAGAGCTTACTGTCAGCCTGACACCTACAGGACCGTTTATCCTGGAGGTGGAAACAATGGAGGAAACCATTCCTCCTTTTTACACTTGAGAGAACATCTGACAAGTTCTTTTGCAATAAATACCAATAAATACTAAAGCTTGTGATCAAGCCGTTATTTTCCCCATAAACATGAAATATAAATAATTGGATCAGCCGGGCATGCATGCTTATTGGGCATATAGGATATTAAGCTTCTTTCCCTGGACAGCAGGCATTGGGGGACAGATTAGCAATCCTCATAAGATTGTCACTGGATCCCGTCAAAATTAGTGGGTTCATCTGAAAAAGATCTAATGTGTATGGCCAGTTTAAGTTTTAGGCTGGGTTCACACGACCATGTTACGTCCGTAATGGACGGAACGTATTTTGGCTGCAAGTCCCGGACCGAACACACTGCAGGGAGCCGGGCTCCTAGTATCATACTTATGTACGACGCTAGGAGTCCCTGCCTCTCCGTGGAACTAATGTCCCGTACTGAAAACATGATTACAGTACGGGACAGTTGTCCTGCAGCGAGGCAGGGACTCCTAGCGTCGTACATAACTATGATGCTAGGAGCCCGGCTCCCTGCAGTGTGTTCGGTCCGGGACTTGCAGCCGAAATACGCTCCGTCTATTACGGAAGTAACATGCTCGTGTGAACCCAGCCTTAGGGTAGTGCTTAGCCTACTTATCCAGTTTAGTAAGATATTCTAGGTAGCTGACCTATACATATTATCATTCTGTGTAGAAATGTTCTGCTTGAACAATAAAATATTTCCATTAGTCCCGTAGAAATGATCAATAGTCCTTGTCTTCATCTGATCCAATCTTATTTCCTTCCAGCTGCGGAGAATGCAAGAAATGTTGCAGAAAATGCAGCAGCAGATACAGGAGCAGTGAGCATCCCGATGGCACTTACCCCTCACATTTCCTGCTTCCCAACCTGTCACTTCAAGGACCAGTTTGGAGACGGATGTGGTACCTATGGACTCATTGCAGTATCTTATTTATTGTCCTCAAATACCCGTCCAATATGAACTCCTCCCTCCCTCTGTTGACTCTTCACGTTTCTCCAGAACATCCCTTCATGGAGCCAAGCACATATCAAACAGGTTAATGTCTGCTTCCTATTACAGCCATGTCCATCCCCAATGTATTGATGAGTTGCAGCAAAACCGTCTTTTGCGCCACATTTGGGGTGTTGTCAGGACCGTAGCAAATATGTATGCGAAACAGCACCTATGGACGTACTGGGTGAATTTCTATGTATCCTGCATCTTCCACAAGGCTCTGTTCGAAACACAGAAGGGATGTTTTTTGGGAAAGGAGGTGACTCAATATTTGTTTTCTACCTACACCATACCCTGCTCTACAAGAGGCTTGTGTTATTTTTTATTTGTACAGTGTTGCAGTTTCTTGGACTCAGGACTTCTTTTTTTGTTGTATTGCTGTACCAATGTTTACTCACAGTTACTTGACCAATAACCTGCTAAATATTATTGTCCGGACAGCAGTGCAAAGGGATGCACAGAGCGAACACTGGTTTTTTAAGCTTTTATTCATCATATGATATCATTACGTGCAGGTGAAAGGGCATAAAAACCTCTAAAATTCGATCAGTTTTTAGGCTGCGTTCATCCAATGAGGTTGTGGTGCTGTTGCTACGTATTGATGGATAATAAAGTGATAGCTTATCTTTTTTCTTTGGGATCGGTTCTCCTTTTTCTCCAAAAAAAACCAAAACAACAAATAGTTATAATGCTGCAACCTCATTGTGTAGACACAACCTGATACTTTTCATAAGTTCTAATCTGAAGTGATGAGTTATATATATATATATATTTACAGCGGTCGTCTATCATGTTATTAATGAATGCATAATACGGTGTTTGCCTTACTAAATACGTGTAGTCCAGTAACGTAGAAAAGGCATCTGCAGCCTTCATAGCCACAACCCGCTTTAGTGACTTCCAGTGAGCATTAAATGGCCTTTACTGTAGTCACGGCCCCAGCTGGAAGGGACCAAATGTTTCGCTATCATTGTAGCACTACAGATTGGGGCTCATCGCATTCCTAGAGCTGCTTCACTTTATGTTCTTCTGTAAACATAAGAGCTCATTCACATTCAGTGTTTTATTTAATCACATCACAGTCATAAGTGTCAATATTTTTTTTGTATTTGCTACATTCTGATTCTTTGCCAACACACAGCTGAGCATAAGGAGAAAGTTCTCCCTGCTACCCAATGAAGTGTCATGATACTGCCGGGATCAGAGCCTAGAGTTTGGAGGTAATTGTTGAAGTGGCTTGTCCGCAGTTATTGACGTCACGTGCAGGAATTTACTTTCAAATGCCTGAATGTGAACTAGACCTCCTCCTAATCCAATGAATGGGTATTTTATTTTGCCAATTTATAGAATATTAGTGGGGATTACTGCTGTGAAGTACTAAATGTCTATTAGGCCAGGATCACACACACAGTTTTGATTCAATTTTTGGCTCAGTTTTTTTTTAGCCAAAGCCAGAAGTGGATCCAAAAGGAAGAAAAGATAAAGAAAAGACTGATGCATCTCCTTTTTTTTTTTTTTTTGTATCCACTTCTGAGTCGGCTCAAAAATCTGAGCCAAAAACTGCATCGAAACTGTGTGTGTGATCCTGGCCTTATTCAATAGCTGTGGTCTCTGTGCAACTCATACAAAAATGTTAATGCGTGCAGAATAGAGGTCGTTTACATTGCCGTACTTGCAGCCCGTGTTTTGTACATAAAAAAATAGGAATGGATATCGTCAGAAGAAAAGCTTTTCCAACATTGCTGGAATCCATTCTCATTTTTGGCTAACAATATACCAATGGTACATAGATCACAAATAAAACCGTGTAAGGCTGGATTCACACACAGCGTTTTGCTGCATTTTTCGTGGCATTATTAAAGGTGTTTTTTTTGGTGTTACATTAAAGTCTATAGTAAAATATAAAATGCACTACACACAGGTGTGTTTTGGTTTGTGGCATTCCTTTATACATTTCTTCTGTTTTTGCGTAAAAAATACTTTTAAAATCTGCACTGTGTGAACAAGGCCTAATGGAAACATTTGTATCTCTTCCGTTTTTGAATCCACGCTTGATTGGGGCTTACAAATACTGACCAAAATACTGCCGTGTGAAAGTGGCTTTAGGCTTCCTTCACACACAGATTTTTTTCGCAACTAAAAATGCTAGCGTTATTAAAATGAAACATGCGTTTTTAGTGGCGGTTTAGTGGCATTTTTAAAGTATAATAGAGAAGGCTATGGAAGAAAACGGCACACCCAGAGCATGCCGCCTATGAAAAAAACCGCTGTGTATGTAGTGCATTTTATATTTGACTATACACTTTAATGTGACATTTGACCTCACAAAAATCACCAAAAAAAGGCTAAGGCCCATGCACGGCCAGTCGTGGACAGCCGTCCGTTTTGCAGGCCGTTCTCCCATTATAAAGTATGGGAGCACGGTCCGTAAAATAAAATAAAAAAATAAGACCTATCCTGTTTTTTACGGAAGGTAAATATACGGGAAGGTGTCCGTCGGTCATAGAAATGAATGGGTCCGTAATTACGGACTAAATCTACAGTCGTGCGCATGGGGCCTAATAAAAACGCCACAAAAAACAGAAAAGCGCAGCAAAACCCTAGGTGTGAATTCAGTCTAAGGGCTCATGCACATGGCAGAGCCAGGCCCCGGGTGCTGCCATACACACTCCACCAAGTGCCATATAGGTCTTTCCACTAGAAGGAATTCTTCTCTACGATGGAGCATGACATGATTTGGAATTCTACAGAAAAAACTGCTGATGAAATCTGAGGCATATGAAAGTAGAGTACAGGCCTCTTCTATGGGAGCCCTATTATTTCTCTACAAAACAGAGCCATAATACTGCTGTAATCCTTAGGGCTCCATGAGTTGGTTAAGGAGAAGGAATTGAGAGCGTTATATGGCAGCATTACCTATATACACACTGCTTAGCCATCCATATTGTAGTGGAATTACAGATAAGTAATTATTTCCCAGCAGAACATGTATACATATATATCGGCAGATATTCCCTACACTTCTCCTCATATACAAGTGTCGCTATGTACTATGCAGTTACAGATCCTAGCGCTACACTGCAGGGCGGATCATATGCGTATTGCCCGGCACCCATCACTTTCCTATTGCGCAGTTTGTAGTGACTATTTTATTTGAGTTGGGACACGTTGAGATACACATACTCATCTCTTTAGGAAAGGAGTTATCTGCTGACTTTTATCTGAACCTTTTTCCAAGTATTTAGGGACAAAACTAATACTCTGAAATGCAGAATCTTATACAAATATGGAATTTGCAAATAAATATAAATGCACCTGGTTATTTATTAGGCTAATCTGCTATTGCACGTCACCTTTAGGTCTGATTCACACGAACGTGTTAAACGGCCGTTGAAACAGCGGCCGTCCCACGGACCTATGTAATTCAATGTGGCCGTTCACACAGCCGTTGTTTCAATGGACCATGTGAAGGGTCCGTGGGAAAATAGGCAATAGGCCATAGGCAAAAACTGCAGTTTTTCACATCTGAGATCCGCAGCGTTCGTGTGAATCAGGCCTTAGGCTGGAATCACACACGCAGTTTTTGACACAGTATTTTTAAGCCAAGCGTGAATCCAAGAAGGAAAAGTATTATTCTACTTTTGTCTTTTATATCTAATCCTGTGTAAAAGAAAGACAAAAAAAACCTGCAGGTATAAATCCAGCCTTGAAGGGGTGCTACGGTTTCAACAAATAAATGTTCTTTTTTTGTGTAATGAAAAGTCATACAATTTTTTTATATACTTTTTGTATAAATTCTTTGTGGTGTTCAAGATCTCTGCTTGCAGTCTTTCAATGGGAACCTTCAGGGCACATTCAGACGTGGAAGAATTGCTGTTGAATTCCGTTGCGGACAGTCCGCAGTGGAATTCTGCAGCAGCCGTTTTTTAGATTTGTTTCTATACATTTTTAGGAAACTTATGCCAGACGTTGCAGAAAATAACTGTGCGGGCTTTAGGCTGGCGTGCAGAATCTTCCCTCCGCAGCATGCACATTATGTTGTGGAGAAGCAGCGGAATTTTACTGCGGATCTCAGCATTTGCATTGCAACGTCTGAATTACCTGTCAAATATGCAAATGTTGATGCAGATTCGTTGCGTAATTGCCCCAAATCTGAACATGGCCTCATTATTTACTTCCAGGGGCTATAAATCTGTCCTGGTCATATGATGGACACACAGGTGCACGGCTAGTTACAGTGCAGCTGTGTGTTTGTGTATCAGAGCTGTGCCTTGTAAGGGTATGTTCACACGGCAACGTCAATTACGCCTGAAATTACGGAGCTGTTTTCAGGCGAAAACAGCTCCTGAATTTCAGACGTAATTGCTCGTACTTGCGTTTTTCGCGGCGTCCATTACGGACGTAATTGGAGCTGTTTTTCAATGGAGTCAATGGAAAACGGCTCCAATTACGTCTCAAGAAGTGACATGCGCTTCTTTGAGGCGGGCGTCTTTTTACGCGCCGTCTTTTGACAGTGGCGCGTAAAAAAAAAAGCCTGTCTGCACAGAACACCGTAAGACCCATTGAATTCAATGGGAAGATGTTTGGAGCCGTATTTTCGGCGCGTAATTGGAGGCGTAAAACGCCCGAATTACGTCCGTAAATAGGGTGTGTGAACATGCCCTAAGACTTGGTTCACACAGTCTGTCTTTTCACACGTAAATGCCTGCTATCGTGTGCACATACCCTAACCCTCTTTTGCAATGTTTTTTAAAAATGTTGGAAAATAATAAAAAAAAAATAAGTTAAATAAGCGCAATGTGCATGACCAGTGTGAGAGGATGTCACAACCCACATTTGTGGGCTTATTTGCGCATATTACAGTAAACTTCCTTTACACCAGCACCAGACTCTTAAAGGGTTATTCCCATCTCAGACATTTATGTCATAGCCACAAGATGTGCTGTAACTATCTGATCGATGTGGGTCTTGGCGCTAAGACCTGCACCTACCTTTTAGCAGAGTTACGGAAACAGTCAGGCAAGTTCTGCTCGGCTGTTTCCATAATTCCCAAAGAACCCAGAGCTATGACCCGCATCTATCAGATATTTATGGCATATCCTGGGGATATGCCATAAATATCTGAGATGGCAATAACTCTAAGAAACTCTGCCCCATAGTGTAGAATCTTTATAAACTGAACTAAGAAAGTAGAAGACTCCATTGATCAAAAGTGTGAAGCTGCATTTTGAGGCCCCATGCACACGATGCGTATTACGTTTGGTTTTGCGTGTGGGAAAACCGCAACGTAATACATTACCAGCATAGGCAATGAGATTCCAGGAAATCTCATGTACACGCTGCAGTATTTTCCCGCACGTAAATTTTTGGAACTGCAGCATGTTAATTTATCTTGCGATTCTGGTTGCGAATTCTATTTCCGTAGTTCTGGAGAAATACGCAGCAAAATGTAAATTTTTTTATTGCAAACTTCTTGAGGTTTCCTTCGGTCTTGCTTGCAGCAAATTACGCAAGGTGTGCATGTAGCCTTACAGCTTACTTTACTTTGGGCTAACTCCTATGGCTCTATTACTGGATGAGTATCTAGTTTTCTTTTTGTTTTGTTAATATTTGTGTCTTCTTCTAGCAAAATTTACTTTGCTGGTGTAAATTTTATATTACAGAACTGTATTTGCCTGAAATATGGACCCATCAGCCTCGGTTGTCTTTTATGTGGCTTCGTAATAGGACATTCGCTTATCTCTACCTGTTTCTTGCAGCAAACATTTGAAAGTCTGGCACCTGTGAAGTCCTGTAAACGAAAGGAATTTTATTGTAATAGACTTTTCTGTTAACTTAGGTGACGTATGAGACTTTAATATTCCTCATCTGCTTATTTCTCAATTTGTAGACTCATCTGTAAGAATACTTTTCTGTCCACTAAAAGGTACATAAGGTCATAAATAATTTTTATTATTTAACCTCCACAATCTTTCATGTTTGTAAATATAATAAATTAATAGTCTACATTCTTGTAGTTTATGCCTTGGTTACACATTGTCTATGGCTTCAGCTGATAGATCTGTAGGGAATGAAGGGGTAAGCAAACCCACTGCCTGTTAACCCGGTGCCTCTGTCACCTTACACGTAAGGTGGAACCTGTGCCCCACTGTACGACTGTCTAAAAGTAACCTGCCTCCTACAGTGCATATCCACCCAGTGATTATTTTGTTATACTGATTGTTGCTGTTATTAATGTTTACAACCTGAGAATCCTAATAAACCTAAAAATATTTATGCTGCTGTCTGTACTGTAATATTCTACGACCTGGCTGGTAGTTTTTCTCTTATATTGGACACAGATGAACAGTGATATTGGCAAATTGACCTTAGTGGTTAACTAGCAAAACAAACTTATAAATGAAGCAAAGGCGTCATTGATCATAGAGAGCTGTTTTTGATTAATGTATGTTTATATTGGTAATTGACCTTAAACTTGGTTGTCCAGCAGTAAGTGTTATTTCTCTGCAGTGCCCCCTCTGGTGAAATTAAGCATTGCACAGTTCTCATTGAAATCTATTGCTGGGAGCTCCAGAGTGTAAGGTATGTTCACGGAGGCTATTTTTGAGCCGTTTTTCAGGCCGTAAACGTTCCAAAAAACGGCTGAAAAATCGGAAGCAGAACGCCTACAAACATCTGCCCATTGATTTTTTTACTCCTCATTTTCAAAAAAGTCACGTAAAAAGATGCCCCATAAAAAGAAGTGCATGTCACTTGGGCCGTTTTTGGAGCCTTTTTTCATTGACTCAATAGAAAAACAGCTCCAAAACGGGCGTGAAAAACGCGAGTTTGATTAAGAAACGTCTGAAAATCCCTTGAAAACAGCTCCGTATTTTCAGCTGTATATTGTTAACGGTGTGAACATACCCTAAGGTGTCCTTCGTAGCCACCTCTGCTCTGCAAATTTTATCCTCAACAGGGAAACCTACTCCTTCCCCCGTTTAAATAAAAAAATTCCCATCTACAGTTTTTGATTATGGGTTTTCTATATCTCTGGTTCTATCTTACATCACACACAATTCGGTAATTCTTCTGTTACATCAGCTTTCCTTATCATATAAAATGATAAGACCATAAATACTGCATTTATTAATGTTGTCTTGTTTTTTCTTTGCACTATATAGTAGAATTGTTTTGTGATACAGCTTTCCCCTTGTGTCTTATGTTAAGTGTTCATCTTTGCCCTGCCTTCACATATGTCTTAATGCAGCTATAGAGCAAACCTGGACAAAAAACTCTATGTTCACAATTTCCAGTTTTGTTTTTTAACTAGGTATTTGCCAGTAAGGTTATTTTACAGAACTGCAGTTACTATACATATACTGTAAAGGATCTACCAGGCACAGCTTCTTTATCAGCGTCCATAGGTAATCAGTCTGCACCTGCTTCTGTCTGTGAGACTGACTCCATCTTCTACCACTCAGGATGGCAGGCTTAGGAGTGGGAGAGCCTATCGCAGCCTGGCCAGACGGAGCTAGCTCCCGCCCTCTGTCTATTTATACCTGCCTTTCCTGTTCCTCCTTGCTTGTGAATCTTCCCTGTTGGTTTCCTGGCCCTGCTGCAGCTTCTTGTACTATTTGTCCCTGCTTCGTATTGACCCTGGCTTGCTGACTCCTCTCCTGCTCTGCGTTTGGTACCTCGTGCTCTCCTGGTTTGACTCGGCTTGTTCACTACTCTCCTGCTCTGCGTTTGGCACCTCGTACTCTCCTGGTTTGACTCGGCTCGTTTACTACTCTTGTTGCTCACGGTGTTGCCGTGGGCAACTGCCCCGTTTCCCTTAGGTTCTGTGTTCCCTTGTCTGTTTGTCTGTCGTGCACTTATTGAGTGTAGGGACCGTCGCCCAGTTGTACCCCGTCGCCTAGGGCGGGTCGTTGCAAGTAGGCAGGGACTGAGTGGCGGGTAGATTAGGGCTCACTTGTCTGTTTCCCTACCCCCATCATTACATATACTGTGGTCCATATTTAGCATTGCATACTTTGACTGTAGATTATAAAAAATTCTGCAATATCATTATGAACAGTATCCATTATGGGAAAGACAAATGTTATGTTTTGGCACCCGTTGTGTCTGCAGGAGGAAGTGGTTGGAAGATTAATGTGACAGCCCCACATTCTGTATTGTCATCATTCTGTATTATAATCAGCAGAGTGCAGAACGTCTTCTGGTCTCACACCACCAACCACAGCTATATATATCTATATACTAGTATAGAAAACCCGTTACACGGGTTTGCTAGCAAAAAGAAAGATAAGTATTTGTAAAAAATATTATAAAAAATATAACTATGTTTTAAAACCTAATTACCAAAATTTGAAACCTGAGAAAAATGCGAAAGCGTTTGCTGAATAATAGATTATTCACCCAGGATAAAGGTATAATGTAGTACTGTTACCTGCAGTCCTATGTAACACCACAGATAACACAGCAATAATTCTCTGAGTACAGATAATGTAGATGTTACCTGCAGTCCTATGTAAGGCTCTATTCACAGTGTCGGGCGATTAAAAACATCCATTTTGGTCGGTTTTTCTCGGACGTTTTGCATCCATTTCCTTTCTGAGCCGTGTTTCCGTTATTAACGGCCGATTTTGCATCCGTTTTTTTCCCTGTCCATTTTAAAAACAAATGAATTTCATTTATACATTTTCTGCCACACACTTCCCTCTGTAGATAATGGCACACACTGCCCTCTGTAGATAATGGCACACACTGCCGTCTAGATACGGCCACAGACCCCTTGTAGGTAGTGCCACTGAGACCCCCTTGTAGGTAGTGCCACACAGACCCATTGTAGGCTTTGCCACACAGCCCCCCCCTGTAGATAATGCCACACAGCGCCCCTGTAGGTAGTCACTTGTACATAGCCACCCCCCTACCTTCCTGTAGGGGACTGCTCCAGGAGAAGTCCCTGACTTCACTGTCCATAGGCACAGCGCCGGGGATTCCGCTTCAGGAGTAGTGGATCGCTCCAGGAGAAGTCCCTGACGTCACTTTACATATATCCCCGGCCACAACTTCGGCCGAAGCTGTGGCCAGGGTTTAGGGATTCAGCAACAAAATACCCTCCTCCTCCTAACATGCACTTCACACTGTGAGGAGAAAAGAGCGAGCGAGCAGGAGAATGCACGGCCGTCACTCGGATTACATCCGACTGACAGCCGTGCTTTACAAGGCCCGATAGACTTCTATGGGAGCAATGTGGCTGGGAGAACAGCCCAAAACAGAGCATGTTCCATCTTTTGAAAATCAGCCATGTGAATAGCCCCATTTTTGATTCCTCCATTGTTATTATGGTTTTGTTTTAACGGGGTTTACCATGTGGTAAAAACAACATTACAACTATATTCTGCAGGTCAATATGATTACGGCGATACCAAATATATATAGTTTTACTACTTTTAAAAGGGAAAAACTAATTGTTAAAAATAAAATTTGTTTTGAGTCGCCATATTCTGAGATCCATAACTTTTTCCATCGATTGAGTGTTGTGAGAGTTTATTTTTTGCAGGACGAGCTTTGGTTTTCATTGGTAACATTTTAGGAGGACATAAGACTTTGATCACTTTTTATTAAATTTTTTTGTTGGAGATCAGGTGACCAAGAAAAAAAATGATTGTGGCGTTTTACATTTTTCTTTCTTTACTGCGTTCACTGCACAGGTTAAATAATGATATTATGTAATAGTTTGGACTTCTACGGACGCAGAAATACCAGTTATGTTAATTTTTTTACATTGCTTTTGGGGAAAATGGGAAAAGGGGATTTTTTTTTACTTTTTATATTTTTTTTGTATAAATATATACAGTGCCCACCAAAAGTTCCGGAACACCCTCATAACTTTTGAACGTCGCGAGGTAGAGGGTTGAAATTTGGTGGGATTTAATGGGGTCATAAAATCTATCAGTTAACACAAAAAAAAAACACCCCCACCCCCTCAGGGGTGGGTGAGGGCAGCAAAATCTTAAATAGCACAGAGGAGTGGGGGTTCATTTGAAAGCTCTTTTCAAAACAATGCCGCAATCGATTTTGAGATAGGATTTTTTTTCGCTGAGATATTTAACGTTAAAGTTATCATCTTCATTATCGGCTACCACCGGTTTTAGCATTACCCAAAATCCGTGTGCGTGTGAGCTTGGGGAATGTCACTTCAAGGTGACTTTAAATTACGTATTATTACAATCGGCCTCAGCGATACAAAATGGACCTTGTCTACAATTGTAACATGATTTCATGTGTACACATTTCGGTAGTCGCTTGTGAATTTCAGAGAGTGCTAAATTTTTTCATTTTCGCTTTTTTCTCCCCACCTTTCAAAAGCCATAACTTTTTTTTATTTTTCCTCCGATACAGCTGTATGAGGGCTTGTTTTTTGCGGGATGAGTTGTAATTTTTTCATGCTATCATTTGTTGTACCATATAATGTACTGGGAAACCGGAAAAAAAATTCTTTGAGGTCTGGAATGGGAAGAAAACTGATTCCTCCATTGTTTTTCTGGGTTTTCGTTTTTACGGCGTTCACTGTGCGGTAAAAAAGACATGTTAACTTTATACTGTGGGTCAATTCAATTACAGCGATACTAAATTTATTTCGTTTTTTTTTTTTAACATTCTTTTATTTATTACGACATTTTACATTTAAGCCGACAAAACAGCAAAATAGCAAACATACACAACCAGCGAAAAAAGTACAAACAAAAGAAAACAAAATGGTTATACAGACACATTTCCAATGCACAGTGTACAGCAATTCTCTGACCCAGCAGAGTAAGGAAATACATTACAGCTGGAAAATAAAAATATCCCAAGTGCATACATACTAAAGCACTATACATTGCAATAAGCGAAATGCAAACGAGGAAGTGAGCACCACGGCGACCAGAACCACCCATAATCACAGCTCTGCCAGAAACACACCGTCACAGAGAGAGGAGAAAAAATGGAAATTAAACCAAAACCCAGATAACTCCTGGCACTACTATCTCTTCACCTACCCCCCCCCATCCCGGCCAGGCTACCCCTCTAGTATCATCAAAAAGGCCCCCCCCCTGCTACCTACTCCCCCCCAGGTCAGAACCTAAGCGTACGAAAAGTATTCATCCGATTCACAAAACTCTTTCCACTCCTTCCACACTAAGCCCACCCGCCTAAAAGACCCATCCTGCGGCTTCACAGCCCCCTCCATTCTCTGTAGATGTAATATTTCCTGGAACCATTCTGTAATCGTTCGAGCACGAACTGTCTTCCAAAGCCTCGGTTTAACCGTTCGCGCTGCAATCAAAAGGAAGCTAACCAGAGTTTTCATATATGTTGGAAGTGAACCCAGGAGCATGGAAAGAAGCAACACCTCTGGAGAATTAGGCAACACCTGGCCCGTAATTATACGAATCAGGTCCACCACTCTAGTCCAAAAGGCGTGGATTAAGGGGCACTTCCACCATATATGCAACATCCAGTCCAGGGGCGTAACTAGGAAAGACTGGGCCCCATAGCAAACTTTTGACTGGGGCCCCCCCTCCCCTGGGTGTCACACAACCCCCCCCCCCTTGTAGATAGTGCCTTTTTTACAGCCCCCCTGTAGATAACGCTATACAGCCCCCCCCCCCCTGTAGGGAACGCCATACAGCCCCAACCCCCCAAAAAAATGCGACCTACAGTGTGAAAATACAAAAGACATGTATCCCCATACATGTGTGATCGCTGGCACTGATAGGGAGAACGGGGGACCGAAAGTCCCCCGAAGTTCTCCATGACTAACCTCTGACTTCCGGCGTCTGTGCAGCTCAAGAAAAATTAAAGGAGCGCTGGTCACGCATGCGCACAAGCGCGACCGGCGCTCCATTCATTTCTACGGAGCTGCCGACACAGACCCCGGAAGTCCGAGGTTTGTCATGGAGAACTTTAGGGGACTATCAGTCTCCCTTCTCCCTATTAATGCCAGCGATCACACATGTATCCCCTATCCTGTGGATAGGGGATACATGTTTTTTGTTTAATGGTAGAGCGGGGAGATACCTCCCTGCTCTGCCGTAGTGTTCAGTGGCATCGCGCTGTGGCAGCCGTAGCGGCTGCTAGCGGAGCCTCCGGCCATGGTGGGGGCCCGTGCCGGCGGGCAACACGGGCCCCCTCATGCCGCGGGCCCCGTAGCAGTCGCTACGGCTGCTATAGCGGTAGTTACGCCACTGGCATCATCGTACCACCTGTGCTCCTGCAACGCCAACATTCATCTGGCACTGTCGGATAGAAGCATGCAGCAACGCCGGAACCCTATACCACCGGGATAAGATCTTATAATTAGTCTCCTCAGCTTTACACCAAATAGAGAATTTATGACACAGGACGAAAGCATTCGACCAATCAGCTTCTGACGGGGAAGAGTCCAGCTCCCTTTCCCACCCCTTCACAAATGATGGAAGAACCTCAGTACTCAAGTCTGGCAAAAGATTATAAATGAGAGATATCTTCTTCACCGGTGCTATAGCAGCAGTACACAAGCGGTCCAGGGGAGTGAGGTCCCTATGCAGACGCAGCTTCGTCTTATTACTGTTGTAAAAATGTAGCAACCTAAGAAAGTCCCAGCGCCTAACTGTCAATTTTTCCGACATCCGGCACAAGGCTATCAAAAGACTTAAGGCCCAGAGGCGTCAAAACCTGATGGAAGATTAATGGGAAAGGTCTAGAAAAGTAGGACAAAAAATTGTGACTTAACCCCGGGGAGAAATCCTCATTGTTGGAGATCGGTACCAATGGGCCATCCGGAGGTATCACAGCCGTCAATCCCCCAAACCTTTTAAACGTAAGAAGAACTTGCCGTGCCACAAAAGGCAGATGAGCATTTTTAGCAGCTGCATAAAATCTCAATCTAAGCCAGGGTATAGTGACTAGGGGAACCGGCGCCAGCGAATCCTCCAACATCACCCACAACTTAGAGGATTTATGATGGAACCAATCCAATATTCTCGCGCTCACCGCAGCAAAGTAATAGGCTTGACAATCGGGGAGACCCAATCCCCCACAGCTCTTTCTTCTAACCAGAATAGCCTTCGCAATCCGAGGAGCTCTAGAACGCCAAATAAACCTGTTCAGAGCCTTACCCAACAACTTAAAAAAACTGTCTAGGAAGCGCACACGGAATCGTCTGAAATAAGTACAGCAACCGAGGCAAAACGTTCATCTTAACTACACTAATCCGGCCCAACCACGAAAAATCTTTATTCTCCCATTTGGCCAAATCAACACTAAGGGCTTGAAGAAGAGGTAAAAAGTTGAGAGAATAGGAATCCGCAAGGTCAACCGGGATCTTTACCCCCAAATATTTAAGAGACCCCTCTTTCCATGAGAAGAAGTAGTTACCGTGGGTCTGGCTAAGTTCCTCAGCTGACAACGAAAGGTTCATAGCCTCACTCTTGGAGAGATTCATCTTATAATTACTGAAGTAACTATAAGTTCGGATGGTTTTCAGCAGGGCTGGCAGAGATAAGTGTGGCTGCGTGACATAGAACAACAAGTCATCTGCAAAAGCAGACACTTTAAATTGCATCTCACCCACCTGAACTCCCCGTATGTCACCATTGTTCCTCACCGCTACCAATAAATGTTCCATCCCCAGAGCGAACAACAAGGATGAGAGTGGGCAACCCTGCCTAGTGCCATTCCATATACTAAACGGAGCAGACAAAGACCCATTGATCCTAATGCGTGCCTGTGGATGCGTATAAAGAGACATTATGCGCGTCGTCATCAACCTTCCCACCCCCATCTGACGCAAAGCCGCCTCCAGAATTCCCCAATCCACCCGATCAAATTCCTTCTCAGCATCCAGTGACAAAAGCATACACGGGATGCTATTCTGTTTAAGATGATGGGTCAATGAGAAGGTCTTGAGCGTATTATCACGTGTTTCACGCTTTGGTACAAAACCCACTTGATCAGGATGGACCAGCGACCCCAAAAACACGCTCAGCCGATTCGCTATCAGCTTAGCGAACATTTTAGCATCCATATTTATGAGGGAGATTGGTCTATAGCTAGCACAATGTTGCGGATCCCTACCCTCCTTTGGAATGACCGTAATATGGGCCTGTAAAAATGAAGATGGGAATCTAGAGTGCTCAGAAACTGAGTTAAACGAATCCAACAATGGTGGCCCCAGCTCCTCCAACAATGACTTGGTGGAGGTATACCCGCCGTATACCCATACGGCCCAGGACTCTATCCAGCTGGCAGAGCCTTAATAACCTGAAACAGCTCCTCTTTAGTAAAAGGCGCATCCAACACCCTAGCGTCATCCCCAGACAGAGTAGGAAGGGCAGTATCCTGAATATAATCAGACAAAGAAAGCGACGGTTCTGGGGATGCATTACCGATAGAAGGCGAGGTGTAAATTGTATAACTTGGAATAATAAGCGCAAAAAGATGATACTATGTCTTCCGTCTTAAATGCCAATTCCCCCTCCCCATTTTTAATAGACTGTATAAAGAAGACAGCAGCCCTATCCCTCATCGCCCTCGCCAACGCCTTGCCCGCTTTATTACCACATTAATAATAATAACGCGCACAAACCTAGCGCAATCTCGCCCCTCTCTTATCTAAGAGAAGCTGAATATCATGTCGCGTCCTAGTAAGCTCCCGAAGCGTGTGTTCCTGTAAAGTCTGCTTGTGCTGAGATTCCAGAGTCTGTAGCTTTGTGAGAAGAGTAGTAAGCTTAGCCCCGTGCTCTCCTTTAATACGAGCACCATGTTTAATCAAAACTCCTCTGAGCACACACTTAAGAGCCTCCCATTTAACTGCTGAAGCCGTCGTGTCCCGTGCATGATCGACCTGAAAATGCTCAACTGACCTCTTCAGCTCTGACATGCACAAGGAATCCTGCAATAAAGATTCCTTAAGATGCCAGGTAAACTCCCTACGCTGTATTGGGGAAAAACGGAGCACACAGTGCACCGGAGCATGATCCGACAAAAACACATTACCAATAAAAGAATCAACCACAAAAGAAAGTAAGCTATGATGGACCATGATATAATCTAATCTACTGTAAGAGTTATGTGCAAACGAGAAAAACGAGTAATCCCTATCCTCTGGATGAAATAAACGCCACGCATCACACAACTGCATATCTCTAAGCCTCTTTCTCAATTTATTCAATTTATTATAAGCCAATGAAGTTCGTCCTGAAGAAGTGTCAATCACAGGATTAAGGGCCAAATTAAAATCTCCACACAAAATCGAAGTACCCGAGGAAAAAGCACCTAGTTCGTCTAGCATTCTAAGGAAAAAGGCGACTTGGTGAGTATTAGGAGCATATATATTGGCAACCGTAACCATCCGATCCCCCAATTCATGAGAGAGTCTACCACCTTACTCTGAAAGGATTTATGCAAAAATATGGAAACCCCTCTAGTCTTCCCCGTTGGATTACTACAATGATAGCCTACCGGGTAGTATTTTTAATTATCGGCATATGATCAGTTTGGAAGTGAGTTTCCTGTAGACAGAGAACCTGGGTCCTACGTTTCTGAAATGCGTATAAGGTCTGCGACCTCTTCTCCGGAACATTAAATCCCTTCACGTTCAGGGAAGCAATAGTAAAATCAGCCATTATCCAAGAACGCAAAGGGATCCAAAACTAGACCGGCCAAGAAACCAGATCCGAACAGACCAGTCGCCGCGATGCTCACCCCACCCCAGCCAACACCAATTCGCCACCTCTTGTGCCATGTATACATGAGAAGAAAATAGACAAGCATAACATACATTAAGTAAAAACAAAACAAAAAACATAAAGACAGACAAAACATTCTGTCTACAATGGACTATTATTTCGTGCCTCTAAGCACTCAAATCACTATGGAGAACCCTAGGATTCTCCGTGAAAACCTATGTGGGGAACACAGAAGACTGCTGTCAAACAGAAAAAAATCCACTCAGAACAGTGAGAATCGTGGATGGGCCTACACTCCTCAGCCTATTAAACCACTTCAACCTGAAAAAAGAAAGGTTAGAAACATACATCCGAAGGGACAATCCGTCAATACCAAAAAAAACTGCTAGGTAGGGGACGCAACCAAGTCCGTCAGGGGGGCCTCAGGAACGCCGGCAACCTTTAAGAACTAAAAGTCCAGCACCATACCGTAGTACTAGCAAGTCGACAAGTCCAAGCATTTCAGCTGGCAACCCCCCCCCCCCCAGTCTCTGTAGAAAGAAAACATAGTGATACAAAAAGACCCCAGTTGAAAAAATACCAGCATCACAAATGGGCTAAGAGAAAGGATACTTTAACGCTCTCCTCGACCCGGAGGGGACGCTCGTTGCCTCCAACGTGGTCTCTGCGTCTGCGGAGATCTGGACCTGTCCCGCCGTCCAGAGCTGATCCTCCCGCTGTACGACGTTCCAGGAAAAGGCAGACGATCAACTTAAAAGGACTCCCAATTCGGCATGTCCAGCGCCCGTAGAAAAACCGGTAGATCCGAATAAGTAGACAACGAAACAGATCTGTCCTCCAATCTGACATGTAACGCAAAGGGAAACCCCCAACGATAGGGAATACCACGTTGTTGCAAAATGGATAAAAGAGGACGCATCAAACCCCTCTGCCGAATCCGTTCTTGCCAAATCCGGGAACAGAAGTAGCTTTGCCCCGTCAAAATCGATCTCCTTCTGCAATCTCGCTTTCTGCATAATATCCTCCTTCAAACCGTAATAGTGGATCCGACAGATGACGTCACGCGGCCTTGTGGAATCAGCGCTTTTAGGCCTCAAGGCCCTGTGTGCTCTATCAATCTCAATGTGGGTATCCACGGCGTAGCAAGGTGTTGAAGATACCCGTCAGTGTAGGAATCAGATCTGGAGTACGCGTTGCTTCCGGCAACCCTCAAATTCGTATATTATTCCGACGATTCCTGTTCTCCAAATCATCCAATTGCGACTGAAGTTGGACATGCTGCGAAGCGGACACCTTCTGCGCCTCCTGTAGTAAGTGAATGGAAGCAGACATAGACTCCTGCAGGGATTCCAGCTGCACAACTTTAGATTGCAGAGTAGAAACCTCCACTTTCACCACATGTAAGTCATATCTCCACGCCATCTTCAAATCCTTGGTCATAGTGTCCATATCCCTTTTGGAGGGAAGAAGCGCCAATAGAGCCTAAAGTTCCGGGTGCCCCCTGAGAGTCTGAGCCGCCACATCTGGCGTCGGCAAATCTGCCATCTGATGTCCCTGAGAGGGAGGCAATGGGGACGACATCTCTACTGCCCGCGATCTGTGGGGCAAGCAGGGCACTGGGGGTACACCCCATCATCCGAGGAGGAGGACTCCCAGGTGGATTAGGGGACAGAGTAGGGGACAGAGATGTAGCCTGTAAGAAAAATCGCACATGCAGTGAATCAGCAGACAGTTGCGACACCTCTCCCAGCTCCTGCAGGAGCACGCGGTCCGCCTCCACACCAGCTCCCTCCATGCTCTCCTCTCTCACCTCCTCCGCCCTCAGCACAGGGCGGACGCCATCTTGCCACGACCTCGGGGAGGCTCCAGGTGAGTGTCTCCCCAGCTCTCCTAGCGCCTCCTCACCTACCTCGTACGTCGGGATCCCCTCCAGCCACTCTCCGGTCTCAGGGGACCCGGTCTGCAACTCCTGAGGAGCCCTCAGTGCAGAGCTCCGCGCCACACTCACTGTAGGGGAGTGCCGTAATGGCGGCGTCGATGGTCTGTCCAACACAGGATCGATCTCCCCCAGCTCTCCGAGCGGCTGGAAGAAATTGGAGATCGGGGCATCCGAACCCCCTGCCATCTGGGACCCTCTAGTAGTCCTTTTTGTGCGGGTCTTCCCCATGCCGTTGCAGGTTTGTCCCTGGGAAGCAGAGGCTCAAGCGGAGCTCACCTCACCCACGTCCGTTCTCCAGCGCGCCTAGCCACGCCCCCCTTTATTTAGTTTTTTTATGTTTTATTACTTTTATAAGGGAAAAAGACCATTGTTAAGAATAAAACTTGTTTTGTGTCGCCATATTCCATTGATTGAGCGGTGTGAGGGCAAGTTTTTTGATGGTGAGCTGTAGTTTTTATTGGTACCATTTTGGTGTACATAAGAGTTTTTGATCACTTTTTATGAAATTTTTTTTGGAAGATGAGTTGACCAAGAAACTGAGATTCTGGAGTTTTCTTTTTTTATTGTGGGTTATATAATGTTATATTTTAATAGATCCGGTATCCGGTGATACCAGTTATGTTAAATTTTTTTTTACATTGCTTTTGGGGGGAAATGGGAAAAGCGTTTTTTTTGTAACTTTCAATATTGTTCTTTTTATATGTATAAAAAAACATTTATTTGAAACTGTATTTAACTTTTTTTTATCAGTCGCCTTAGGGGAATTGAACTAGCGATCATTGGATCGCTTGCACGATATACTGCAATATTAATGTATTGCAGTATATTATGATCGTTACAGGTTCCTAGCAGGGCTTAATAGGAGCACAAAGATGGCAGACCTGGGCGCCTCCATAAGGCCCCTGGCTGCCATAACAACCATTTACACTCTGTGATCGTGTAGCAGGGGGTGTGGGACTTCGGAGGGTTCCACCCCCACATTCTATAGCTATTGACTGTGAAATCTAAGGGGTTAAACAGGCGGAATCCCACTCGTTGCAATGAAGTGTTGGCTAAAACATACAGCCGACACGCTCAATTTATGTAGCGTGTGAGCTATTGACTTCAAGCTAACATCTGCCCGCAACGTTTTTTTGCAGCAAAAAACACCACAAAAAATGCTGTTTGTGAATCCACCCTAGGTGTATGTTCCCATACACAGTATACACGGAATTTCTGCAACGGAAAATTTTCAGAGAAATCTCAAGAAAACGCAGATAAATCTGTCACAAAACTTGCTTTGGAAATGCTGCGTTTTTACCTGACAATTTCATGTTAAAGATTAATTATAGCAAAGTATATGGGCACTTGTGGATTTTCAGCGACCTTTAGGGCACGTTCAGACGTGGCGGAATTTCTGTGGAATTCCGCTACGGACAGTCCGCACTGGAAATCCGCAGCAGACAGTTTGTCCATTAGTTTCCACACCTTTTTAGTTATCTTCGTGCAGACGTTGCGGAAAACTCCGCTGTGGACCATAGGCTGCGGTGCAGAATTTTCTGTCCGCAGCATACACTGTCTGTTGCGGACTTGATGCGTACTTGTTGCGGAATTTCTCCATTGACTTCAATGGAGTTTCAAAATTACGCAATGAAATCCGCAGATGTAACGTGTGTTGCGTTGCGGATTGCTTTCTGGAACAGGATATTTCATCATTCTGGCTGGACCTATGTGTGTCGAGGTCTATAGCCAGACTGAGATGGAATGTTTGAAAGAGAGCAGGGTGTGATCTGCACCTGAATCCGCAACGACAAATCCGCAGCATTTTACTTAACATTTAGCCAAATCCGCAACGGAATCTGTAGCGCTGATTATGTTCGGCATTGATGCGGACAGTGTCTGCAGAATTCCACCACGTCTGAAGATGCCCTTACTGTGTTTGAACTGTGTAAACGCTGCAAAAACTGGAGCAATACAAATCTGTTGTGGAATTTCTGCTTCCCATTCAAGTCTATGGGCCACACACGCAGCATCTCCGCACTAAACCAGAAGCATAAATTAATATGCTGCAAAATTCGCACCACAGAACACTTTTTGCACGGTTTTTCTGAGGGTTTTTTTTTCGCAGCTTGTGGCTGAGATTTGCTCAATCTCATTGAATTTGCTGCTACTGTAAATGCTGCGGAATTTTCGCAATGAATTCCGTTGTGGAGATTTTGGTGCAGATGTTGTACTTGCTGCAGAAACAACTCAATTCAGATGAATGGAACTAATTTTCAGTTGCAAATATTCTTGCAAAAAAATCTGCAGCCTCGGGGGCAAAACTGCAATGTCTGAATACACCCTAAGGCTATGTTCACACAGGGCGGATACGTGCAGTTTTTCATCCAGAATGTCCACATAGGAAAACGGCAGGTTAAATTTTTTAAAAAAAAGCCTATACTTACCAGTAGTCATGGCGACTTGTCCCTCTGACATCCTGCAGCTCGGCCTCTTGGGATGATGTTTTATCCCATGTGACCACTGCAGCCTGTGATTGGCTGCAGCAGTCACATGGGATAAAACGTCATCCCTGGGGGCCAGCTGGACGCAGAAACAGAGAAATCTGGGTAAGTATATTCAATAGGGAAAACTTGTAAACAGAAAACCAACTATTCCACAGCATAAATTGACATGCTGCGATTAAAAAAACCTGGATTAAAAAATCTCATCCACTCTGCTGCTATTGTATTACGCTGCAGATTTTCCGCATTGAAAAATCTGCAGTATTTCCGCTACATGTAGACATACTCTTAGGCCGGGCTCCCACGTAGTGTAAAAGCTGCGGAATTTCCGCAACGGGATTGTTTGCGTAAATTCCGCAGCATGTACAGTAGCAGCAAAGTGGATGAGATTTAGAAAATCTCATGCCCACGCTGCGGAAAAAAACCATAACGTGATATGTGATGCGCAATTTAATTTCCATTTATGCCGCGTTTCTGTTGATTTTCCGTTGCGGGTTTTCCCCTTTGGCTGGGTTCAGACGACCTATTTTCACGCGTAAACGAGGCGTATTATGCCTCGATTTACGCCTGAAAATAGGGCTACAATACGTCGGCAAACATCTGCCCATTCATTTGAATGGATTTGCTGAAGTACTGTGCAGACGACCTGTAATTTACGCGTCGTCGTTTGACAGCTGTCAAATGACGACGCGTAAATTGACTGCCTCGGCAAAGAAGTGCAGGGCACTTCTTTGCAACGTAATTTGAGCCGTTCTCTATTGAACTCAATGAAGAGCAGCTCAAGATTTACGAGCGTCACAGACGCCTCGCATAATACGAGGAGGAGGAATTACGGCTGAAACGAGGCAGCTGTTTTCTCCTCATAACAGTCTGTCATTTCAGCCGTAAAAGCCTCTCATCGTGTGCACATACCCTTTGAATTCAATGGAAATCAAAACCCGCAACAGTAAGCCAAGCATTGCGACTTTTGTGGCGTAATCGCAGCATTTACGCCGCAAAAATCGTAATGGCAGAAGAAAAAAAAATCATATTTACCCAGAACGCCATCCTTCTTCCTGCAGTCCGGCCTCCTGGGATGACATGGCATCCTATGTGACTGCTGCAGCCAATCACAGGCTGCAGTGTCAGATGGCCTGCAACGTCATCCAGGAAGGCCGGAGCGGACATCAGAGGAGGGAGGGGTTAAGTATGAACGGCTTCCTTCTGCAGCGGATTTTTCGAATGGAAAGTCCTGTGGGTTCCAGGTCGGACACGCTGCGTGATTTTTACGCAGCGTATCCGTACTATGCATGGGCGGATTATAATGAGGGCAATCTGGACAAGTGCCCGGGGCCCGAGGCTGGAAGGGCGCCCAGTTCGCCCCGGTTCTCCTGTACCGGCTGTTACATTTACAGCCGGTTCAGAGAACCGGAGTGAAGCGGGACCTCTCACCCAATTATATCCGCATCCTTAGGATGCAGATACAATTGCTTACTGTAGCGCTGGCGAGACAGGGAACTATCCGTTCCCTTCCTCCCCTTCGGCACCTTACTAATGACATAGTCGGCGCGATGATGTCATCACGCCGACTGCGCCATTACGCTGGATGACGCTGTCTGGTCTCTGACCAGTCCTGCGTCGCTGGAGGAAGAAGGGGGAACTGGGACAGATGAGAATGTTTTTTTTTTTGCTTTGGGCAGCGTTGGGAGTAAAAGATGCAGGGGGCATTATCTACAGAGGACATTTTAAGTGGCGCTATCTACAGGGGTCAATATCTATTTAGGGCATTGTAACTGGCACAATCTACAGGGGGCATTATCTACAGAGTACATTCTATCTGGCGCTATCTACAGGGGTCATTATCTACATAGGGCATTGTAACTGGTGCTATCTACAGGGGTCATTATCTACATGGGGCATTGTAACTGGCACAATCTACAGGGGGCATTATCTACAGAGTGCATTCTAACTGGCGAGATCTACAGGGGTCATTATCTACATAGGGCATTGTAAATGGCACTATCTACAGGGGTCATTATCTACATAGGGCATTGTAACTGGCACTATCTACAGGGGACATTATCTACAGAGGGCATTGTAACTGGCACTATCTACAGGATACATTATCTACAGAGGGCATTGTAACTGGCACTATCTACAGGGGACATTATCTACAGAGGGCATTGTAACTGGCACTATCTACAGGAAACATTATCTAAAAAGGGCATTGTAACTAGCACTATCTACAGGGGACATTATCTACAGAGGGCATTGTAACTAGCGCTATCTACGGGGACATTATCTAAAAAGGGCATTGTAACTGGCACTATCTACAGGGGACATTATCTACCGGGGGCATTGTAACTAGCGCTATCTACGGGGGACATTATCTAAAAAGTAATGATAGATAAAAGAAAAAAGGACACGGCGCCAGAAGAGATTTGTTTTTCCAGGGAAACAAAATATGTGCTTCCTTTTCCAAATTGCAAATACTGGCAGGTAAATGCAAAGAGGTGCAAGCTGCTGCCGATCCCCAAACGCAAACACCTAAAGGAGTTGCCTTGATGAAACTTGTTAAGAAAATAAAATAAAAAAGAGGGATACTGTAGGCGCTGCTTGGTTGATAAAAGTTGGTTTATTGCATAAAAGCAAGGTAAACAGATTGCTACGCGTTTCAACGCCGGGCTTGCGTCTTCCTCAGGCGGATAACCAAGACGCCAGTCCGGCATCCCTCTTTTTTATTTTATTTTATTTACAATTATCTAAAAAGGGCATTGTGACTGTCGCTATCTACAGGTGGCATTGTTAGTATGTGTGGTGTTTTACTTTACAGAGTTTGACACAATTTTATTCAGGGGCACAGTGTATAATACTATTATTTTCAGGGGCAGGACGCAGTGTATAGTACTATTATATTCAGGGGTGCAGTGTATGGTAGTATTATATGCAGGGGCGCAGTGTATAGTACTACTATATTCAGGGGCACAGTGTATAGTACTATTATATTCAGGAGTACAGTGTATAGTACTATTATATTCAGAAGTACAGTGTATAAGTACTATTATATTCAGGAGTACATTGTACAGTACTATTATATTCAGGAGCACAGTGTATAGTACTATTATATTCAGGAGCACAATGTATAGTACCATTATATTCAGGAGTACAGTGTATAGTACTATTATATTCAGGAGCATAGTGTATAGTACTATTATATTCAGGAGTACAGTGTATAGTACTATTATATTCAGGAGTACAGTGTATAGTACTATTATATTCAGGAGTGCAGTGTATGGTACTATTATATTCAGGAGTACAGTGTATAGTACTATTATATTCAGGAGCGCAGTATATGGTACTATATTCAGGAGTACAGTGTATAGTACTATTATATTCAGGGGTGCAGTGTATAGTACTATTATATTCAGGGGCACAGTGTATAGTACTATTATATTCAGGAGCACAGTGTATAGTACCATTATATTCAGGAGCACAGTGTATAGTACCATTATATTCAGGAGTACAGTGTATAGTACTATTATATTCAGGAGCACAGTGTATGGTACTATTATATTCAGGAATGCAGTGTATAGTACTATTATCTTCAGGAGTACAGTGTATGGTACTATTATATTCAGGAGCGCAGTGTATGGTACTATTATATTCAGGAGCGCAGTGTATGGTACTATTATATTCAGGTGTACAGTGTATAGTACTATTATATTCAGGGGTGCAGTGTATAGTACTATTATATTCAGGAGTACAGTGTATAGTACTATTATATTCACGGGTGCAGTGTATGGTATGATTATATTCAGGAATGCAGTGTATAGTACTATTATATTCAGGAGTACAGTGTATAGTACTATTATATTCACGGGTGCAGTGTATGGTATGATTATATTCAGGAATGCAGTGTATAGTACTATTATATTCAGGAGTACAGTGTATAGTTCTATTATATTCAGGAGTACAGTGTATAGTACTATTATATTCAGGAGCACAGTGTATAGTACTATTATATTCAGGAGCACAGTGTATAATACTATTGTATGCAGGAGTACAGTGTATGGTATGGAGTGCAGTGTATAGTACTCTTATATTCAGGAGTACAGTGTATAGTACTATTATATTCAGGAGCACAGTGTATAATACTATTATATACAGGAGTACAGTGTATGGTACTATTATATTCAGGAGTGCAGTTTATGGTACTATTATAGTCAGGAGTACAGTGTATAGTACTATTATATTCAGGAGCGCAGTGTATAGTACTATTATATTCAGGAGCGCAGTGTATAGTACTATTATATTCAGGAGCGCAGTATATAGTACTATTATATTCAGGAGCACAGTGTATAGTACTATTCTATTCAGGTGTACAGTGTATAGTATTATTATATTCAGGAGCGTAGTGTATAGTACTATTATATTCAGGAGCACAGTGTATAGTACTATTATATTCAGGAGTACAGTGTATAGTACTATTATATTCAGGAGTACAGTGTATAGTATTATTATATTCAGGAGCGCAGTGTATAGTACTATTATCTTCAGGAGCACAGTGTATACTACCATTATATTCAGGAGCACAGTGTATAGTACTATTATATTCAGGAGCATAGTGTATAGCACTATTATATTCAGGAGTACGGTGTATAGTACTATAATATTCAGGGGCACAGTTTATGATACTATTATATTTAGAAGCATAGAGTGTGGCATCATGAGAAATTGAATCTTCATTTATAGGTGCGGAAATTTTGGAAAAGTGAGGAGCTGAAGAAATTTGAGCTGCAAACTGCAGAAATGGGCCGTGCCCGGAAGAAGTCTGGACCGGATGGAGAGAAAAAAGAGAAAAAGAACAAAAAAGAATCTGAGACATCACCTGTGAGTCACTCAATGTAAATGTTTATTCTCCCTGTGACTGATTAGTACTGTAGTCACTGTATGATCTGCAATGAGGTGACGGATGGTAGCATTCTTTTTTGTTAAATAGCAACTCTCAGCATAACCTAACCATTGTTCAGGCTATACTGGGAGCTGTTGTTTTATGTCGTACAAATTTATACAGCAGGGGTTAAACTGAATTTGCACATGATCTCTGTACTGAACTGTATTTGTTCTGGTGCTGTATATATGTACTGAGCTTGGTTCTGGGTCTGTATATTTGTACTGAGCTTTGTTCTGGTGTGGTATATATGTACTGAGCTTGGTTCTGGTGTGGTATATATGTACTGAGCTCGGTTATGTTGCTGCATATATGTACTGCACTTTGTTCTGGGTCTGAGAAGGTAAATATATACAGTAAAAACTAAACCCAAAAAACATGGAGGAATCTCAGTTTTTTCCAATTCACCCATTATATGGTACTTTACATGGTGCCAATAAAAAGTATTTTGCTTTTTCTCTTCTGTATGGCTCATTCTGCTTTTACAGCTAATTCAAAACTGTGCCAGATTTGTGGCCGCCTAAACAGAAATCTGCAAATATATACGGTAAAGCGTCTTCAGAGTTCTGTCTTCAGAGTTCGTGGGGGGGGGGGCAGACTTGAAAAAGTGCCCGGGGGCCCATGGTACTATTAATCCGCCCCTGGTACCATGGGAACACGGCCTTAGGGTATTTTCACACGTGACAGATTTGTTACAGAAATTTCTGTGAATGAAAATGTGTTCCTTACATGAATTGTTTCGCAAACAGGTGCATGGATTTCTGAAACAAGTGTGTAATTATACCCCTGAAGTGAATTGTGCAAAATACCCACTTTTTCAGGTATGTCTATGTTTTTTATATAAACATTAGGCTACGATCACACAGGGCTCATACGCTGCATAAAGGTACACAGCGTATCTGCCATCGGCCGTACGGAATTCCATCAGAAAAAACGCACCAAATTGTGGTGCAGGTTTTCTTCCGCAATGTCCGCTGTGGAAAACTGCACGTAAAAAAACCCCAAAACACATATACTACATACCCTCTGACGTCCTGCAGACCGGCCTCCTGGGATGACGTTTTATCCCATGTAACCGCTGCAGACTGTGATTGGCTGCAGCGGTCACATGGGATAAATCGTAAACCCAGGAGACCAGCCTGGATGAAGAAGCACAGAATTCTGAGTAAATATAAGATTGTTTTTTTTAAATTTGCATTTTTTGCGACGGAATCGCAGCTTTTCTGCCGCAAAAAAAGCAACATTTGCTATTTGTTGCGGGTTTTACCTCCTATTGAATTCAATGGTGAAAACCGGCAACACAAAAGCAGCGATTACGCAAATGCAACTTTAGTGCTGCAAATTAAATAAAAGACATCGCAGGTCAATTTCTGAGCATTTTTTCCGCTCAGTATTTACACAGCGTGTGGATGTGTTTTGTTCAAATCTCATCCACTTTGCTGCTACTGTATTATGCTGCGGATTTTCTGCATGAAGTACATTTCGGAAAAACTGCAGTATTTTTTGCAACGTGTGAACTTGGCCTTACTGCAAACATCATGCATCATGTATGTGTATGTTTTATATGTACCAAATAGCATCAGTCATGATATAATGTACAGAGTGGGAATTAATAGGCACTTCGGAATGAGAAAGACGATTTTGTATACAATAAAGTAAAATGTTTAATCAGTTCCAAAAGAGGAAACATTTCAGGAGCAAAGAAGGACAGAAGGATTTGGGTTGAAAGTGGAGACTGCCCCTAAAGAAGAGGTTTACAGATCATACGACCGCTGTGCCACTCGGGCCGTTTTTGACGGCATCCGAGTGGCACCCGATAGTCTTCACTGACTCATTCACTTTAGCGGGTGAATCGGGTCCGTGAAACATTATATGAGTCTCCGATCCGAGGAAAGATAGGACATGTTCTATCTTTACTCAGATCACTGACGGGAGGGACTGTAACATATTGAATAACGCTTGTCCTTAGGACCTGTTCACAATGAGTTTTTCGCAGCTGATTTTGACGCGGAAATTGCGTCGGAATCAGCGCCAAAAAAACACCCCAAATGAAGAAACGACAGAAAAATAAAAGATAATATTATGTGAAGTTCTTGTATGTTTGTGAAATGCATTTGAGACACAAGTAGCTTTGCCAGGATTTTTCAACATAGGCTCTGGCCTTCCTTTCATTCTTATGTTAACCTGAATGGCGAAAACAGTACACACAGTATACAACAGATACAATTGTAATCTCTTATACCTAGAATTGGGACATTCGCCTTCATTATCAGGCTCTTGCTGTTTATAATATTTGCTTGTGCCCATTGCTGCGTGATCATGAATGGGTGTGACTTGTGCAGGAAAGGGTTAAATTTCCTGCCCTGGATACATTTAAACCCTTCTGCCTTCTTATCATTCCCTGACACTTTGCTGTTATCATTCAGCAGCGTCATCACCAGCGCAGTCACTGTCCCTGGGGACTGGATAATTCCGACAGCACGGGGGTAAGTCCATTTCATATCTTGCCTTATTCTATTTTTATAGGGTTCAGGAATTTTACTAATGAGAATAAATACCAGTTTATAAAGAACTAATTATATGCAATAATGGATTTCAAGCTCGAAAACACAATTAAAAGATTTCCTAGCCTATAAGCCCCAAGTATTGGAAGTATTAAAGAAACAGAATTGTGCCATGTTCTATCGGATGCCATATAACGCATATATTCTTCCTATTACTTCTGGAGGGAAGAATACCGCTGTAATATGGCGCTATATAGAGGCACCATACGACAGCACAGACTGCTCACTCCACGTGCCCCCATACAGCCTACTCCACACGACTCTTGAATACAGGCAATTATAAAGTGTACACATTTCTTAAACGGTTGCATTTTGTCTATTATATGATTATAATTATATGTTTGATATATGGTGGTAGTTAGTACGCCAGACTTGTAATTGCTAATTCTTAAATTTTGCCATGATTTGGAGTGGAAAAACAGCAGCAGCTACGTATGTGAATGAGATTTGTAAACATTTTGCATTTGTAATTTTTGCATGTGATATTACAATTTTCCATCGTAGCAGTTCCAGGGACATTTATTTTACTTGCCCATTATTTGAAGACTTTTTTAAAAGTTGCGTTTCATAAGTGTGTGTAAGTCTTAACCAAGCAGTAAGCTACACCTACTTTTCACATTGCGCAAATGTTACTAAATTCTAGTGCAAATGGTTAATAAATATGTCACACAGCAAATAAGAAACACTATTAGGCCTCCTTCACACATAGAAAATGTCTTGCAATTTAAACTGCGCCAAAAAATGCATCTAAATACACTAGCGGTTTTCAAATGTATCATGAGGGTTTAGTGGCATTTTTTGCTGCGTTTGGGAAAAAATGCAACTAACCAGAAAATTGTCTAAAAAATGGCACAAACCAAAACGCAATTGTATGTAGTGCATATGATATTTTATTATAGACTTTAAAGAGGCTCTGTCACCAGTTTCATACTTCCCTATCTCCAGGATATTTAATCTCTCTTGTCCCGAACGTGAAGCCATGAGAGAGTATATCCAGGAATGCCTGGCCAAGGGTTACATTCGCCCCTCTACTTCGCCAGTAGGTGCTGGCTTCTTCTTCGTAGGGAAGAAGGATGGTGGTCTTAGGCCGTGCATTGATTACCGAAACTTGAATAAGGTCACTGTAAGGAACCAGTATCCCCTTCCTTTGATTCCTGATCTCTTCAATCAGGTTCAGGGGGCCCAATGGTTCTCTAAGTTTGATCTTCGGGGGGCTTATAACCTTATCCGAGTCAGAGAGGGGGATGAGTGGAAGACTGCGTTTAACACGCCCGAAGGTCATTTCGAATACCTCGTCATGCCCTTTGGGTTGTGTAATGCTCCCGCGGTCTTCCAGAATTTCATAAATGAGATTTTAAGAGACTACCTGGGGGTATTTCTTGTAGTGTACCTTGATGACATCCTAGTGTTTTCCAAGGACTGGTCCTCCCACATTGAGCATGTCAGGAAGGTGCTCCAGGCCCTTCGGTAAAACAAACTGTTTGCTAAAACCGAAAAATGTGTGTTTGGGGTGCAGAAGATACAATTTTTGGGTCAAATCCTCACTCCTCATGAATTCCGCATGGCCCCTGCCAAGGTTCAGGCTGTGGCGGAATGGGTCCAACCTGCCTCCCTGAAGGCGTTACAGTGCTTCCTGGGGTTTGCTAATTATTACAGGAGATTTATTCCTAACTTCTCGGTCATCGCTAAGCCTCTTACGGATCTCACTCGCAAAGGTGCTGATCTCCTCCATTGGCCTCCAGAGGCGGTCCTGGCTTTTGAGATCTTTAAGAAGTGCTTTATCTCGGCCCCAGTGCTGATTCAGCCTAACCAAATGGAACCATTTATCGTGGAGGTTGACGCCTCCGAGGTGGGAGTTGGTGCTGTCTTGTCCCAGGGTACCAGGTCCCTCATCCATCTCCGTCCCTGTGCCTACTTCTCCAGGAAGTTCTCACCCACTGAGAGTAACTACGACATTGGCAACCGCGAACTCTTAGCCATTAAATGGGCATTTGAAGAGTGTCGCCACTTCCTGGAGGGGGCTAGGCACCAGGTTATGATCCTTACCGACCACAAGAATCTGGTTTTCCTAGAATCTGCCCGGAGGCTAAACCCGAGACAAGCTCGATGGACGTTATTTTTTTACTAGATTCAACTTTTTGGTCACCTATAGGGCTGGGTCTAAAAATATCCACTATTCTTGTTGCTCACGGGGTTGCCGTGGGCAACAGCCAATTTCCCTTAGCTTCTGTGTAACCTTGTCTGTCGTGCACTTAGTGAGCGTAGGGACCGTCGCCCAGTTGTACGCCGTCGCTTAGGACGGGCCGTTGCAAGTAGGCAGGGACTGAGTGGCGGGTAGATTAGGGCTCACCTGTCTGTCTCCCTACCCCGCCATTACAATTTCGGTGCAGATTCCACAATTTATATTCGGAAGCAAGTACGAGATGTGTGAATCCACTGTAATGGTTCTCCCCTCACAAACATCTCTCAGTGTTGCCAATGGAAGCTGAAGGTTGGGGAAACAGTAGCCCCTTTGTCCTAGAGATTGTGGTGGTCTCTGTTTACTGATCCCACTAATTACATATCCTGAAATGTCTCAATTATGTCAGAAGACGTTTTAGGCTGGATTCACAGGAGAAGGAAATGCTGCTTTTTTTTTTTTTGCAGCATTTCCATAGCATTACAACAGCAAAATACGCACATTTTGGGTCAGTTCACAAGTTTTATAAATACTGCAGATTTTCTGCAACGGAATTAGTTGCAGAAAATCTGCAGCAAATAGAGTAGCAGCAAAGTGGATGAAATAAAAGAAATCTCCACGCACTGCGTAAATACGGAGTGGAAACAACGCTCAAAAATTGACATGTGGTGCATATTTTTATTCCGCAGAATGTCAATTGTATTTGCTTTTTTGTTGCGAGTTTTCCCCTTTGAATTCAATGGGAGGTAAAACCCGCAACAAATAGCAGTTGTTACATTTTTTGTGGCGGGTTCTCATCGATTTTGCCACAAAAACTCAACTCAGAAAAAAAATTAAAAATCTTATACTTACCCAGGAGTCTGTTTTTTCGTCCAGGCCTGCCTCCTGGGGTAACGCTGGAGCCAATCACAGGCCGCAGCGGTCTCCAGGGTTTTCCGCAGCGGACATTCCAGGCGAAAAACTGCACCACAGTTTGGTGCTGTTTTTCGCCCGGAAATCCCCGGAACACAGGGCGGATACGCTGCGTGCTTTTACACAGCATATTCACCCCGTGTGAACTCAGCCTTTATGTGCATATTTTGCTGCTGATTATACCTTCTACAACAGAATGAGCATGCTGGGGTTTGGAAAAGACGCACCATGCTCTGATTTCCATCTGGAAAGTGTTTAGCAGCATGTGGTTGAGAGTAGTTCAAATATCATCCACATGGTTGTAACTGTAATAAACTGTAGATTTTCCGCACGAAAATTCGACGCAGAAAATCTGCAGCATTTCCATCCCGTGTGAAACCAGTCTTAGGCTATATTCACTTGGCCCACATTTATCAATATATTTACACTTTTTTTTTTACTCGTTTTTACAGCGTTTACAGCGTTTTGCTGCATTTTTCATGGCGTTTTTAATGGAATTTTTTGATGCGGTCAGATGTTACATTAAAAGAGTCTCTGTCACCAGTTTCATACTTCCCTATCTCCTACCTAATCTAATAGGCGCTGTGTTGCAGATAACTACTGTGTTTTTTTTGTTTTTTTTAAAACGATTAGCGACAATATTGTGTCAAACCAGGAGTGGACGAGGTACAAAACGCAGAGCAGGAGAATAGTGAACGAGCCGAGTCAAACCAGGAGTGAACGAGGTACAAAATGCAGAGCAGTAGAATAGTCAGTCAAGCCAGGGTCAATATGAAGCAGAAGACAAGTAGTAAGCAGCAGCAGCGGCGGAGCCAGGAAACAGACTGAAAGAAATCACAGGCAAAGGAGGAGCAGGAATTTAAGGTATAAATAGACAGAGGGCGGGAGCTAGCTCCGTCTGGCCAGGCTGTGATAGGCTCTCCCACTCCTCAGCCTCCCAGGCTGATTGGTGGAAGAAGGGGTCACTCGACCAGACTTAGGGGGGATTCACACGAGCGTGTATTGGGTCCGTGCGGGCCGCGTGGTTTTCACGCGCCACGCACAGACCAATACAAGTCTATGGGGCAGTACAGACAGTCCGTGCTTTTTGCGCAGCGTTTGTCAGCTGCGCAAAAAGCGCGACAGGCTCAATATCTCCGCGTATTTCGCGCATCACGCACCCATTGAAGTCAATGGGTGCGTGAAAGCCACGCAGGTCGCACGGAAGCACTTCCGTGCGAACCGACTGAAACAGCGCACCAGCTGTCAAAAGGATGAATGTAAACAGAAAAGCACCACGTGCTTTTCTGTTTCCAAACATCCAAACGGAGTGTCTTTGAGATGAGCGAACCCGGACAACCGAACCGAACTTCACCGGGTTCGGCCGAACTCGGCAAAAAAATTTCCGGTACGCGACGTCAGGAGATAGTCACTGTCCAGGGTGCTGAAAGAGTTAAACTGTTTCAGCATCATGGACAGTGATTTCCGATCCCAATATACATGAACCTGTAAAAAAAAATGAAGTTCTGACTTACCGATAACTCCCGGCTTCTTCCTCCAGTCTGACCTCCCGGGATGACAATTCAGTCCAAGTGACAGCTCCAGCCAATCACAGGCCAAGCACAGGCTGCAGCGGTCACATGGACTGCCGCGTCATCCAGGGAGGTGGGGCCCGATGTCAAGAGAGGCGCGTCACCAAAGACGCGTCACCAAGGCAACGGCCGGGAGGGAAGTTCTCGGTAAGTACGAACTTTTTCTTTTTTTTTAACAGGTTTCTCGCTATTGTGTTCGGCATTCACTGTCGAGGGTGCTGAAAGAGTTACTGCCGATCAGTTAGCACTTTCAGCACCTTGGACAGTGACGGGCGTCGACTAGCCTCATCTCTATGATGGCGGCTGCGCGAAAATCACGCAGCCGCGCATCATACACGGATGACACACGCAGCTGTCAAGTGTTTTTTGCGCGCGCAAAACGCAGCGTTTTTTGCGCGCGCAAAAACGCAACGTTCGTCTGAATCTGCCCTTAGGAGCAGGTGCAGAGTGAGTAACCACGGGCGTCGACACAGAAGCTGTGTCTGGCAGATTCTTTACATAAATTCTGCAACAAAGTAGAGTATAATGTTAGAATAACCCTATTCACTCACAGCATAAAAAATCTCCTGCGGATTGTACGGATTTTCAAACTCGCAGCATAACTTATTTGTTGCAGAGTTTTACCGCAGGTTTCATTAATTGCAATGCAAGGAATAAAAATCCATGGCTGACTTCTGCACTAATATCAACAATAAAATGCATGCATATTGTTGCATTGCAGATTTTGGTATGGATTTTTAGGCTGGTTCCACAGCGTAATTTTTACGCGATGTGTGGCCCTAGACCTAGGCTGAATTTACACGTGGCAGATTCTGTTTAAGGGTATGTTCATACGCTTAGCAAAAAACGTCTGAAAATACGGAGCTGTTTTCAAGGGAAAACAGCTCCTGATTTTCAGACGTTTTTTAAGCAACTTGCGTTTTTCGCTGCGTTTTTTACAGCCGTTTTTGGAGCTGTTTTCAATAGTCTATGAGAAAACGGCTCCAAAAACGTCCCAAGAAGTGTCCTGCACTTCTTTTGACAGCGACGCGTAAAATGACAGCTCGTCTGCACAGAACATCGTCTTTTCAGGCGTAATTCGAGGCGTAAAACGCCTCCATTACGTCTATAAAGAGGTCGTGTGCACATACCCTTAGAAATTTCTGCGACTTATAATCAGTTATATTCATCTGAATAATACTTGCAGAAATCCATACACCTGCTGCAGAAAAAAACAAAACGAATGGAATTGGTGTTCAGTTGCAGTAATTTCTGATACAAATTCTGCCATGTGTGAATCCACCCTTAGGCCTTGTTCACACAGTTCAGATTTTATTCAGATTTTTCATGCATTTTTTAAGACAAAAAACAGAATTGGATGCAGAAGAGGAGACACTTAAAGGCCTTTCTTTATATATTTCTTCTGTTTAGGTTCCATTTCTGTATTTGGCCTAAGGCCATGTTCAGACAAGGCAGAATTTTTCCGCTGCAAATGTTGGTGCAAATTTGGGGCAATTACGCAACGAATCTGCACCAACATTTGCATATTTGACAGGTAATTCAGACGTTGCAGATATCACAGCGGACTTGCCACAGATTTCAGTTTTTGCATTGCAAAGGCTGAAATCCGCAGTGAAATTCCGCTTCTTTTCCACAACAAACAGTGCATGCTGCGGAGGGAAAATTCTGCACCGCAGCCTAAATTCCGCAGTTATTTTCTGCAATGCCTGAACTAAGTTTCCTAAAAATGTATTGAAAGAAATGAAAAAAAACGTCTGCTGCAGAATTCCACTTTGGACTGTCCACAGCAGAATTCAACAGCAATTTCGCCAAATGTGAATGTGCCCTAAAAAACAAATGTGAAATCTGCATCAAATCTGCACTGTAAGAACAAGGCCATATAGTTTTATTGATTGATTTTAGCAATCGATGAAGCATTGCCTTGCAGAACCCCCCAAAAACGTCTGGTCTGAGGTTTACATTTCGGGGGTCTAGAGTCTGTATTCATTTAGGAGTTCTGGGCTCTGTATTTAGGGAGCCTGTATTTGTTTTATAGGTCTGGTCTAGCGTCTGTATTTTTTTTAGGTGGAATATATTTGTTTAGGTGATCTGGCGTCTGTATTCGTTTAGAAAACGTGAATATCACTCTTTAATGACTTGAAGAAATAAATGAAAACGTGAATTTATACACAATGACTGTCAAGTATCTCCCTTTGGAGATCCAACATTTTGGGAATTATGTTCTATTATGTAAAATAAATGTTTTACAGAAGGTTTAAAAATTATGTGTGGCCATATGTATGTCAGCCTATTTTTGCAGGAACGGCCATCTAATGTGTACAGAGGTGCCCCGACTCTCGCCTGACAGCAGATGTTGGAGGAGAGAAGGGTTGGACATGTTGTATTCCAACATGCCCGATCCTTTTGTTTGCAAAGAGATAAACTTCTGCCAGAGGAGTCTGGCAGCGGCTTTACTCCTTCTCCCTATTGAGTCAGGAGGAATACCTGTCTGCCGAACGAGCGTTCAGCCCACAGCTATCTGAAATGTGTGGCCAGCTCAGGGCTTTTCTGGTGACATTGGAGCACCACAGTTTTGTATTGTCCCGTTTAGGGCTCATGCACACGGCCGTATTGTGTCCCACTATGTGTTTATTTACAAACCTCTGAATTATTAAAATTTTTATTAACCGTAACATTTTATTATTTCAGACAAGACCATAAGGAGGATGATGATGCATTGGTTCTGGCTATCACCACTTCTAGTCTCTTTGATACCAGCGGTCTCTGGATGTCCCTCTCCTTGTAGCTGTAGCTCTGGAATTGTGGATTGCAGCTATAAAGGTCTAATCAGCAACTCCCTGCCGACCTCTTTTCCCGCTTCCACCCAGGTGATCCGTTTGGACCAGAACAACCTATTGTCTATTACTAATGGTCTTCTGGACCAGCTTCCAAATCTACGTGAGGTCTATCTTAAGCATAACCCTTGGCACTGTGACTGTGACATCCTTTATCTACGTAGTTGGCTGCAAGGACAGCAGGGTAAAGGACTGTACCGTGATGTGACTTGTGCCTCTCCTGAGCCACTGCAAGGCAGAGTTATCATGTACCTAACAGAGGATGAACTTGTGACCACCTGTCAATACTGGTACTGCAACCTTGCCTTGATCTCGCAGCTCTGCCTCTTTATCTTTATTGTAGTACAAGGCATTCTGCTAATCTTTATCATTCTCTCTTTGCGTCGTTTCCAGAGGATCGCTAGGGAAGCAAGGCGCACCGCCAAGGAGCTGCAACAAAGCTCTGAAACCTACACCTATGACAACATCCCATTGTGCAACTATGATAGGACCTAAAGAATAAAATCATTACACAAACAGGATTAAATACAGTAAAACTCCTTTAGTTCAGCAACCAATGGCCTGGAAACCTCAACAACAGTCCAGCATTTATGAAACGTTGTCCCAAAATCCATTTCAATCTTTCTTAATGGTCTGGAAATGTCACGGTCTACTTTAGGAAATCCGAACTCCAGAGAGAAGTAAGAAGTAAAGTTAAATACCAGAATATTGGAAATGAGCAAAAATATAGTTGGACCATCAAAGAGTCACCTGCCGAGGACTTCTGGGAGGAGAACGAAGAATTGATTTTTAAAATGAGTAATATCTATTCAATAATCTGCTGATTATACGACCAGCTCGTATTGCGGGTGCACGATTTTTTGACTTTTACTGTGTCAAAATAACTATATATGGTTAGGATAGTGCATGTGGGTATTGAGGTAAAAAACACAGATGTAGCAAAGTTTTTCTTGACTGATAACTTGCAGCGTGATATCACACAACAAAAGTCATTAAAAAAGTCAAGCTAAAGTTTCTTGCCACTGTGTATTTAATGCGTTAAGAGTCAAGTTGAAGAGTGCTACATTAGTGGGTATAATAACCAAGAGTGGACTACCTCCTTCGTAACAGTTTCAGTTAATACTGATTAGAGAGGCCGTGGCACACTGCATGGTTACAGAAAGCAGCTAGTCGTCTAGTGTGCTATGTACCATAATACCTTCTTCTTTTCACATATTCTAGTATTATGAACACAGCAGTTTGTATCTTTTAACAGTCTTTGACAATGTTCTAACAATAAGTATGTTAGATAGTTCAACTGGAGTAGTAATAGAGGTAGACATAACTGGCAAAGTGCCTCTTTGATGGTCTGTGCCCATGCATTTCACGGAAAACTAGATAAATAGTGCCAACAGGAGCCTCTATGTTATATGACCCATGTACAGTTGTTTATGCCCTCATTTGATATGTCTATTACGATTACAGTTCATCTTACTTCAAGTGGTCAATGGATGCTTCTTGTCTTATCTTGCCATTGCGGCTCAGGTACCAACCTCACAACTATGAAATAGGTTAGATCAGTGGTTCTCAAACTGGGAGGCAGGATTTACCAGTAAGGCGCCCTCTAGTTGTCGGTGAATTGCTGCTGGGGGGGCGGGGGGGGGGGGGTAGTTTTCACATAAGTGATCATAAGCTGCACAGACATTCCTGTGGTTGCACCAATCTCTGGTTTAGATAACCAAGGTAGTGATGGGCAGCACTGTAAGAGTATGCGGCATTATAACATATTCTGCACATGCTGGTAATGCACACAGCAGTATAGGGGTTGGTATTGGGTTTCTGACTAATAGTTCAACTTATAGTAAGCAATTTTTTTAAACCACCCACAATATACTGGGACCTACTGGGAATATTAGATCTTGGAAAATGTGCTCAGAAGACCTCTGCCTGCGTGTGTAAACGTAGAAACAGGCTGCGATGGAGGATCTTTCTGGACCAACCTTGCAATGGCCAAATTGGAAGTTCATTCAAAGTTAACTTGGATCTGACTGTTTATGGTCGACATGAAAGAACACAAAAGACTTATGTATCTCATACACAGGAATGTAACTACTTTGTTAAAATACATGCAGTACATATAATAGCAAAACCAAGAGGTTGCTTTTTCTTTATTGTCGCTAGATTCCTCTTTTAAGAATAACAGTAAAGTCATCAAAGCTACGGAGTAACACATATGAATTATGCAGTGACCAAAAGATGTTAAATAAATCAAAGCTATCTTATATTTTAAATTCTTCAATGTAGCAGGGCATTTTTTTTTTTTATGGCCCGGTGCCAAGAGCTGAACTGTATATTCTTGATGATGCTGCACTAAGGGTTTGTAAAGAGATGATGTCGATGTCTCCTGAGTCTATAGCTATTTTAACCTTCTCTCCACCGTCAATATACTTATTACCTCATGCTCTTATGGGAATGATAGATCCCTGCTAACTATAATGAGATTGAGGTCTTTTAATCCTTTTACTGTTGCTGGAAATGTAGATATTTCTGCCGTCTTTTAAAAATTGTGTTTTTATCAAGTTCTCTTGTCAATCTGTCATTGCCTGGGCTCAAAAGCAGGACCTTACACATGGACACCAGCAACACTAACAGTGACTTACTGGTTTCACTGCGATTTCTGCCTTAATACCATACATTATACTATAACTACATTATACTATAACTGACATTATAAGTCAAAAGTAAGAAAAAAAAATTCAAGTGTTCACACAAAAAAATATCATTCAGCTACCCTGACATTGAATTAAAATAATTTATGGCTCTCATAATGTGGCTAGTCGGTACGACTAACTAAGGCCCTTTCTCCTGCACGGCAGTGGCCCCGCAACTTGCTGTGCAGGGAACTGCCACACAGCCCAATTCACCTGAATCAGGCTGTGTTGCAAATCCTTGGACGGCTAGTGGCCAGGAGCAGCGCTGTGCAGAATGGCAGAGACCGTGGTTCTGGCGAGGGTTCTAGATGTTAAACCGCCACCAATGAGAATGAAATCCTCGTGATATGCCATAACATTCTATAATCGGAATACCCATTTAATTTAAGTCTTGAATACATACCTTTAAAAAGTGATGTATCGTCTATCAAACGGTCACTGCTATTTTTTAGCTCTTTTATAATAAAAATCTGTATCCATCCAGCCTAAACACTTATTAAATGGATGAACTAATTATATTTATCAGAACGCATAAAATTCTTTTCCAGATTTCTAGTTATTCACTATCTTGGAGCAAGCTACAGTTAATATGTGAGTAGCTGCAATGCTGGAAAAAAGCTTTTAGGTTGGGTTCACACAATATCTTAGTGTGTCCCGTTGCCCAAAAACACAAATTTGTACCACCGATTGCCATGGTTTTGCGGTGCCGTAATTGGCTGTGCATTTTTACAGGTGAAACACATATTTCTAATGTGTCTGTCCAAAGAAAAGTCACGACCATAAGTTTGAAAAAGTACAAAACAATGCTTTATTAACCCCTTCCCCCTGCTTGCATTCTGGGCCCTAATGACCAAGCCATTTTTTACGTTTTTCCATCGTCACATTCGAAGAGCTATAACTTTTTTCTTTTTGCGTCGACATAGCTGTATAAGGTCTTGTTTTTTGCGGGACAAGTTGTACTTTTTAATAGCACCATTTTGGGGTACATATAATTTATTCATTAACTTTTATCAACCTTTTTGTGGGGGGGGGGGGTAGAAGAAAACCTGAAATTTTGCCACTCTTTTTTTGCGTCCTAAATCTACGCAGTTTACTGTGTGGTATAAATAACACAATAACTTTATTCAACGGGTTGTTACGATTGCAAAGATACCAAATTTGTATAGATTTTGTATGTTTTACTACTTACACAGTAAAAACACTTTTTTTTCAAAATTATTTGTTTTTGTGTCTCCATATTTGAAGAGCCATAACTTTTTTATTGTTCCGCCGATGCAGTTGTAAGAGGGCTTTTTTTTGCGGGACGACATGTAGTTTTTATTGGTACCATTTTAGAGTAGATGCGACTTTTTGTTCACTTTTTATCACATTTTTTTTAAAGTCAGGATTAACAGAAAACAGCAATTTTTCTATTGTTTTTTTATTTTATTTTTACGGCGTTTACTGTGTGGGTTAAATAACGTAACCGCTTTATAGTTGGGGTTATTATGGACGCGCCGATGCCAAATATGTGTAACTTTTTGGCTTTATTGTGTTTTTTTTTTAATAGTAAAGCATTTTGTAAGGGGGAAAAAGTGGGGTTTTCATTTATTTATTTTTTTCAAATTTTTTAAAATTAACTTTATTCAACTTTTTTGTACTTTTTTACTAGTCCCACTAGGGGACGTCACTATGCGATCATCCGATCGCTTTTATAATACACTGCAATACTTTTGTATTGCAGTGTATTACTGCCTGTCCGTTTAAAATGGACAGGCATCTACTAGGACATGCCTCTGGCACAGCCTAGCAGGCATTCACTACAAGCAGACCTGGGGGCCTTTATTAGGCCCCCGGCTGCCATCGGAGTCACAGACACTCGGCGATCTTATCGCCGGGTGTCGGTGGGAGAGAGAGGGAGCACCCTTCCTCTCTCCAAAACCACTCAGATGCGGTGCACGCTATTGAGCACCGCATCTGAAGGGTTAAACGGTTGAGATCGATACTAATATCGATCTCACACGTTCGAGCAGGAATGCCTCCAGCCCTCAGCTACCTCTGGCAGGTGAGAGCAGGGAGATTTCACGGCTCCCTGCTCTGTTTACTTTATTCTGATGCAGTGCCGCTTATCGGCGGTCATTAAGGGGTTAAGTATTACATGAAACATATAAAATACATAGACAAACATTATAAACAAGAAGCGGAACAGCCCTCGCAGGAATACAATGGAGTCAGAACACTGAAGCAGTGGAAGAAAGTCTAGGTGGTATCATAGTGTCAAGGTCCTCAGTATATATTATCGTATGTAAACAATATCAGGATGTATGCGCATATTTCTTATGTGTTTTAACTGTAAAAATGCACCCAAAAACCACACTGCAAAACTGTGACAATTTGCGGTAAAACGTGTGTGGTTCTGCCACGCTCTGCCAAAACACGCGAACCCAGCCTCAAAGTTAATGAACGAGATTTTTCAAACCTGGTGCAAAGGAAAAGTAGTTGTCCATGACAACCAATCAAATTCCACTTCTTATTTTTCAGTGTCTCTGTGGAAAATAAATGAAGGGTCCTGATTGGTTGCTAAGGGCAACTGCTCCACTTTTCCTCGGAACCAGCTTTTATAGATCTCCCCCAATATATGTCTAGATATCCATCTAGCTTCTTCTGAAGTCTTGCATTTACACTTTCCCTTTTTTTTTTTTTTATCCATTTCACATCAAAAGCTGCACCCAAAAATGCATGTGTAAATCCAGCCTAATAAGAAACATTTTTGTAAATCTCTTTCCCAAGTAAGAATATATCCTGAGCTGATGCAATCATGGCCAAAATATATTAGACTGGAGTTTTAGATGAGTGTATCAACTGACACTCGCCCAGTAAACTTATCCACATCCAAATCATGGGTTATATCAATATACCGGAGAGAAGTAAAAGACACAGAGATACTGCTTTGTATTCATAAATATCCTTCTCTGAGCTTTATTTACAAAATTAATTACAATAATATCTTTCAAAAAAGAGGATGCTTGATTCCAGCCAATTATTTACAATGTGACGTTGATTTTGGTTTAGCCAATAGCATCTGCTGAGAAAATGTTCATCCTGAACCAATCATAGGCATAAATTACTTTTTAAATGTAAAACTATAATTTCCCAAAATATACCACGTCAAACTGCCCCCACCATTGCAGTAAAAAAAACTGTTTTCCCAGACAGTAGCTGACATTAGACTCCTTTTCTCATAATAAAATGGGTAAATATCTATGTTCTCTATAACAACAAAGACTAAGGCCTCATGCCCACTTCAGTTATTTTCTTCAGGGGGCTATCCGTTTTTTTAAGGGATAGCACCCTGACAAATTCATTTCAATAGGGCCATGCACACTTCCGTGGTTTAAACGGAACCGTGTGGCCGTTCCGATAAAAATAGGACAGGTCCTACTCCTGTCCGTTTTTGACGGAACAGTCTCGGCCTTTTCATTCATTTGGTCCGTGAAACAACGGACTGCACACGGAAGGTATCCGTGTGCAGTCCGTTTTTCATGGATCCGTAATTACTGGCCGTACAGCGGCCAACGGAAGTGTGCATGAGGCCTTAACATGCAGCTCAGGAACAAAAATATATAATTGTTTCAGACAATGCTGGCATGGATATATTAGCAGAAAAATCAACATGACTTCTTAATCACAAAATTGATTATTTTAGGATACAAGATAGATGCCAGATATACAAGATGGATGCCACAAAATGGAGTCACATAAACATATTTTAATCAATTTCACACCTGATATATGTTGATTGATATGTTCTTTGTAGATTAATGATAACCCTCCTCTGGTAACCGTCTTTTCACGTAAAAAATTTTGCATTTAAAGAAGCGCTCTGGCAATTTTTTCTCCCTCTCCCATTTGAACATATGATGAAGTGAAATGTAGTGATGTGTGTTGGCTTACCGGATGTTATATTTTACCGGTAGCTGCTCCGTTTTGGACTGTGGTTGGGTCACGGCACCTCCATTCTGACTATTCAAATCCTACAGCATCGGCTGCAAAAACCGGAGGTTAGTCTCTCAATGCAAGTCTATCAAAAGACTTGCATTGAGAGACTGACCTCTGGTGACTAAAGCAGATGCTGTAGGATTCAGGGTGGAGATCAAGTGACCCAACTGTGGCCAGGAACAGAGCGGCAACCCATAAAATAAAGACAGACCGTGGCCAGGAAGCAGCAGGAGCCAGACAAGGTAGGACAGGGTCATGGGGCCCCATTCTAGCGATAGGTGCGGGTCCCAGAGATTGGTCCTGCATCTTTTAGATATATATGGCATATCATGTGGATATGCCATACATGCTCAAGATGGGAAAATCCCTTTAAGGACCAAGCTAAGTTTGGCCTTAAAGGCTATGTACACCTTCGAAAGTGATTGTTTTTAAATAAAAATGTCAGTCAGTGTGTTTGGTGCAACTTTCCAATTAGTTTTTATTAAAAATAATTTTAACTTTTTGAGATACAGCTGCTCTGTATCCTGTATACAGAGCAGCTGTATAGTTTGCTAAGACCTGAATCCGTCAGGTCCGCGGGACGGATGGGTTAAGTGTCAGCAGACACGCAGGATCCACCTGTAATCTATCACATCTAAGTTATGAACTTAGATGTGATCGGTAACAGCTTGATCCTGTGTGTCAGATACACGCAGGAGTTGCTGTCACTGAAACCTGTCAGTCCCGTGGACCTGATGGGTACAGAATTCAGTGAACAATACAGCTGCTCTGTATACAAAGGTGTACATAGACTTTATGGATAAGATAATTTATTTGTTGCTGCCTCTTCGCATTCCGTAAGTCATAACTTTTTTATTTTGGCTATGCAGCTATTTTAAGCTTCGTTTCTTGTGGGATGATTTATTTATTTTTTAAAAACATTTTCAGGTAAATATATGATAGTGTTTAATTCAAATTAATTTTTTAGTATGTGGAAAGGCATGAAAGAAAAGCCGACTTTTTTTTCATTTTTTTTTACGGCATTTACTTTTAAAATTAATAGAGGGCATAACTTTATTTTACAGGTCAAGACTAGTGTGGGTATATATACATGTATTATATATTTTTGTGACTTTGATTAAATAAAATATACTTACAGTATTTAAAAGAATAGTGTTTTTTGTTTTTTGCCCAATATTACTAGACAGGCCTGGGGGCCTTTATTAGTGTGGGTGTTTTTCCAGTGCGATCAGCGATGACATACACGTACACATCATACAAGAACTACGTCGCATGATGACGTACATGCATGTTACTTTGTGTTAAGGGGTAAAGGAACTTCAGGTTTCCATGATGAACATTGTGAAATGTCCCTCCCTTGGTTTATGTCCCCAGCATGTTTCCCAATTCTTTTTTTTAATTCCCCCGCACTTTTGTCCACATATTCAAGGGGGCATGCACAGGTAGCTTTATAAATAACTCCTTTAGATCTGCAATTTATAAAATTACAGATTTTTTACGTCATATTGTCACACATTTTTCACAGCGAAAGCACATACATACCTTCCTTCCTATGTAATTTACTAGGGGATATAACACGTGTAAGGGGGTGATACTGCCCTGTTTAAATTGAACTGTCTTCCCTGTGTAGCTTTCATGTTGGTTGGTACTTTCATTATTTAGTATATGCCTGCCATGTTATTAGTAGCCACTAGGTGTCATTGCAGGACCAGTGGCTTAAGGTATAGAGCTGTTGGACAGGAAGTGCAGGACTGGGTGTGCGGTGGAAAAACCCAGACATGTGGAGAGAGGAGGCTCGGGGGAGGATGCTGAGAGGAGCCAGGACCAGGAGGAATGGGGATTAGCACTGTAGCAGAGGATTGGTGAGAGAGATAAAGCCACCCCAGAAAAGGTGCCAATAGGAGAAAGCTGAACTGGAACAGGGAGAGGAGCCATGGAGCTCGCCAGCACCTCAGATAAGTGCCCTGTGTAACCTGGTGCCCACACTGGTAATGGCGGTCTGTGTGAGATCTTATACTGCTGAGATATACTTTGGAGGACTGTGTGTTCTATTAATAGCCACAAAGATGAGTGTGATCTGAAGTGAAGGAGAGACGCTGTGATTGGACGGGTGCCTGTGTGAGGCACAGAGCAGAAGATAAGTTAACACTGGGAAGTGAAGTTAGGGCTTGGAACAGCCTGGAAGTAGTGTTAACCCTGTGTTGTCTGCTGAGTCACCCCCACTTGCAAGTGTGGCATATGTTGAATTAAAGCAGTGACTTGCTATTGAAGACTGTGTTAAAGGAAAGTGGCGTGTCGAAGGAACAGAGACACGTGAAACAAGGACTAATCTCCAGACACCAGCAACGGACCAACAGTGAGTACCGCATTCCCCTTATAGTGGTCATTTCGCAGGGTAGTGGGTAGCTCCCACGTCGACCCGCGAAGGCGCAGAGTGAAACAAATATCAACCTCCCGCCGCAGCCAAGGGTGACGGGACATAGCCTCCAGTCTTGGGGAGTCTGCGAAGGGTAGTGGGTAGCCCCACCGTGACCCGCAGAGGTGGCCTTGTAACCTGCCGTACCAGGTTTATAGGGAGGTTGAGGCGCAGCCACTAGGAGAAAGACCCTCTCGAGACCCCCCAACCGTCGGCACCCATAGCATCTAAGCCTTTTTGCAAATTTCCAGCGAGGCAGAAAGTTGAAGTTATACTTGTTGTACCATAAACATTTAAGTAAACGTATTAGAAACAACTTCAAGTGGTGTCAGTGTTTATTTTCGGACCCCGCTACACACGTAACCTGGAGGCCTCATAGAAAAACTTGGAGTTCAGAAAATGGAAAGCTTATCATTATTCTACACTCTTTTATAGAGAAAATGATCTCAATGAAGTTACAGTACAGAAGACATAATAAAACATGTACAGACAATATCAGACGTTACATAGTGACAAAACTAATTTACAATTCAAACAAGAAGAATGAGGACCCAGCTCGCAAGAGCTTACAATCTATGAGGAAATAAGGGAGACCCAAAATGTAAAAAAGTGCTTGTTAAGTACAACGGTCCAGCTATCTTTTATAAACATGGGGTAGTACATATAAAGCTGCATGAGCCGGTCACCAGCCAGTATCTGTGTATGGCAGACGTGAAGTGCACTAGGGAGCAAGGAGTGTGGGGGATACTGCTGAATGAGGGGGTCAGGTTCTGATGACTAATGCAAAAGGGGGGCAAAGGAAAGGAGTCAAATCAGGAAATGGGATAGGTCTGTCTAAAAAGATGTGTTTTCAGGGCTAACATAAAACTGTGAATGTTCACATTATGCCACAGCAGTGTGATAATATGCACAGTGATGTCACAATACAATACAATACAGTGCAGGTCTATAATGCACACCATGATGTCACAGCACATTACTCAATAAGCTTTATTTAGACTGGATAATCCTCTGAAAGATGCAGAGCAGTAAACGGAAGCTCCTGGCCCCAATGCAAAATTTGTAACGTGCCCCCATCTACCATGTGCCATTTATAATACTGGTATTATCGTACGTAGCAGAGGAGTCTTTGGCCCCCCATAGACATTGGGGCCTGGGTGCGACTGCTACCTTTGCATCCCTTACAGTAGGGGTCAACAATCTTCGGCACTCCAGTTGTGAAACTACAACTCCCAGCAGGCCCTGACAGCCAAAGGCTATAGTACTCTGGCCAAAGGCTGTTAATGCATGATGGGAATTGTAGTTTCACAACAGCTGGAGTGCCAAAGGTTGCTTTAGCTGTATAGCTATATGTCCCTGGAAAGGGGCATATGAATAGGTTAGGTCACAACACAATGATCGTGGTATTCTGATCTATAGGACCCCACGAATTCTGAGGTGGTGTTAGATCCCTTTGCAAGCAGAGAGAAGGCTCCATAGACTACCGAGATATACATGAGTGTGGGTATAAAGTGCGGGTAGGCCACAGCTTTTAGCTTGGAGGAAAAAACCTTGTCCGCAGCTAACACCGGAAGATCTTGATCTTGTTGAAAATACTGTCACCTCGCATGCCCCACCACCGCTTCCGCGGTGGGCACGTCTTTGTTGATACGGCAGGTGACTGTTCTCCCATAGTCCCTAGCCTGCACGGACAAGGTCCCTCCACACCGCCACAGGAGTGCAGTGTACCCCTATACCGAGCTCCTACCCCACCAGCCAAAAGAAAAAGCGCCCTATCAATCGCATCCTGAAGACCTGACAAGAAAATGTCCAGACCTATGTCATTTAAGTGGACACTATCCTGAAACATCAAACACTTGTTGTCCCCTTCCAACTGGCGATGACGTATTACCACTCCGCCTTTGGACCTAACATGCCGAGATACTCACATATTGACCGTACGTCTCGCTCTCTCGATGGCCGAATGGTTGCGAGCACCATTCCACAGAACCCTGGGGACTATCTCTGACCACACTATGATTAATTCATGAAAAAACGTGGCAAAGCGATCAAAATCGGGCAGCAGCCACACCATTGGTCTCTTGAAACCTAGAAAGAAAAGAAAAAGAGAAACAATTATCAAGCTAACAAATGAGGAAGATCATATCGCCGGAAACCGTCCGACTTCCAACGACCCAACCTTTTAACCTCTGAATCTGACATTCCCCCAGCCTCTGCTACAGTCGCCGCACCGATGCGGAACGAGTGGGTACCAAATTCAGACGGATTAACCCCAGCAATGCCCAAGCACTTCTTAAAAACATTAGTAAATTTACATTTTGTTAGAGGGGTACCATCGCTATGAATCAGAAAACAAGGACCGATGGGACAAATTGCAACATACTTCGAGATAACGTCCACAGGGCACAAGAATGAAGGGAGCTTAAAAATGAACAACCAAGAACCCTGCCCATATATGTCTGTTTTGAACGACTAACCCTAACGGAATCAGGCAGCAATACAACATCCTCACTAAGAAGGCCTGATACCCGCACACGCGAAGGGGAAACTAACTCGCCTATACGCAAAGCGCCAAAGAACGCTAACATGAAAGCACACTGAAACAATAAATTCTCATACGAGGACGTGCAAGTTTCCGCTGTGCTATCTACGAGCCGCTGCAATAAAGAAAAGGAAACTGGCCTACGCATATCTACCGATAATTTTTCCTTTTTCCATCCCCGTAATATCAAAGAAAAAACCGGACTCTTAGTGGCGTCCAACAAACCCAACAACTTGAATGCAAAATCTACTCCGGACAAACGCTTTTGAACCACACCCGCGGACACACCTTTATCTCGCTACCAAGACAGTTAAGCAACTGTAATGCCATGGCAATTCTGAGGGGAAAGAGGTACATCCCCCTCCGCGCAAGATAACCATTCGCGCCATGCCTTACCGTGACCGCTCCATGTAGCAGGAGCAACCGAGGTCTGGACCAATGGTATTAAATGTTCACCGGCAGATCCAGAGGTAAGTTTATTAATCGCCACGACAGTACTTTCATTGTCAGACCAAAGCAATATCCGTTTATTACGCATATCGCCGCCCCATATCTCCTGGGACACCGCGATCGGGAATAACTCAAGCAGTGTCAAATTCTTGGTAAGACCTTTTTCTACCCAATCCAGGGGTCAAGAGTGGGCCGACCATTTTGAACCAAAAATTGCACCATAACCCAAAGACCCGGCCGCATCTGTAAACAATTCAAAATCAGAATTGAACCTCTCACGTTCAGGAAAATATGAGAGCCCGTCGTATTCTGACAGAAATTTTGTTCGCAACCGCAGATCATCCTTCAAGTCTACTGTCAACCGAACAAAATGATGAGGTTGCTTAACTCCGGCCTTCGCCAGTGATAGATGCGAAAAAACTCTACCTGTAAAGGATTTGCCAGACACAGGTTCTGTGTCGACGCCCGTGGGCAATCAGTCTGCACCTGCTCCTATGTCTGTGAGACTGACTCCATCTTCCACCACTCAGAATGGCAGGCTTAGGAGTGGGAGAGCCTATAACAGCCTGGCTAGACGGAGCTAGTTCCCGCCCACTGTCTATTTATACCTGCCTTTCCTGTTCCTCCTTTGCTTATGATTCTTCTATGCTTGTTTCCTGGCTTGCTGCTGCTGCTTGTACTACTGATCCTCTGCTTGTTATTGACCTTGGCTTTCTGACCACTCTCCTGCTCAGTGTTTTGTACCTCGCTCTCTCCTGGTTTGACTCGGCTCGTTCACCACTCTTGTTGCTCACGGTGTCTCCGTGGGCAGCTGCCCCGTTTTTCCTAGCTTCTGTGTACTCCTGTCTGTTTTGTCTGTCTTGCACTTACTGAGCGTAGGGACCGTTGCCCAGTTGTACCCCGTCGATTAGGACGGGTCGTTGCAAGTAGGCAGGGACTGAGTGGCGGGTAGATTAGGGCTCACCTGTCTGTCTCCCTACCCTGTCATTACACTACCCATGGGGAATATGCGACATGCAAAAGCCAGCTGGCCCAAGGGGGATTGTAAATCCTTCAAAGTCACCTTTTTAACCCTAAGGCATGAACCCATGCAAACCTGCAGCCGGGATAATTTATCTTCCGGTAAGCGAAGGATCATTCTCTCCGTATCAATCATGATACCTAGGAATGACAGACAAGTGGTGGGACCCTCCGTTTTCCCTTCCGCTAAAGGAACCACGAAGAGGGACATGAAATAATGAAAACATTCTAACGTAGAACGACAAACCGATGAATCGACTGGACCGACGAACAAAAAATCGTCAAGGTAATGTAGTAGAGCAGAATTCCCTGACTCCGATCTAACCACCCATTCGAGAAAGGTGCTAAACATCTCAAAGTAACGGCAAGATATGGAGCAACCCATAGGCATTCAGGGATCGACATAATAAAGCCCATCCAATTGACAACCAAGCAGATGAAAACAAACAGGATGTACGGGGAGGAGGCGGAAGGCGGATTCAATATCGGACCTTGCCAACAGGGCGCCCGGACCCGCCTTCGATATCACCTGAACAGCCCAGTCCAAAGACATGTAAAACACAACCGCCTCCTCCTTAGGTATGCCATCATAGACTGAATCACCCTCCGGGAAAGACAAATGATGGATGAGTCTATACAGTATTTGCCGGGTTCTTTCTTGGGGACCACACACAAAGGAGAAATCCGAAGATTCACCAAAGGAGGAGTGGTGAGGGGCGAGCCACTCGGCCCAGGCTAACTCCTTTATCCAGTTTTTCCTGTACAACTGAGGGAAAATCCCTAACAGATTTTAAATTAGCTGAAGAAACAACAGCAGCTTGCCTAATATGTGGAATATAAAAACCTTCCGAGAAACCTTCAGTTAACATTACGGCCTCCTCTGTCTTGTGATACCTGTTCAGCCACGGGCTTTTGGACGCTCACTGGCGTCCTCTGATTTACCTGAAGCCACGAGCCTGGCAGGCATCTTATCTTTTTCGAAACAGCGCAAGGCTATATGGGAGCCACCTCAGAATGAGCATTCATGCTTAAATTTACATGAGGCTAAGAACCTGCAATGACTCTCGTTAAAGAGCCAGCATGCTCCGGGACGTCTCCCCGCCACTGCGGACTGCACTGAATGTCCTGCAGCGGCGGATGACTGAAAGGGATTAGATTGCTTTTGAGGCAACATTAGTTGAATCCAATCATCTGTGACTTTACAAGACCAGCCAACCTCCGGCCGCAGCGCCAGATATCGTCTGAATTCTTCATCATACCTCCACCATGCAGTGCCACAATGTAAGTTATAAGCTGAATAAATCGTATCTAAATACGTAAATAACTCAAAAGCTTTTTCCGGGTGCTTTTTACTAAACACACTAGCTAAAATAGCAAAATCTTGAACCCAATTCCCAAAGGTTTACGCCACTTTAGGCTTTTTATCATCCGTTTTTTCAAACCTCCTCTCCTTATCCACCGTTAACTGTTCTGGGGATAATAATGACCATAAATAAAAAAAAATCTAATTTCTCAATTTTTTCACTCGCTTCCAAGAATAAATGCGTCCCCAAGGGGGCCACTCCACAAAAATACGAATCACGAAATAATAAACCCGGATTCACCGGGATCGGCTTAGGCTGTGCAATGGGCGCCCCTGGAGGATGCACCGAGGGGCTAGGACCCTCCAATTTCACTAACATGCATTTCAAAACATCCATTTCACCCCCCGCCACTAGTGGCGGCCTTACCCCAAACAGAAACACATGACAACTCACCAGTCAGATGCGTAGAGGGTAGTGCATCAGAAGTCGGCACGGTAGGCAGCAGAGGAACTATGGTAACCACAGCAGCAGGCGTGGATGTTTGTCTCTCCTGCCCTCGGTCGTGGGACCGCCTGCTCCGCCCATGTCTCCGACTCCTATGTGAACACCTCGTAAAACGACTGTCCCTACTGCTCACAGATGATGACGAGGAATGGTGACCAGACCAGCCCCTGCGGTAACTGCGGGAACGTCTCCTACTGTGTCTGCGCTTTGAACGGCGTCTATAACCGCTCCAGCGTTCCCCGCTATGAGAACACCCAGGAGAGCAACTACGCCTCCTACGCCTATTGTCCAAAATGCGACTTGACACAGCCTCAGACGGGGAACGGCTACGCCCACCATGGGGCCCATCTCTCTGGCATGTAATACGGGTCCCGTGACGCTGGCCAGCAATGGGAACCTGAGCGCCATCAGAGCTGTTAACGGCCTGAGTGCCTAGCTCATCCTGGAGCTATATCAATTGCACTCCCTCCCTGTTGAGCTTGCTGCCTATTGGTGCCCAAACTAGTGTGCAGTGGTGCAGCGCTCATAGTGGGAGATGGGGGGCGCTGGAGTAGCCTTACCACGGCCAAACCACCTTGCTAAATGGCCAGGTGGCTTTATAACCTGCTGCTCCCTGGGAGCCTCCAGAGCCACCCCACTATCCTCAATTGGCAGACTAACATTAGGGAAAATCGACCTAGCGATCCCCTGTGGGCCCGCACGCCGCTCTGCAGCTAATGCAGAGCGGTCACGTATCACAGCAGCTCCAGCCGCCGGTGCTGTATTAGACAGCACCCGGGGGTTTCTAGACAGCGATCTGCCTCTCTGACGAGGCAGAGCAGGAGAAGGGCTTTGGCGGAAGGGGGGATGGCAGCGCCGCACAGGCCGCGCCTGTCTACTCACTGCCCGCCCAGCCACCTCAGACCGCGGACCTGGGGAGGGGAATGAGCAGTGAAGAGAGCCAGTCAGCTCCTTCCCTATCAATCATCTCCTTCAGGAGAGCCATTAACGCCGAATCTGCCATTACAGTACCAGGTAAGTAGGTGATAACGGCTCTAGGTTCCTTCCAAGGGCCGGAGGGGAGTCAAAGAGGAAGTGACTCCCCTAGGTAACACAATTTATATGGGTGAGTGGGACCTTATCCCTACTAAACCCCACCCTACCTGGGACCCCAGGCTGCTGGGTAAATCCCTTAAGGGCACATTCCCAATAGTCACCAGCTCCCAAGCTTAAACAGCATTGGGGCTGTGATGATGTTTATCTTTTTCCTCCGTATAGAAGTTACAGAGACTTCCAAGTGCTTTAACGTGTGGTCTGCTCTCCACTTGCAAATTGGAATGCAACCAGTTTGTTCACGGGAATGAGAGGGATCGGACTCCCTCCCATCTGACCTTCTCCCCCCACCACCAGTCAATGTTTTATGACATTGTGGTGGGAAAACCCCTTCCTTCAATGTACTTAGGATGTTATCATAGCATAAGGCCACTAGATGGCAACAAATGTCAAGTCTTCACATGATATCATTCCATACACAAAAAAAAGATGATACCCAGAATATAAGACAAAATAACCTAGATGCCAAGTACATGGATATAATTATAAGTTACCGTACCAAGCACTCAAGAATAAATTTTTGATCAGATTTTATGCCCGGTACCGCATTTTTTGATTAACCTAAGAAATTTTTGTTAACCGGTTCAGGACCAGGCACCGTTTAGCCATTTTTAGCACGCGTTTGTTTTTTATGTATTGGGTTAGCGACTTGATTTTTACGATGATTTTTTTCGTGACTAATGCAGGTTTTTTTTCTTATGATTTTTATACACGTTGCTTTTTTTAGCATTTTAGGCTTACAGTTTGAATTTTTTTAAAATAAATATGCATTTTTACTTTTTATCTATTTTTTTTCTGGTAATGATATAGTGCTACACTAAAATAGACTTTTTATTTGTTATCGTCATTGTCTAAAGTAAATTTTTATATATTGCATGTCTATTTTAGGGTAATTGGTTCAGGGCTAGCAGTACGGCAAAGACTGCTGGAGGGAGTATTTTTTTGGGGGGGTATTCTATGTGTAATTTTTACAACATTTATTTTTGTTATTTTTTATTTTAATCTTTTTATCATTATGGCTTGTCACTCAAAGTTGGAAAAGACCTTTTGGGGACTCTATTATTTAATAATTTTTTTTTTACACTATACTTGTGCAGCAGCAGTTATAGTGGGAAAAAGCTGTTAGGCCGGGTTCCCATGGGTAGGTTGGGTTCCCACGGGTAGGTTACGCTGCGTAAAACCTACGCAGCCTATCCGACCTGGAACCTGCAGCACATTCCATTTGTTTTTCAGGTGGAATCTTCGCTGCGGTAAGTAGAGCTGGAAAAAAAAAAAGTTTATACTTACCACCCATAGTCCAGCCTCCTAAGATGATGTTGCAGGCCATGTGACTGCTACAGCCTGTGAATTGCTGCAGTGGTCACATGCGATGAACCGTCATCCCAGGAGGCTGAACTGCAGGAAGAAGCTAGGAGTTCTGGATAAGTATTATTATTTTTTTCCTGAGTTGTGTTTTTTGCGGCAGAATCACTGTAATTCCGCTGCAAATGTTGCAGGTTTTGCATCCCCATTGAATTCAATGAGGAAAACCCGCAACAGAAAAGCAACGAAAACACAACATCGGATTTAAATTCCGCACCGCAGGTCACTTTATTTATGTTTATGCTGCGGTTTTTTTCCGCAGTGCGGGCATTAGATTTTCTACATTTCATCCACTTTTCCGCAGCGTTTACGTTTCGTGGGAACCCGGCCTAATAGTGACTATTGTAAGGGTATGTTCACACGCAGAGTCAAAAACGTCTCAAAATACGGAGCTGTTTTCAAGAGACAATAGCTCCTAATTTTCAGACGTTTATTGTGCCACTCGCGATTTTTGCTGCGTTTTTTTCGGCCGTTTTTGGAGCTCTTTTCAATTGAGTCTATGGAAAACGGCTTCTGCACTTCTTTTTCGCAGCCGTTTTTTTACGCGTAAAAAAACGCAGCGAAAAACGCTCCATCTAAACAGAACTCCATTTTCTCCTTTAAATCAATGGGCAGATGTTTGGAGGCGTTCTGCTTTCCGATTTTTTGGCCGTTTACGGCCCGAAAAACGGTCGAAAATAGGTAGTGTGAACATACCCTAACTGTTAGGGCTGTGCAGGGTGTAGTTAGACCCATGACCAGTCTCCTACTACTGGCATCCTGGTGATCATGAGACCAATAGCTGCCGCTGCCTCCATTCTATACACAGTGCTCATTGAGTGCTGTGTACATGAGTACAGACAAGGCAAAAGTGGTGAAAACGATTTCTGTCTTCTTTCCAGGGTCCCTCGTAGTCTCCGACTACCAGGCAGCCGACATTCATCTGCCCAATCCCTCGGGCAGAAAGCTTAAACCCGTGCCATGTATATACAGTGGGCGGTCCTCAAATGGTTCAAAGTTCTTTTTCCAGGACTTTAACATTAACCCCTTCTTGCTGCAGCCACTTTTGGGATTTTCACCTTTGTTTTTTCCTCCCTACCTTCCAAAGGCCATAACTTTTTTATTTTTCCGTCGATACAGCCATATGCGGGCTTGTTTTTTTGTGGGACGAGTTGTAGTTTTTCACGGCCTTATTTATTCTACCATGTTATGTACTGGGAAATGGGGAAAAAACAGCGGAAGAATGGGAAAAAAACAGCGATTCCTCCATTTTTGGGTTTAGTTTTTATGGCGCTTATCGTGCGGTCAAAACGAAATGTTAACTTTATTCTGTGGGTAAATATGATTATGGCAATACCAAATTTATATAGTTGTTTTTTATTTTTTACTACTTTTACAAGTAAAATGAATTGTTAAAAATAAAGTTTGTTTTGTGTCACCATATACTTAGAGCCATAACTTTTTTATTTTTCTGTTGATTGAGCGGTATGAGAGCTTATTTTTTGTCGGCCGAGATGTAGTTTCTATTGCTATCATTTTGGGTTACATGAGACTTTTTGATCACTTTTTATTACTTTTTTTGTGGGAGATGAGGTGACCGGGAAACAGCGATTTTTGGCGTTTTAAATTAATTTTTTTGGTTGTTCTCCGTGCGGGTTTGATAATGTTATATTGTAATAGTTTGGATGCGGCGATACCAGTGTTTTGTTTTTTTTTGCACTGCATTTGGGGGGAAATGGAAAAAGGGTAGTTTTTTTTTACTTTTAACATTTTTTATTTTTTTTTAGATATTAAAGAGGCTCTGTCACCAGATTTTCAAACCCCTATCTCATATTGCAGCAGATCGGCTCTGCAATGTCGATTACAGTAACGTTTTTTTTTTCAAAAACGAGCATTTTTGGCCAAGTTATAAGCATTTTTATATTTATGCAAATGAGCCTTTCTTAAGTACAACTGGGTGTGTTTAAAGTTATGTCCAAGTGGGCGTGTATTGTGTGTGTAACATCTGGGCGTTTTTACTTGTTTTACTAGCTGGGCGTTGTGAATAGAAGTGTATGATGCTGACGAATCAGCATCATCCACTTCTCTTCGTTAACACCCAGCTTCTGGCAGTGCACAGACACACAGCGTGTTCTCGAGAGATCACGCTGTGACCGCACTTCCTGCCCCAGGTCCTGCATCGTGTCGGACGAGCGAGGACACATCGGCACCAGGCGACAGAGGGCAACAAACAGACAACGCCGTGAGCAATAGGAGTAGTGAACGAGCCGAGTCAAACCAGGAGTGTACGAGGTACCAAACGCAGAGCGGGAGCGTAGTCAGTAAAGCCAGGGTCAAAATGAAGCAAGGTCAATAATAATAGCAGGAGCAGCAGAGCCAGGAAACAGGAAAGAATCACAGGCAAAAACAAGCAGGAAATGAAGGTATAAATAGGCCGAGGGCGGGAGCTAGAACCGTCTGGCCAGGCTGTGATAGGTTCTCCCACTCCTGAGCCTACCAGCCTGAGTGGTAGCAGATCGAGTCACTCTATCAGACCTAGGAGCAGGTGCAGACTGATTAACCACGGGCGTCGACACAGAAGCTGTGTCTGGCAGATCCTTTACACAGGCAGCTGGTATTCTATCTGTAATGGAGTGGCCAGCTCAGTCACCAGATCTCAACCCCATAGAGCTGTCGTGGGGGCAGCTTGACCGTATGGTACGCAAGAAGTGCCCATCAAGCCAATCCAACTTGTGGGAGGGGCTTCTGGAAGCATGGGGTGAAATTTCTTCCGATTACCTCAGCAAATTAACAGCTAGAATGCCAAAGGTCTGCAATGCTGTAATTGCTGCAAATGGAGCATTCTTTGTCTAAAGCAAAATTTGAAGGAGAAAATTATTATTTTAAATAAAAATCATTATTTCTAACCTTGTCAATGTCTTGACTATATTTTCTAGTCATTTTGCAACTCATTTGATAAATATAAGTGTGAGTTTTCATGGAAAACACAAAATTGTCTGGGTGACGCCAAACTTTTTAACGGTAGTGTATATACAACACCAGAAGAAAGCTCAGTACATATATACAGCACCAAAAGAAAGCTCAGTACATATATACAGCACCAGAAGAAAGCTCAGTACATAAATACATCACAAGAACAAAGCTGACTACATATATACAACACCAGAACAAAGCTCAGTACATATTTACAGCACAAGAACAAAGCTCAGTACATAAATACAGCACCAGAACAAAGCTCACTACATATATACAACACCTGAACCAAGCTCAGTACATATATACAGCATCCAAACCAGGCTCAGTACATACATACAGTACCAGAATCAAGCTCAGTACATAAATATAGCACCAGAACCAAGTTTATAACACAAACACAGCACAAGAACCAAGCTCAGTATATACACAGTATTAGAACGAAGGTCCATACATATGTACAGCACCACAACCCAGCTCAGTACATTTATACAGCACCATAGAAAAGCTCAGTACGTATATACAGTATCAGAAAGAAGCTCAGTACATATATTCAGTATCAGAACCAAGCTCAGTACATTAATACAGAATCAGAACCAAACTTAGTACATAAATACAGCACAAGAACCAAGATCAGTACATAAATACAACACCAGAACCAAGCTCAGTACACATATACAGAACCAACTAACTTTATATCATAAATACAGCACCAGGCTCAATGCATTAGTACAGCACTAGAACCAAGGACAATGCATAAATACAGAAACAGAACCAAGCTCAGTACATAAATACAGCACCAGATCCAAGTTCAGTACATATATACAACACCAGAACAAAACTTAGGGCATATAAACAGCACCAGCACAAATACAGCTCAGTACAGAGATTATTTGCAAAGTTAGGTTAGCCCACTGCCATATAAGTTTATACGGCATAACACTACGTCTCAGTATGACCTGAATAATGGTAAGGATATGCTTGGAGTTGCTGTTTCACAAAAAAGAATGATACCACTCCTCATCTTGCTTAATATCATACAGTGAATACAGTACTAATCAGTCAGAGGCAGAATAAACATTTACATTGAGTGACTCACAGGTGGCATCTTCTCAGATTCTAATCATTCTTTTTCACTTTTCTTTTCCACCTGGTCTAGACCTCCATTGAGAATTCTTCAGGCCACAACTAATTTCTACAGAGTTTGCCGCTCAGGTGCCTTCACTTTTCCAACACATCGGCACCTATAAACTAAGCCAAAATCCTCATGGTATCGCTCTAAATATAATAGCACTATACACTGTGCCCCTGAATATAATAGCAACATACACTGTGCACCTGCATATATAAGCACCATACACCATGTCCCTGCAATAATAGCACCATACCAGTGCACCTGAATATACCGCCACACACTGTTCCCCTGAACATACCGCCACACACTGTGCTGCTAAATACAATCGTGTCACACACTGTGAAATAAAGCACCAGACACACGTTGTGCCCATGAATGCACCGCCATTCACTGTGCCCCCATAGATAGTGCCACACACCGTGCCTCCTGTAGATAGTGCCACAAACAGTGCCCTCTGTAGATAATGCCACACCCAGTGCATCTGAGTGCAGGGGGACCAGGTGAGGATCTTGCTTCTCCCAGATTCCAGGAACCGGCTGTTATTTTAACAACCGGTTCGGGAAAACGTGGGAGAAACGGCCGGAGCCCACCCATGCCACTATCTGCTGGGACATTTCCTGTTTGGGCTGTTTATAGTGGCTATAACACATATGACTGTCATCCACTGAGTGATCCGTGACTCACACCTCTACCCGGCATGATTGGCTGTGCTAGAGGCAGGGTGGCAGCCATTTTGAGCAATTCCTGTGGGATTAATCCCAAAAGTTTAGGATATGTAAAAATCTGAAACTTTTGGGAAATTCATAAAAAATTTGATTTGTGTAGAATCGATTTACTCTTAAGTATGCAGTGTATGGTAGTGTATGATTGTCGAAGTCCCCAAGGGGGACTAAAAAAAAAAAAAGTTAACGTTTTGTTATTGTCCAAAAAAAAGTACAATTAAAAGTTAAAAAAACCCTTTTCCCATTTTTCCCCTAAAGTAATACAAAAATAAAATAAAAATTAAACTAATTGGTATCGCTGCGTCCATAAAAGTCAGAACTATTCTAATAAAACTTTATTTAACCCGCACAGTGAACGCTGTAAAAAAAATAATAATTCAATGCCAGAATTTCTGTTTTTTGGTCACCTTAGCTCCCCAAAATTTTTTAAAGTACTGATCTAAAAGTTGCATGTGCCAATAAAAACTGCAGCTTGCCCCGCAAAAAAACAAGCCCTCAATCTGCTCAATTGATGGAAAAATAAAAAAGTTATGGCCCTCAGAATATGGCGGCATAAAACAATCTTTTTTTTTAACACGTAGTTTATTCTTTGTAAAAGTGGTAAATCATAAAAATCTAAATCGAAATTTAGTTTAGTGGTGATCATATCGACCCCCGGAATAAAGTTAACAACTCGTTTTTACCACACGGTGAACGCCGTAAAGAGGAGACTCAAAAAACTAGGGAGGCATCACAGTTTTTTTTGTTTGTATCCCATAAAGAACTGTTTTTCAGTTTCTCAGTAAATTATATGGTACAGAAGATGGTGCAATTAAAAACTACAACCCATCTTGCAAATAAAACAAAAAACAAGCTTTCATTTAGCTATTTTGACAGAAAAATAAAAAGTTATTCTTTTTTGAAGGCGGAGAGGAAAAAAATAAAAATAAAAAATATAAATAAAAAAAAATGGCTATGGTGCTAAGGGCTTAAAGAATATATACAAACTCATAAATTTGAAGCCATTTGCTGCCATATATTTTGCTGGATAGAGCAAAGGGACTTTTCTTTCGCTTACATGTCTGGGGTCATCGGGGTAGGAACTCATCTGGCAACAAGGGTGCTGTTGGGTGCAATATTCTTCAATGTCCTTGTGAATATCGGGAGAGTTCCCATGTTTATGTACATTATGTTTGCATGTACCATAGTTAGGATAAGTGTTTGCATACAATATGTTTGTATGTATCCGTGTGTGTATGTAAATGTTTGCAGACGATATATATCTGTGTATACATTTGTTAAAGGCCTGTCTCTCCATGTCACCCCTGCACACTCCTCTGCCTGGTGATCTTGCCAGTCCTGTCATCTAGGCCACTCCACATGTGACATGCCTGCAGGATGCTCCTGTCCCCTCTGACAGCTGCTTTGTCCCCTGGTGATGAATCGCTTCCCATGCCACCTCTGTCCATTGTCCCTTGGCCTGTGGCTCTCACCTCACAGATGTCTATCTTCATCCAATAGTATGGATGTTAACTTTACCTACAAAGAACTCAAGTCTGTGCTTCAACCTCCAAAGGGTGGAGTTGAGGCTGTTTACTGATAACTATGGCATTCTGCCTTTATCTCTAAGCAAATAGGAAAAGTCAGCGACCTATTCAGTAAGGTCTATGTAATGTCCTTTCTATTATTGGTCTAATCAAGCTCTCATCTTGTATATCAACAATCCATCAAAACCAGGACCGGTATTGTTCTACAATTGACAAAACCATGAGTACATTGCTACACTTGTTGCGTCTGTATAGGTGTCTGATGGAGTGAATAAAGGTTTTTTTCTCCTTTGCTTCCTTCCCTCTAGTTAATCTATAGTTTATCAGCCGCTTGTGCATATTGCATTTGTAGGAAAGGTCATTCACAGTTGTAGTATTGTTGTATTCTACTATGAATTGAACAACATCAGATATATGTATATCTATGGACCCAGCCACTAATGCCCTCCTTCATAATAATGACCTAGCTATTAGATCTAATCTCACATGAATAGCGAGACACAAAATGTCAACTCTTAGGCTTCATGCACACAACCGTATTACAGATACATACCAGTCATGTGTAGTAAAACAATAAAAGTCGCATCCTCCAATCGTGAATGCTCTATGGACGACAATTCTGCCGCCAGAAATCAATGGAGCCTAAAAAAATCATATCTTATATAGAGATTTGTAAAAAAAAACATCTATCCAGTTACTGTATCAGTAAACTACAAGAACATCAATAGGAAAAACAGATTGAAAAAATATTTTTTTCGGTCTGTTTTCATGCTGAACAATTACGGTACCACACAAAACTTCAATGATGCAGTCTGTGCAAGCGTACAAATTCTGTATGTTAACAAATTTTTCATATTTATCATGTACAACTTAAAGGGGCTTTTCTAGGACTTTAATATTGATGGCATATCCTTAGGATAGGCTATCACTATATGATGTCCGACCTTTCAAGTAAATGGTGCTAAGCTGCATTACCAGATAGCATCAACCGGATGTACAGCCTGCGTCTGTGTAAACAATGTAGCGCCACTACTGCTGATCGATGGGGTCCTGGAGGTCAAATATTGAGGTTGATATTGACCTAGGGATAAGTCATTAATATTTAAGGCTTGAATAACCCTTTAATAGTACTCAAACAATAAGGCCACGTTAGGATTCTGTCAGGATTATGGGTTGGATTCCGTGCCTAAATTCGGAAAGAAACCGCTCACATTCCACCAGCAATGGATATGAACGGGGTATATTATACCCCAATTACATGCTCCGGATAGAAACAACGCGGAATAATGAACGCTCTGCGGATTTTAAAATCAACAGCATTCTCATTATTGCCACAGGTTCCACGCAAAAATGTGCAGCTTGGCTCCATTGAATTACACAGATCCGCTGGCCTATCCACAACACAAATCCGAGCAGCAGATTATCGGCAAAATATATGGCAGGTTTGCCTAACGCAAATCCATACAATGTGAACTAAGGAGTTCCCTGATAAATGATCTGTTCTGCGCAGTCAATATAAGTGACTTTGGGTTGCCAGTGCTAATAAAAAATATTTTATAGCAATTTTCTCTAGGTTTCAGTGAACTTGGATTCTACATTAGTGCATGAGTTACTTACACTGCCTTGCAAAAGTATTACCCCCTTGGTGTTTTTCCCATGTCAAAACGTATGTCATGGAGCAGGGGGTGGGATAGGTGTGTGTGTGTGCAGTTTAGAGCGGGCTCACGAGCTGAGCCTGCTCCATACGCTGCAGTTGTCAACTCTGAATCACAGCTCACACGCTGCTCTAACGGCCAAGAACAGAGATCGCTCTGTTCCTGGCCATTTAACTAGTTAAATGACGCAGTCAATAGCGGCCACGGCATTTAAACCGTTAGAAGGGGATGGCCCCCTCTGACAGCCCGTCGCCCCTTCCTGCAACTCGCTCGTGGATGCCGAGGGTTGCCATGGCAGCCCGGGGGCTTAATGAAGGCCCCAAGGTCTGCATTCTGTCTGCCTCTGCTAAGCCGTGCCTCTGGCAGGGCTTAACAGAAGCCTGTAAAAATGACAATATGCTGCAATACATTAGTATTATCTAAATATTGCAGGTTCAAGTCCCCTAGGGGGACTAATAAAAAGTGTAAAATAAAATTAAATACAATTTTCAGGAGTGTAAAAAAAAACAAAAAGCTATTAAAAGTTCAAAGAAACCCCCCTTTTCCTATTTTTGTTTTATTCAAGTGTAAAAAAAATTAAGAATAAAAAATAAACAAAATTGTTATCGCCGCGTCCATAAAACTCTGAACTATTACAATATACCATTATTTAACTAACACGGTGAACGGCATTAAAAAAAATAATTAAATACCATAATTTTTGGGTCACCTCAGCACTAGAAAAAGTTATAAAAAGTGATAAAAAATCATATGTACCAAAAAATGGTACCACTAAAAATTACAGCTCGTCCCGCAAAAAATAAGCCCACACACCGCTCAAATTTTTTTACAAATTTTACAAATTCTTTATAAAATTAGTCAAATATAAAAAAAACTATATATTTGGTATCACCGTAATCGCATTGAGTCGCAGAATAAAGTTAAGTTGTCATTTTTACCGCATATTGAAAGCCGTAAAAATGAAATCCATAAAAACAATGGAGGAATGGCAGTTTTTTCCAATTCCCCCCACAAAGTTTCCCAATACATTATATGGTACTTTAAATGATGCCAATACAAAACTACAACAGCCCTCACACCACTCTATTGACGGAAAAATAAAAAAGTTATGACTCTTGGAGGGCAGGGAGTAAAAAACTAAAACGTAAAATGAAAAATGTTTGAGTCTTTAAAGGGTTAAATTTGATTTTATGTAATGGACCTGAAAAAAATAGTCCAAATTGTTACAGTAGAATGACAAAAAAAACTTGTTTAAAAACAAAACAAAAAAACCCTCTAAAAACGGAAAAGTTTTGAGTGCATACAGGGCCGGGTGCTGCCGTCGCTGTCATGGCTCCTTCTGGAGTGGAATCCCCGGCCAGAGTCTAGCCGGGGATTCTGCTGCTAAAGGGAGGAGGCATTACTACAGCTGTAGCAGCCTTAGTGGCTGCCGCCAGCCTTCACGCATCACCATGCGCAGTGGCCCCGCTAGCAGCCGCTATGGCTGCTACAGCGGTAGCGATGCCACATGCAATAGTATCTGCGTCCTTAGGACCCAGATACTATTGAACTATAGATCCTGACCCTTCTCCTGCCCTAAATAAGATAATTGATAATTACTTCTATCAGTTTAACCCCTTCCCGCGATTGGGCGTGACTGTACTTCCAAATTCCAAGTGAGTTCCCGCACTCGGGCGTACAGTCACGCCCTGGAGATAAAGCGAGCACAGGAGCAGTGCGCGCTTTATCTTCAGCGGCTGTCAGCTGTTATACACAGCTGACATGCCGCTGCAATGGCTGCGATGGCTGTTACCGCCGATCGCAGCCATTTAACCCCTTCAATGCGGCTGTCAATGACGTCCGCCGCATTGAAGTGGTTGACAGAGGGAGGGAGCTCCCTCTGTACCCCCCGCGCCACGATGGATCGCGGATGGCGATTGTTGCTATGGCAACCAGGAAGCCGTTACTAGGCTTCCTGGTTGCTCAGGTACGGAAGCCTATTAGGTCCTGCCCGAGGCAGGACCTAATACGCTAACTGTCAGTTGAAGAATGACAGTTACGATGCACTGCACTACATAAGTAGTGCAGTGCATCGTACCGGGGATCAGAAGACCAGATCTTCAAGTCCCCAGGTCAGTGTAAAAGAAAAAGTGAAAAAAGTAAAAAAAAATGTGAAAGAAAAATAAATAAATAAATAATAAATAAATAATAAAAACAACACTTGCCCTGTTTCCCTGATCAACTCCTTTATTATTAGAAAAAAATGAAAACATGAAAAAAAACTATACATAATAGGTATCGCCGCGTTCGGAACGGCCTGATCTACAAAAAATGTCACATTATTTTTACCGCACGGTGAACACCGTAAAAATTTTTAATAAAAAACAATGACAGTATTTTATTTTTTGGTCATCTTGTCTCAAAAAAAATGTAATAAAAAGTGATCAAAAAGTTGCAAGTAACGCAAAATTGTACCAATAGAAACTACAGTTTGTCACGCATAAAACAAGCCGTCCCACAGCGATATCAACGAAAAAATAAAAAAGTTATGGCTCTCAGAACATGGCGACACTAAAACATGATTTTTTTAGAAAAGAGTATTTTTGTTGTGGGAACGTAGTGAAACGTAAAAAAACGATATAAATTTGGTGTCGCTGTAATCGTATCGCCCCGCAGAATAAAGTTAACATGTTGTTTATACTGCACGGTGAACACTGAAAAAAACAAAACAAAAAAAAAACGTGATAGAATGGCTGTTTTTTGGTTTCCTCATCTCCCAAAAAATGGAATAAATAGTGATAAAAAAATCGCATGTACCCCAAAATGGAACCAATAAAAATTACAGCTCGTTCCACAAAAAACGCGCCCTCACACCTCCGCTCCGTCACCGGAAAAATAACACGTTATGACTCTCAAAACGCAATGATGCAAAATGATGCTAAATGACGGCCAAGACTAATTTTTTAGGTCCAGTAGAATTTAACTAAATACCCCACATCATCATTTGCTGGACCCCGCAGGTGGACCCCGTAGATGCAGCGGAGATGAGGATACTTTAGGGCCTTGTGCTGCTTATAGGGCTAGTGAAGAAGTCAAAGATTAGGCAACACTGGAGCGCAGATATTTTGTATAATACCCAATAAACCCGGCCTGTGTATAAAGGATTGGTTCAATGTGCACCACACCAATCCATGGATTATTCATTCACCCCATTATTACATCATCCTATTATTACATCATCCTATTATCACCTGATGTACTCCGCCCAGCTTACATATACCCTGATGTACTCCACACATATTACATATACCCTGATGTACTCGACACATATTACATATACCCTGATGTACTCCGCACATATTACATATACCCTGATGTACTCCGCACATATTACATATACCCTGATGTACTCCGCACATATTACATATACCCTGATGTACTCCGCACATATTACATATACCCTGATGTACTCCACAGTTTACATATATCCTGATGTACTCCACCCACATTACATATACTCTGATGTATTCCGCACAGCTTACATATACCCTGATGTACTGCGCACATCTTACATATACCCTGATGTACTCTGCACAGTTTACATATATCCTGATGTACTCCGCACAGCTTACATATATCCTGATGTACTCCGCACAGCTTACATATATCCTGATGTACTCCGCCCAGTTTACATATATCATGATGTACTCTGCCCAGTTTACATATACCCTGATGTACTCTGCCCAGTTTACATATGCCCCCACATTATAAGATAATATACCACTAAAACACAAAGCAAAATCTGCGCTTCAAAAGCCAAATGGTGGTCCAACTATGCTTGGCAGTGTGCCCAAACGGCAATTTATGACCACATATGGGGTATTACTGTATTCTGGAGAACCCGCTTAACAATTTATGGGGTGTGTGTCTACGGTGGTACAAGCTGGGCACAACACGTTGGGCACTGAAATGGCATATCTGTGGAAAGCAGCAATTTTCAATCTGCAACATCTATGGTTTACTCATTTTTGCAAAACACTTGTGCGGTCAAAATGCTCACTACACCCCTAGATAAATTCTTTGAGGGATCTAGTTTCCAAAACGGGGTAATTTATCGGGGGTTCCACTGTACTGGTACTATAGCTCAATGCAACATGGTGTCAAAAAACGAATCTTATAAAATCTCCACTCCAAATACTAAATGGAGCTCCTTCTCTTTAGAGCCTTGCTGTGTGTCCAAATAGCAGTTTATGACCAGGTGTGGGGTATTTCCCTACTCTGAAGAAGTTGCTTTACAAATGTTACGGTGGTTTTTCTCCTTTATTTGTTGAGAAAATGAAAAATTTTGAGCTAATGCTGCGTCTTATTGGAAAATAATGTAATTTTTCATTTTCACTGCCCATTTCTAATAAAATATATGAGACACCTGTGGGGTCAAAATGCTCACTACACCCCTAGATGAATTCTTCAATGGGTGTAGTTTGCCAAATGGAGTCACTTTTTTTGTACTGTACTGGTACCTTAGGAGCTTTACAAATGCGACATGGTGCCGAGAAATCAAACCAGCAAAATCTGTACTCCAAAAGCTAAATGGCGTGCCTTCCCTTCTGAGTCCTGCTGCTTGCCCAAACAGCAGTTTATGACCACATGTTGGATATTTCCGTACTCTGGAGAAGTTGCTTTACAAATGTTGAGGTGCTTTTCATCATTTATTTGTTGAAAAAAATAATAATACTGAGGTAAAGCTACATCTTATTGGAAAATAATGTAATTTTTCATTTTCACTGCCCAATTCTAATGAAATCTATGAAACACCTGTGGGGTCAAAATGCTCACTACACCCCTAGATTAATTCCTCAATGGGTGTAGTTTGCCAAATGGAGTCACTTTTGGGTAGTTTCCACTGTACTGCTACCTAAGGGGCTTTGCAAAACCGACATGGCGCAGAAAAACCAATCCAGCAAAATCTGCTCTCCAAAAGCCAAATGGCACTCCTTCCCTTCTGAGCCCTGATGTGTATTCATACAGTACTTTATTACCACATATGGTGTATTTCCGTACTATGGAGAAGTTGCTTTACAAATGTTATGGTGAATTTTCTCCTTTATTTGATGAGAAAATGAAAAATATTTACCTAAAGCTACGTCTTAGTGGAAAAAAATGACATTTTTCATGTTTACTGCCCAATTCTAATGAAATCTATGAAACACCTGGGGGGTCAAAATGCTCACTACACCCGTAGTTGAATTCCTTTAGGGGTGTAGTTTCCCAAATGGAGTCACTTTTGGGGGGTTTCCACTGTATTGGTACCTTTGGAGCTTTACAAATGCGACATGGTGCCGAGAAATCAAACCAGCAAAATCTGTACTTCAAAAGTGAAATGGCATGCCTTCCCTTCTGAGTCCTGCTGCTTGCCCAAACAGCAGTTTATGACCACATGTTGGATATTTCCGTACTCTGGAGAAGTTGCTTTACAAATGTTGGGGTGCTTTTCATCATTTATTTGTTGAAAAAAATAAAAATTTTGAGGTAAAGCTACATGTTATTGGAAAATAATGTAATTTTTCATTTTCACTGCCCAATTCTAATGAAATCTATGAAACACTTTTGGAGTCAAAATGCTCACTACACCCCTAGATGAATTCCTCAAGGGGTATAGTTTCCTAAATGGAGTCACTTTTGGGGGGTTTCCACTGTACTGGTACCTTAGGAGCTTTACAAATGCGACATGGTTCAGAGAAATTAATCCAGCAAAATCAGCGCTCCAAAAGCTAATTGGCGTGCCTTCCCTTCTGAGTCCTGCTGCTTGCCCAAAAAGCAGTTTATGACCACATGTTTGGTATTTCCGTACTCTGGAGAAGTTGCTTTACAAATGTTGGGGTGCTTTTCCTCATTTATTTGTTGAAAAAATGAAATTTTTTTACCTAAAGCTACGTCTTAGTGGAAAAAAATGAAATTTTTCATGTTTACTGCCCAATTCTAATGAAATCTATGAAACACCTGGGGGGTCAAAATGCTCACTACACCCGTAGTTGAATTCCTTTAGGTGCTTCTTTCTGCTCCTCAATCAATATAGGGGCTCCCTTCCCTCCTTACTATGAGGTCTATCCCTTTGGCAAATCTATACAAACAACTCTCCCTCGATATCCTCCCTATCATAAACCAATTCTCCCGTCTGACGTCTAATACACACAATACTATTCGAAGATCTTTGATTAGTAATGCTTTGGGAGAGCCATTTGCCTGATTTACCTGCCTCACTGAAATAGTTTTGCCCAGCGAAAAATATTTTATGTTGAGATTTTTTAAATAAAAAGGCCTCCTGCTCCTTCTGTTTCTCATTCAAAATCCCCCAAGGTGCCTCAGATTTAACTGCCAGGAAGGCCTTCTCTGCATCCAAAACCTGCTTCACCAAGTTGTTTTCCCTATCCTGAAATGACTTTCTGAGATGGCTGATATTTTTAATCAATAAACTGCTCAAAAATGCATCCTCCTTTAAATGCATCCCAAACAATATAAATATGGGTGGTGTTTAGATTAGCCTTCCAAAACAATGCAATTTCCCTGCGAGCGTTCTTAAGTATATCTACATCCAACAGAGCAAGCCAGTACGAGTTAAATCTAAAAAGCGGTTTTATATCCCCTACTCCCTACAGTTTTCAAGACCACCATAACAATAGCGTTATCTGAGATACCATTTGGCTGTTATTTCATTTTTTTAATGCGATCCACAAAGCCATTATTAATAAGGGCCATATAAATTCTTGACATTGATTTGTCTGGCTAAAGTAGGAGAAAATTTGTTTGTCCCCATACTTCACTCTCCAAGCATCCAAGAATCCTGTTTTACTACAAAATTTGTCCAGAGCAGATGAAACCCCTGTCCTTCCTTCCTCCCCCACCCACAACTCTCATCCTATCCAGCCATTCATCCATGGTGCAATTAAAATCGCCCATAATCAAAGTGGGGCAAGATTCTTTTTGAACAGTAAATTTCAGTAAATGATTTAGGATTCTAATGGAGAATGGAGAGGGGATGTGAACAAAAGCCAAAATACTGACCACTTCTTCCAGTTTACCATACCCACTTCCTTCCGGCCCATCCAACGCTCTTGTAATGATGGGGGTAGGGAAACAGACAAGTGAGCCCTAATCTATCCGCCACTCAGTCCCTGCCTACTTGCAACGACCCGCCCTAGGCGACGGGGTACATCTGGGCGACGGTCCCTACGCTCAGTAAGTGCACGACAGACAAACAGACAAGGGTACACAAAGCTAAGGGAAATTGGGCAGTTGCCCACGACAACACCGTGAGCAACAAGAGTGGTGAACGAGCCGAGTCAAACCAGGAGTGTATGAGGTACCAAACGCAAAGCAAGAGAGTAGTGAACAAGCCGAGTCAAACTAGGAGTGTACGAGGTACCAAACGCAGAGCAGGAGAGTAGTCAGTAAGCCAGGGTCAGTATGAAGCAGGGTCAAATAGTTCAGAAGCTGCAGCAGGGCCAGGAAACTAAACGAGAAGAATCACAAGCAAGGAGGAACAGGAAAGGCAGGTATAAATAGACAGAGGGCGGGAGCTAGCTCCGTCTGGCCAGGCTGTGATAGGCTCTCCCACTCCTAAGCCTGCCATCCTGAGTGGTGGAAGATGGAGTCAGTCTCACAGACATAGAAGCAGGTGCAGACTGATTACCTATGGGCGTTGACACAGAAGCTGTGCCTAGGCAGATCCTTTACAGTGCCCCCCCTTTTATGAGGGGCCACCGGACCCTTTCTAGGTGGACCTGGTTTATTGGGGGAGTCAGAGGGGAAAACACAAAAACGTTCAAGTTGTCGTTCCCTGAGACGTCGGTCAAGTCGTACCGCTAAAGCCATAACCTGGTCTAGGGAGTCAGAAGAGGGATAGCTAACTAGCAGGTCTTTCAGGGCGTTCGACAGACCCAACCTAAACTGGCACCTTAAGGCAGGGTCATTCCACCGAGAAGCTACGCACCACTTCCTAAAGTCAGAACAATACTCCTCCACAGGTCTCTTACCCTGACGTAAGGTCACCAGCTGACTCTCGGCAAAGGCAGTCCTGTCAGTCTCGTCATAAATGAGTCCGAGAGCAGAAAAGAAAAGATCAACGGAGGAAAGTTCAGGGGCGTCAGGAGCCAAGGAGAAGGCCCATTCTTGGGGCCCTTCCTGGAGCCGGGACATAATTATACCCACCCTCTGGCTCTCAGAACCTGAGGAGTGAGGCTTTAAGCGAAAATAGAGCCTACAACTCTCCCGAAAGGAGAGAAAAGTCTTCCGGTCCCATGAGAACCGGTCAGGCAACTTGAGGTGGGCTTCAAGAGGTGAGGTGAGGGGCACTACCATTGTAGCGTCAGGCTGGTTGACCCTCTGAGCCAGGGCCTGGACCTGTAGGGAGAGACCCTGCATTTGCTGAGCCAGGGTCTCAAGGGGGTCCATAGTAGTGTGAGGGACCAGGGTAGACTAGGTATATGGGCTTGTGATTATGTAATGATGAGGGTAGGGAAACAGACAAGTGAGCCCTAATCTACCCGCCACTCAGTCCCTGCCTACTTGCAACGACCCGCCCTAGGCGACGGGGTACAACTGGGCGACGGTCCCTACGCTCAGTAAGTGCACGACAGACAAACAGACAAGGGTACACAAAGCTAAGGGAAATGGGGCAGTTGCCCACGGCAACACCGTGAGCAACAAGAGTGGTGAACGAGCCGAGTCAAACCAGGAGTGTACGAGGTACCAAACGCAGAGCAGGAAAGTAGTGAACAAGCCGAGTCAAACCAGGAGTGTACGAGGTACCAAACGCAGAGCAGGAGAGTAGTCAGTAAGCCACGGTCGGTATGAAGCAGGGTCAAATAGTTCAGAAGCTGCAGCAGGGCCAGGAAACCAAACGAGAAGAATCACAAGCAAGGAGGAACAGGAAAGGCAGGTATAAATAGACAGAGGGCGGGAGCTAGCTCCATCTGGCCAGGCTGTGATAGGCTCTCCCACTCCTAAGCCTGCCATCCTGAGTGGTGCAAGATGGAGTCAGTCTCACAGACATAGAAGCAGGTGCAGACTGATTACCTATGGGCGTTGACACAGAAGCTGTGGCTGGCAGATCCTTTACAGCTCTCCTCTGTAAGATGCGTCTCCATAAGGCCTTATTCACACAAGCGTATTTCACGTCTGTGTTACGCGCGTTAAAACAACGGACGTCACACGGACCTATGCAATTCAATGGGGCCATTCAGACATTCAGTGTTTTTCCCGCAGCGTGTGTCTGCTGCGTGAAACTCAGTGCATGTCCTATTCTTGTGCGTTGTTTGCGCATCCATTGAAGTCAATGGGTGCGTGAAAGTCATGGACAGCACACGGACGTCATCCATGTGCTGTCCCTGATTCACGCAACAGTTGCTAAAGAAATGATGAGAAAAGGAAAACCACCTTCTTTAGTTTTTTTTGCTGACGTAAAAAGCACATGACATACGCGCGTAAAAAATGCAGGCACGCACCGTACATGGATATCGCACGGAACTGAAACACAAAAGAAAAACACTGTGTTTTTTACGCGCGGAAAACTGACACGTTCGTGTGAATAAGGCCTTAGGCCTCAGACAGATGATTGCAGGAAGATGTGTGTTCATTATATCAAAAATAGTGCATCTCTTAATACGCTCTCCTAACCCTCTTACATTCCACACAACTATTATGGTAGACATATATCAATTATAAAGGAGATGCAGGAAAACGGAGAAGAGCGCTGGGGGACCATCTGAAAGAGATTGAAAAGAACACAAAAAAACAAACCCAAAACCCCTGGATCTGCTTACTACCCATCTGTTTTGCCATGAAGACCCCCCTAAAAAAAAAGCATACTAGATCATCAAGGCCCCTTCATAGGCCCAGATCATCCAGCCAAAATGTCACCTCCTCCGGCGAGAGAAAAAAACCACACTTGCTCTTAAAATGTCACTCCCAACGTTGCAGGAAACGTTAAGGCATACGAAATTTAAGATTGAGCCAGCCTCTTCTTAACCTCAGAAAAATAACGTCTCTTCTGTTGGGTCACCCTAGTAAAATCTGGGTACAAAGCAATCTGGCACTCGTTATATGCATCATCCCGGATAAGCGCAACTTCCTAAGGATAGTGTTCTGATCATTCGAGCATAGGATTTTAACAAGAATGGCTCTGGAGAGCCTGGAAACAGTTTTCTACCCGGTATGCGATGAGCTCGTTCCATTCCAAATAGCGGAGATAATACCTCTCTCCCAACCAATTCAAGCAGCCATTTTAATACAAACGGACCAACATCATTTCCCTCAGAGCTTTACGGGAAGCCCAACATTCGGATATTAGATCTTCTAGGCCTATCCTCTAGGTCAGTAATTTTATTTTTGAGCTCTTTGTCTTCTTCTATAACTTTATCAACTTCCTTTTTAATCTCACCTGATTCCTCAACCAGCAACACAATTTTTCCTTCTACGTCTTTGAGACGATCACGCATTTTGTTTAAATTGTAGGATTAAGGAGATATCCATCCGAACCACACTTGCGCTGTTAGATCAACCAAAGCGGAGTTACTTTTTTTGACCTATGCCAAGATCTCTCCAAGAATATCACCAGGCAGATCACCCTCCTCAACCTCCAAAGCCGCATATCTGGAACCTGATACGTTGCATCATGGAGGCTCCTGTGTAAACTCCACACCTAGATTTTTCTGAGCAAGTTGGATTTTACCCTGAGGTGATTTCCAGAATTTATCCATTCTACCTACCTTGTGCTTCAGACTTAGTGCTTTGATCTCTAGGGGATCCACCACCCAGTGATTTCCTGCTAGCAAGTTTAGGCGCCATGCCAGCGCCTTCCTATCCTAGGCTCTCTACAAACTCTCCAGCGCACCTCTCCCAAACATTAACAAAGGGGATACACTTAAGCAAGAAACTTGTTGTAACGTCTAGGGCCGGGGGTCGTCGTCCTGACTTACCTCTTGACGCAGGCACTGTCTTCCGGGCCCTCGTACTGATTCCCGCAGGGCGCGCACACCCGCGCGTGCACGGCCTTAAAAAGCCAGTACACGTCCAGAAGGCACCTATCAATTATCAGCCCAAATGGCTGCTGGACTATAATTAGGGGCTCTGCCCACTGGTTCCTTGCCTGAGCATTGTTGTATACCCTAGTTTGTCTTGCTAAAGGTCTCCCAGTGTTTTCCAGTTCCCAGTGTTACCCGTTCCCACTGCCTGTACCCTGTATCCCGTGCTATCGTACCTGCTGTGAAAGTCAATTCGTGTCTTCCCACTGCATCCGCGGCGTCACCTGCTGGAAAGTAAAGTCGTGTCTTCCCGCTGCATCCGCGGCGTCACCTGATGTGAAAGTCAAGTCGTGCTCCTGCCACTGTCCACATTGCCTCAGGTACCCGTTCAGAACTATAGACATTGTTTTGTACCTTGTTGGCCAGCTGCTACCCCGCTACGCGGTACGGCCCAGTGGGTCCACACCCCGCGCCGTGACAGTACGCTCAGGCCATGGACCCCGCTGGCCAAGTCAAGAGCCTGTCATCCTCCCAAGACATGCAGGCGGACCTGCAGGATCTGCAAGCACGACAGGATCATTCCTTGTGGCAGTAGACTCTATGGCACAGCATCTAGTTGCGCTAGTTACTTCCGTCACCACTCCAATTCAAGCTCCTCCGATCGACCGCCCTGCTACACCTCCTGGCAGCCCCAGTTCGGACTCTCGGTCCTTGCTGCCATTGCCACCTCAATTTCATGGAGACGCAAGATGGTGTAGGGGGTTTCTGAATCAATGCCAAATCCATTTCACTCTGCACGCCCGAGCATTTTCTTAGGATGGAACCAGGATTGCCTTCATTATATCTCTACACGCCAGCAAGACCCTGGCATGGGCGAATCCAATTTGGGAGCGACAGGGACCCGAGACTTCCAGGGGTTTGTGCGGTTGTTCTGTTCCGTAGTTGAGGAGCCTGGACGAACCTCAACGGCAGCCACTGCTATCTTTAACCTGCGTCAGGAGGACGCCTCCGTGGGCGAATAAACAAATCCATGGGCGAATCCAGTTCCGGACTCTGACAGGAGAAACGGCTTCCTAGGCTGGCGCCCAACTTCCAGCAACCCCTCTTGCCTTGTTCTTCTGCTGCGCCCGAGGTTCCGATGCATGTGGATCAGCTTAAACTGTTAGGGATCTGCCAGGTACTTCATCTAGCTATACTCCTGGGATTAATCAATCCACACCTGAGGCCAGACCTGTTCGACTGACACCATCTCCCACCAACCAGGGTGGCAGGCTCAGGAGTGGGAGAGCCTATCGCGGCCTGGTCTCTCGGAGTTAGCTCCGCCCCCTGTCCTTTATTACCTGCCCTGTGCTCTCCCTCAGTGCTTGTAATTCTTTTGGATTCCTGGCCCCACTGCTGCTTGCTCCAGCCTGCTTCTGCCGTGCTTCTGCCTTGCTGCAGTTCTGCTTGACCTGCTTTGCTTGCCCTGGCTTGCTTCTGTCTCCGTGCCCGCTCGGGTGTACTCACTTCGTCCTGGTCCTGACTGTTCGTTCGCCGCCCCGTTTCCTCGTGGCGTTCCGTGGCTACTGCCCCTTCCCTTGCGTGTTCCCCGTTTGTCTTCCAGTGCACTTAGCCAGCGTAGGGACCGCCGTCCAGTTGTACCTCGTCGCCTAGGGCGGGTCGTTGCAAGTAGGCAGGGACAGGGCGGTGGGTAGATTAGGGCTCACTTTCCCTTCACCTCCTTCCTGCCATTACATAAACTATCCGTTCAAGAAAAACAGGCAGGCACACCTTTGGACTATATTGCGGCCTCGCTGGCCATGTCGTGCGTTTGTGTACCCAGAGGCCTAAGAAACCCCAATGCCTGGGATTGGTTGGAGAGACAACCCTGGGCGCTACTGCACTTCATAGAGAACTCTCTTCCAAGCTGTTTATTCCTGTGACAATCGTTGCTGGCGAGAGACCTCATCCAGTCTCTGCCTACCTGGACTCTGGCTCTGCAGCCAATTTCATCTGTCAAGACCTTGTGGATCTTCTTCAGTTGCCCACTGTTTTGCTGGAGAGACCGTTGATCGTTGCCTCGGTAGATGGACTACCTTTGCCTGACCCAGTATTGTCTGTGACCAAGCCATTGAGACTCCAAGTGGGAGCTCTTCATTCTGAGCTCATCTCCCTGTATGTCCTGTCCAAGGCCGTCAACCCCGTGCTGCTGGGTTTGCCTTGGCTCCGTCTTCACGCCCCAGTCCTGAATTGGAACTCCGGAGAGGTTCTCCAGTGGGGCCCCAAGTGTCTAGACCGCTGTCTGGGTCGTGTCTATCCATCCCAGCCTTCTCCGCACCAGTCATTGACAGGCTTGCCTCCTTGTTACTCTCAGTTCGCTGATGTCTTCGACAAAAAGGAGGCAGAGATATTGCCACTACATTGATAATACGATTGTTCTATCGACTTGGTTCCTGATTCGTTCCCTCCTCGCGGTAGAGTATACCCTCTCTCCTTGCCAGAGACCCAGTCTATGTCGGCCTACATTAAAGAGATTCTGGAGAGGGGCTTCATACGAAAGTCTTCATCCCCGGCCGGAGCCGGGTTTTTCTTTGTCAAAGAGAAGGATGGATCCCTTCGACCCTGCATTGACTACCGAGGCCTCAATCAGATCACGGTGAAGAACAGGTACCCCTTGCCATTGATTTCAGAGTTCTTTGATCGTATATGGGGGGCGAAATTTTTTTCCAAGCTTGACCTGTGGGGGGCTTACAATCTAATCCGGATCCTTTAGGGTGACGAGTAGAAGACTGCATTTAACACACGTGATGGACACTACTAATATTTGGTCATGCCCTTCGGCCTGTGTAACGCTCCTGCAGTATTTCAAGAATTTGTGAATGATATTTTTCGTGATCTGCTCTATGTCTGTGTTGTGGTGTATCTCGATGATATCTTGATATTTTTTCCCCAGATCTTGTGACTCATCAGGGCCATGTCCGCCAGGTGTTGCTTAGATTAAGGGAGAATCATCTTTACGCCAAGTTGGCGAAGTGCGTGTTCCAAGAGAAGTCTCTTCCCTTCCTGGGCTATATCATCTCTGATCAAGGTCTCAAGATGGACCCTGAAAAGGTCAAGGCTGTCCTGGAGTGGCCACGTCCCCAAGGCTTAAGGACCATATAACGCTTCCTGGGATTCGCCAACTTCTACAGACTGTTCATTCCCAACTTCTCTTCTCTGACCGCTCCCATCTCCACCCTCACTAAGAAGGGTATGAATGCCAAGGTATGGACTCCAGAGGCGGAAATCGCATTTGAAACCTTAAAAAAGACCTTCACGTCATCTTCTATGCTTCACCACCCTGATGTATCCTTACAGTTTTCATTGGAGGTGGACGCCTCCTCTGTTGGTGCCGGTGCACTACTGTTCCAGAGAGATTCGAAAGGCAAGACGATGGTATGTGGTTACTACTCCAAGCTGTTTTCTTCTGCAGAGCGCAACTACTCGATTGTAGATCGGGAGTTACTGGCCATCAAGCTGGCCCTGCAGGAGTGGAGACACCTACTGGAGGGCGCAGCCCATCCTATCCTGGTCTTCACGGACCACAAGAATTTGACCTACCTACAGACGGCCCAACGGCTGAATCCTCGTCAAGCCAGGTGGTCATTGTTTTTAGCACGGTTCCGGTTCGAACTCCACTACCGACCTGCCGACAAGAATGTGAGGGCCGATGTCTTGTCTAGGTCATTTGAGACAGAGGACACTGTGGAGTCCCCACAGAATATTATCGATCCTTCCTGCATCTACTCTGTTAACCGCCTGCAGGTTAGAGACATTCCTCCGGGAAAAACTTTTGTACGGCTGGCAGACAGAAGAGGAATCCTTTGCTGGGGTCACAGTTCCAAGCTGGCAGGTCACGCGGGTGTCCGTAAGACCCGAGCCCTAATTGACCGTCAGTTCTGGTGGCTCACGCTGCCCAAAGATGTCTTGGACTTTGTTTCCTCCTGTACGGTGTGTGCAGCAAACAAAGTTGCCCACTCCAGACCAGCCGGTCTGCTCCAACCACTGCCCGTGCCCAATGCCCCATGGCGGCATATTGCTATGGACGTCATCACAGATCTGCCTCTCTCTGCGGGATGCAGTGTGATCTGGGTGGTGGTGGATCGTTTTTCTAAAATGGCTCATTTTGTTCCTCTGACTGGCCTGCCTTCTGCCATTCGACTGGCTGATCTCTTCATGCAACACATCTTCCGTCTGCATGGATTACCCCTGCATATTGTCTCGGATCGAGGGGTCCAGTTCACCTCAAACTTCTGGAGAGCACTCTGCGGCCTACTCAATGTAAAGTTGGACTTCTCCTCAGCTTACCACCCTCAGTCCAATGGACAAGTGGAGAGGATTAACCAAATTATGGAGAACTATCTGCGGCACTTTGTCTCTAGACGACACGATGACTGGGTGCAGCTGCTCCCGTAGGCGGAGTTCTCTTATAATAACCATACCAGTGAGTCCAACACCTCCAGTCCGTTCTTCATAGTCTACGGTCAACATCCTTGAATACCCCTGCCCGGCGCTACTATGTCTCAGGTGCCTGCAGCCGACTCTACCTTCAGGAACTTTCAGCAGATATGGCAGCAGACACGATCTTCTATTCTACTGGTGGTGGATCGCATGAAGAGAAAGGCAGACACTAGAAGACGAGAACTCCCACAGTTTCTTCCAGGTACAAAGGTCTGGCTGTCTTCCAGGAATATTTGGTTGAGGGTGCCATCCTGCATGTTTTCTCCCAGGTTCCTTGGACCCTTCGGGATTCTACTACAGATCAATCCTGTGTCGTACAAGCTTCGACTGCCTCCTACCCTCAAGATTCCTAACTCCTTCCACGTCTCCTTGCTAAAACCCGTGGTCCTGAACCGCTACTCCAGGACTCCTAGTTCTGCAGTGGTTCCTGGCAGTTCATCCAGAACTTTAGAAGTGAGGGAGATCCTGGCCACCAAGAAAGTAGGAGGCAGGACTTTTTACTTGGTGTATTGGAGGGGATTTGGTCCAGAGGAAATGGTCTTGGGAGCTAGAGGAGAACATCGATGCTCCTGTCCTCGTGAAGAAATTTCTTTCCTGCTCTGGTCCCAAGAAGAGGGGGCGTAAGAGGGGGGATACTGTAACGTCTAAGGCCGGGGGTCGTCATCCTGACTTACCTCTTGACGATCCCGGCCATGGACATCCCTCTTCATGGGGTCAGCTCCCTCCAGGGAGACGCTGGCACTGTCTTCCGGGCCCTCGTAGTGATTCCCGCAGGGTGCGCGCGCCCGCGTGTGCACGGCCTTAAAGGGCCAGTACACGTCCAGCTGTCACCTATCAATTATCAGCCCAAATGGCTGCTGGACTATAATTAGGGGCTCTGCCCACTGGTTCCTTGCCTGAGCATTGTTGTATACCCTAGTTTGTCTTGCTAAAGGTCTCCCAGTGTTTTCCAGTTCCCAGTGTTACCCGTTCCCGCTGCCTGTACCCTGTATCCCGTGCTATCGTACCTGCTGTGAAAGTCAAGTCGTGTCTTCCCGCTGCATCCGCGGCATCACTTGCTGGAAAGTCAAGTTGTGTCTTCCCGCTGCATCCGCGGCGTCACCTGCTGTGAAAGTCAAGTCGTGCTCCTGCCACTGTCCACATTGCCTCAGGTACCCGTTCAGAACTATAGACATTGTTTTGTACCTTGTTGGCCAGCTGCTAACCCGCTACCCGGTGCGGCCCAGTGGGTCCACACCCCGCGCCATGACACTTGTGCTTAATGCCAGATTGCGAGAAAAACAAACTTTTACACTTGCATGAAACTTTTATCTAGGCCCCGTATCACTATGGTATAATCAGTAAAAGCCTCTCAATACTGAAAGAATACTGCGTGAATAGAAAATATGAAATAAAAAGTTCAAACTTAGCCTTTCAAGCTTGCAGCAGCGGCAGCAGAAGCAGCCACATAGGCAGTATTAGGCAGGACTCAGGGTTCCTTTGCCAAGCACACTCAGGCCTTATTCACACAAACCTTGAATACAACGGCTGTCACACGGACCTATGAAATTCAATGGGGCCGTCCACACATGTCCTATTTTTTTGCGCTTCACGCATCCCTCCATAGACTCTAGTCTATGGGGGTTCGTGATGACGCGTCCCACAGGGATGCAGCACGGATGTTTTTGCAGTTTTTCACGTCCGAGGTTTGCTATGCTCGTCTGAAATTAGCTTTAGACTGTATCCAAGCTCAGGCACACATATGGGACCAGCGGTCATGACCAGCGATATCAGCAGACTCTGCAATTCGATACTAGTATTGGTAGTTAAGCAACAAGCATCAAACATCAGTGGAGACAATAACTCCTATAATCAGCTCCGGAGTAGCAGCCAGGTGAAAATGGTAGAGCAGCCGCAGTGTAGCGCCAGCAGGAGCAGTAGAACTAGTGTCATGCCAGATGCTCAGCAGGCAGGAGGAGAGGAACTTAAAGAGGCTCTGTCACCAGATTCTCAAATCCCTATCTCCTATTGCATGTGATCGGCGCTGCAATGTACATAACAGTAATGTTTTGTTTTTTTAAAAACGTTCATTTTTGGCCAAGTTATGAGCTATTTTATATATATGCAAATGAGCTTTGAAATGGACGCGAGATTACGGAGGTAAACGAGATTTTGTTTCCCTTGCTGGAAATCTCAAAGAAAAGAGTCAGAAGTGTCAGGATTCTGAATACACATGACGTCCAGGCTGGATGATCATGTGTATTCATTATCAGGACACTTGATTAACGTTAATCTCTGTTTATGTGGCTGCACATCGCTGCTGTGTAAATGAATGGAGAGGAGTGTATGACTCTGACTGGTCACTGATTGGTCAGCGTCATACACGTAAACACGCCCAGTTAAAAACACAATACACGCCCAGTTGGACATAACGAAAAAAAAACGCCCAATTGTCCATTTCAAAGCTCATTTGCATATATATAAAATAGCTCATAACTTGGCCAAAAATGAAAGTTTTTTTTAAAAAAAAACACGTTACTGTTCTCTACATTGCAGCGCCGATCACATGCAATAGGTGATAGGGATTTGAGAATCTGGTGACAGAGCCTCTTTAACTTAACTGTTAATACAGTGGCACACAAGTATATGGTTATTTTCTCTTTATGAGGCACAGTAAGCTTAGGGGTTACAACACATAAGCGGCACAGTCTCCTAAATGTTACAGAATGCCCAACCAGATAAACTCCTAACCAATTAGCAGCATCTCCTGATATAAGTCTCTACTTATCTCCCGGAGACCACACCTAAACTGTGTTACTTCACACAGCTTCAAACCTCATCACAGATTTTCCTCCTTTTCATCAGACTTATGTTTCTCCTCCATCCCTATGCCTGGGGCTCTCTCTTTCTCCTTTCCGACCCTGTCCCTCAGGGCCCTGTCTCTCCCACTGGCACTGTCCCTACATCTGAAGGGTTTCCGTCTACAAGGCATAATCTTTATGTCAAGTTTCTGACTCTCAAGGGTTCCTCCTCTTGTAACAGTGCATCCCTGCAACCTGACTCTCAAGCCTCCAGTGCTTCAAGGGTACTTCCTCCCAATGTTCTACCACCAGTCCCACCTGGCACTTCCACAAGAAGGTCTCTGGACCTGTCCCAGGTCTCTAAATGAACACAGGATCAAGGTAGCCTTCTCACTAGGGCCGTGACTCTTAAGGGTTACCAGCAACTACCTCTCCCAATGACTACTCGGGCAGTCCAGACTTTCCCAGGGCTGCAATCACTAGGCCATGTTTCAAGCCTCCAGGGCAACTAGTCCTCACTGCAACTTCCTCACAGGCCAGCCAATCCAGGGATCCCTCTAGTCCCCTCACTAGGCTCCACTACAGCCTTCCTGTGTTTGATCTCATTACTGCTCACCGGTCCACTGGTCTCCACTCCTGGGCTAACTATCTATATAGCCCCAGCAGACTCATCAGAACTACCACTCTGGGTGACAATGTCACCTCACATGGTTTTCCTCCTCTTCTTCCAAAGGTGTCAAACCCAATGGCGGATGATCATTGGGGTTGATCGGACGGCTTCCAAGGGCCCGAGGCACCAAGGGGGCCCATGGAATTCAGACGGTTTGCCCCGTTTTCCTCGAACCGGCTGTTGAAATTACAGCTGGTTTGGAGGACAGGGGAGAAGCGGGACCCAGAACCGGTCCCCTGCACTCAATTGTATTCCCTGGCCCTCAATTTGGGGCTTTACCAATAATGCAGGCGGCCCAATGAATTCATTGCACTGCATGCATTGTTCCACTGCGTGAGGCCTGGTCCCTGACCAGGCCTGCGTCGCCGGAGGAGGGGGCGGGAATGGGGACAGGTGAGCATGTAATGTTTTTTGTTTCAGTGGGCAGTGTTGGGGGCACTATCTACAGGGGGTACTTTCTACAGGGGACACTACCTACAGGTGACTCTATGGGGGGCACTATCTACAGGGGACTTTATGGGAAGCACTATCTACATGGGGCCTTATCTTCAGGGGGCTCTATGGGGACACTATCTACAGGGGACGCTATTTGGAGCACTATCTACAGGGGGCTTTATGAGGGGCACTATGTACAGGGGCCTCTATGAGGGGCACTATCTACAGGGGGCACTGTGAAGCCTCTCATTCCTTCGTATGATGACTGCACCATGCAGGCGGCAGATCTACAGGGCTGCACAGTTTGCCCTCCTACCTGGATCTGCAAAACAAAAGCAACGCATATACAGTGAAACACATCATCCCATCACATCAAGTGCCTGAAAAGTCTCTCAGCAGCTTTGCACTCCTTCTTAAAGTGGCAGGTACCGTAACTATTTTCAAAAAGGATGCATATATAGTCCATACGCCACACACACACACACACACACACACACACACACACACACACACACACACACACACACACACACACACACACACACACACGACGGACAATATCCTAGAAAGCCAGCTAACCTATCAGTTTTATTTTTTAGAATAGTAAATAACATTTGCACAGCTTTTAATAAATTATCAGCAGCTCATTGTATAATGTATTGTGAAATTTATAATTTATAATTAAATCATATGCATCTCACTATAAGTTTCTGCTAGTGGGCACATCAAGTCAAAAACCCTAAGGATATGTTCACACGGAGTATTTTGGCGCTGTTTTTGACATGGAAACCGCGTCAAAAGACGGCCGAAAACGCCTCCCTCTGATTTGAATGGCCAAAATCTGCCTCGACATTCCTGAAGGTACTTTGAGGCAGATTTTTCAGTGTGAATATGGCCTAACCGTTGTGTGTATACTGTCAATATATGTTGTAATAACACTAGTAGCAGTCAAAGCGAGGCGCAATTACAGCATAGGGTCATTATAAAGCATTATACTAGATGTGGTGGATATTGTTTACAATATTGTATTATGCTTTATTGTTCTTGGTATTTGCTGTTTATATTATTGCTCTAATGCATAGAAAATAAGCAACTTTACAAATAGTCATAGAGATTTGTGTATACATCTCCAATGCAGACCTATGTGTCTCCATAGTTACAGTCTACAAATAAACTCTTTGGGCAGCAGTTTGGACTGACAAATGTAATACAGAATCAGACTACGCATAAGGTTTGTTTGCAGTTTGTAACCATTGAGACACATAGGTCTGCATAAGAGCTGTATACCTAAAATGGTAGTATACAAAAATGCTTCTTTAACCACTGCCCTTGACAAAGGATGACAATAGCTGGAATTTAGAACTATATATTACAAGAGTAAGGTGTCATACATCGCATGCAAAATTTGAGTCGTGGCATTGGGTATATACAGCATGTTGAGCCATTTAGTAGCATGAAGAACAAGAATAGACCTTCTATGAAATCAACTTTATTAAAGCAATCATCAACCTCCACAATGAAGATGATTTTATTGTATCATTCTGGACTATGAAATGATAAAATGGTCATTTTCTAATTGTTTAATGTAAATGTTTCTCATCTGATTATTATGCGTGAATGATTAATTTTGCGTTCAAAGATGTTGGCATGCATATGATAACTGTAATATTGTAAATGTCCATCTTCAGGGTAGTAATTATTGTGTGCATTGGGCATCGTTTATCATTTGCCAAATTGTTACTTTAATTTCAACTGTAAATGATGATAGATAATATATATGGAGGGCATGATTTAGTCAGTATGCCGGCCAGGAGGCTTGTGTCCTTATGCTGACCCTTGTATAAAGTGCACTTTGCTAGGAGTCACTGGTCCCCTCTGTGACCTGGTCATCTCTATAGATACTAGGCTCATTGGGCTTCCTCTTGAGGGAGCAATGAAGCAGAAGATCCTTAGCCACTCAGACAGAAAGAGGCCTTCCCAGCTCACTACATCTGAATAGGAGAAGGAGGGACAGTGTGTGTTTATTTTACAGGGATCCTATTATTGTCTTGATTTATGGCCTTAGGCCACAGGACTAATTGAGGAGTGATCATGAAAAATACACCTGCAAAGTGGGAGCAAAAATGCCACAGTGAACGATTTGTACTGTGCATGCTTGTCTGTGTTCAGACTCAGACCTACAGAATTGTGAAATACACTGTAATAAGCCCCTCATTGATTGGTCTAATTAATACGGAAATGCCGTGTATCTAGCATCATGCTGTTTTTATTGGACATTGGCCTTATGGTGGGGAAACAAAAAGGAGCTGTCCTTTGTACATTATGGCTTATGCACACGACCGTGTTTGTCTTCACTGTGGTAGCCATATTTTTTGCGGATAGCACACTGTCACATTCATTTCTATAGGGTCATACACACATCAGTTCTGTTGTTTTGTTCTTCAAATTATAGAACATGCCGTTTATGCAGACATTCAAGTCTGTGGATCTGCAAAAATGACAGACATCACATGGACGTCATCAGTGTGCGGTCCGCATTTTGTGGATATTTTGCTAGAAAACGCCTGGGAAATCCTATCACGTGACCTTCCTATAGGTGCGGACTGAGAAATACAGATGACACATGGAAACAACACAGCTGCAATGTACGGACATACGTAACGGAAGCAACTCAGAGGCATTACGGACCCACATACGGACACTAGGATAGTTTGCAGCCGATCAACGGCAATGGTCATGTGCATATGGCCTTACTTGTGAGTTGAATGATAACCCCTTAGCTGCCAACTTCTCTGTAAGGAAGGTCATCTGAAGACAAGGAGTTAAATGATATCTTGGTGTCAGAGGTCAGAGGCTAATAAAGGAAGGTGCTTTTCCTCTGCATACCACACATTAAAGTTCCTTTTCTTGCAACTATGCTGAAACCTAGTCACCTGTGTGGCAGCTCCATACCTGGAACTGTCATCACCTCTTCTAATGCAGGCCTGCTCCAGCCAGCCATTGACTACTAACACAAGCGGCTTTCAGCACTTGGATGGGCCCATTCCCAGCTCATCGTCTCCTGCAGCTTTTAACTTCAGCACCTGGGCACTAACTTCAAATAGACACAATTTGCATAAAGGTATGGAGTGGAGGAACACACAAACAGCGGACAGGCTGATGGAAGCATGTCTGTCAATGTGTCATTGTCATTGTGGGAAAAATGGCCTTCTTGTTCCTGTCTAGGATACCAATCTGTCAGTGGAATGTTAGAAGAAGGACTCTGGGAAACAGCAATCCTACTAGGGGGACCCCCATTTCCAATAGACTGGTATCTCCCATGAAAAGCATTATTTATTTATTGACATATTGTAATGGTGTTCATGAAAGTGAAGCAGGGAACTTTGAGTCTTGAGTAATGATAGCTTGGGTCATGGTAATGAGAATGAGAATCTATGCAGGTAGAGTCCCATTCCCTACAAGAGCATCAAAGGTTCACATGTTCTCTATGCCACCCAAAGAGGTGGCTGATGTTACAAAAAGACCTAAAGCTCTGGTATTTTAATGCTGTGCACTTCAAATCAATGCAATTAGATAGATATTATATATATATATATATATATATATATATATATATATATATATATATACAAAATCGGGCAGCAGTCCTGACAAACTTTGATGGGTGCAAGCTCGCCAGGCTTACGACCAAAGACCAAAACAAATGTATCCAAAATCAGTATATACAATGCACATTTATTTATAAAGTATGGGGCATCCTGACTATTTCCGATTGCAGATTTCAGGGGAGAGAAGTATCGGTCATATTCAGTTTGATCACAATGTGTCCCCTACTCGGACCAATGTTCCAATATTTTTCACTCTATAGACTCTAGTTCTTGAAGGTGAAGACGTTATAAGGCAATTGTAACGATCGGGACGAATTTCTATTTATGCAAATATCATTTGTGCTTTACGGTTTACGTATTTTCTTGTATGAGAAGTGGTTAAATGCTTTGATAATATTATTTATTTAGACTGAGGAAAATATAAAGCAAGTCTTCTCTGTGATAAAATTTACATTGGTCGGAACCAATCATTTTAGTTACACACACATTTAAAAAAAATCGTTAACAATTGTCTTTCTATTGTATTGTTAACAATAATAATGAATAAGGGGATCTTAGGGGGTCATACACATGGCAATGCCATATGCATGGTGGTGCATAGACTGAACGACATATTCAAAATATGGACCCGTGTTGCATTGTGTGTGTTATTTTACGTGGGAATCCTTGAGAATTTTTTTTTGTGTGCCCCAATATTTAGGGTTGCAGAGTTACAATATTAGTCCATAGAATTCTATAGGAGCCGTATTTCAGATCCAAGTAACACAGATTCCTAATACAATTTTTTGCTATGGCTAAACTATATCATTGGGAATGTTGAAGAATTCTTTCTATCACAAGACTTCTCTTTGCATACAATTATAAAAGGGGCATTCCATACTTTCCCCTACAGAATTCTTACTTATTTACTGCCTAAGCACCACCCTGCCAACATTCTGCGTATGTCAGGTCTACGCATATGTCTGGGGTATACGTCGGGAGATTTTCCTGGCAAATATGCATTGCATACACACCTAAACGTAGTGTGCATAGCCTTTGTAACACAATTTGTTTTAAAACCTAGGTTTTTTTTGGGGGGGGGGGGGGGAGACGACGGTACTATATTAACTTTTCTGCTTTTACAGTACATATTATGACTTTTGTGCTGTTTCTGCCAACTACTCAATTTTTTTTAAAAAGTGGATAGAACAGGAGAAGAGATAAATAGATCTCAAATAATGAATAAAGAGCTGACAGTCTAGATAACTTCTGGGCACTATGTTTAGAACTGTTTTGAGGTTACATGCCTAGTATCCCTATTGCATCATTGTGGCTGACATTGTTGTATGTGCCAAGTATTATTATATGGGAACTCTTGAAGTTATTCTCGAATATGCACATTTTGGTTGGTTATATTATTTTTACAGCATTTTTAATCAAACCTGCACTGTGTTAGTAATTATATAAGAATTTCCGTTTTTGATTTCTCAAGTGCATTTAATACCATCCAACCGGCAATGCCTAGGGAGAAGTTATTAATGACACTAGAGGGGTAAGTGGCTAATTGGATACAATTTGTTCAGTTGGGAACATGTATATCTGAGCAGGTAACCAGTAGTGAAGGAGCTCCCCAAGGTACAGTGTTGGCCCATTCTTATTTTCGGTATATACCTATGATTTTCGTGACAAGGGACAATAGAGTTCGGTTCTGTCTTACCTTTTTCTTACTACTGTACCAATTCACACCCCCTCTTGTCTCAGACTTACATTAACACTCTAATTAGCCCCAATGGCGGATTATCATATGGGCGGTTCGAAGCGCACATAATCTTAAAAACTATGCAGCGCACCAGCGCTGCTGACTGCCGCTGCGGAGAAGGTGCAGGCAGATCAATTCTAGCAGATGTTAAGCACATCTGCTAGTGTTTAGGATAAACATGCCGCCAGAGAGGAACAGGAGAGCGATCCCTTCATAAACCTACAAGAGAGGAGCAGGGCTGTCACTGGCGGTGAGGTTAGTGGCAGTGGCATAGCTATAGGGGTCGACCGGGCCCCAAAGCCAGTGGGCCTCCGACCCATGCACCACATTTGCCTGTGTTGGTTTACATAAAAGTGCTCCGAATACTGTTACATAGTAGGCTAAAGGATGCCTAGTAGGCTTTGATGACGTCATGCCCATGTGACCCCACCCTCCAATCAGGTCCTTCTACCACAGTGAAGAAGCAGAATATCTGCAGGGGAGAAGGCCCACCCACCAGTCAGGTCCTTGTACAGAGCCAAAAGCTGTTGAGTGCTTTTCCAAACACCCATCCCTTCATCCATGCCGCCATCTCTTCATCAAGTCATCCCGCCATCACCCCTCCCTTCATCACTCACTCCCTCCCCTCAGCCCTCTATCCCTTCATCCCTCGATCGCTCACTCCCTCCATCCCTTCATCCCTCCCTCATCACTTACTCCCTCCCTTCATCCCTCCATTACTCACTCCCTCCATCCCTCCATCACTCCCTCCCTTCCTTCATCCCTCCATCACTCCCTCCCTCCCTCCCTTCATCCCTCCATCACTCACTCCTTCCATCACTCACTCCCTCCCTTCATCCCTCCATCACTCACTCCCTACATCCCTCCATCACTCACTCCCTCGCACCCTCCCTTCATCCCTCCATCCCGCCCTCCATCCCTCCATCACCCCCTCCCTTCATCACTCCCTCCCTCCCTTCATCCCTCCATCACTCACTCCCTCCCTCCATCACTTAATCCCTCCCTTCATCCCTCGATCACTCACTCCCTTCATCCCTTTATCACTTCCTCCCTCCATCACTCACTCCCTCCATCCTTTCATCCCCCTTTGTCCCTTCTTCACTTGTCTCTCCTGAGCCCTCTTAAAGAGTATGTTAACTTTTTTTATTCATTGAGGTTTTTTGCCGCACTTTTTGTAATTGCTGCAAAAACGTCTGTTATAAAAATTGCAGCCAAACTGCGCCATTTGTAAGACAATAATAAAAATTGCTCCATGAAAAAATAGTACAAGGCACTAAAAAACAGTAGGCTTTATTCACACAGTGTGGTAAAATCACGTTTTTTGTTGCGATTTTATCACATCTAAGTTATGAACTTAGATGTGATGGATAACAGCTAGATCCTGCGTGTCAGAAACACCCAGGACCCGCTGTAACTGAACCCATCAGTACCACTGTCCTGACGGATACAGGATGTAAAGCAGCTGTATCTCAAAAAGTAAAAATAATTTTTAATAGAATGTAATTACAAAGTTGCATCAAACACACACACACACACACACACACACACACACACACACACACACACACACACACACACACACACACACACACACACACACACACACACACACACACACACACACACACACACACACATATATTATAATATAACATTTTTAAAGGTGTACCTAGCCTTTAAGTTATGGGCCTATTTTTTCTATTTTTTTTAATATGTTCCCTAGTGTAACTGTATTTATTCATATCTTTACTTTTGTGGGGGCAGCCATCTTTATTAGTATCTGTCTATGTGTCTCTGCACAACACATACACAGGTGTTATACGCAGTGGCGGATCATCATTAGGGCGGTTCGCCCGAACCGCACATAACCACACGGGCCCCCTCATGCCTGGTGGCGTCGCTAGCACTGGAGGGGGCCCCAGTGCTAGCGACAGACACATTTACGTGTATCTAAGTCCTCAGTAAGCAGATACAAATGAATACTATAGGCTGCAGGCCACGTTAGGCCTGCAGCCTATAAGGTGCAGGGAAGACTCCCTGCGCAGGCTGACGGGATGACGTCACTGCATCACGTTGGTTTGTGCATGCATCCCGACTGGTTCCTGCTCCGTCTGTCGTTTTTTTTTGGGGGGGGGGGGGGGTAGCACTATATACAGGGGGGGCGCTGTAGGGCACTATATACAAGAGGGAGGAAACGCTGTGTGGCACTATATATAAGGGGGGGAAGCACTGTGTTACTCTATAAACAAGGAGGAAGCACTGTGTGGCACTATATGCAGGGGGGGTGCGCTCAGTGGCACTATATACAAGGGGGAGCGCTGAGTGGCACTATATGCAAGGGGGAGCGCTGTGTGGCACTATATAAAAGGGGGAACGCTGTGTAGCACTATACAAGGGGTGGGAGCACTGTGTGGCACTATATACAAGGGGGGTTGTGTGGCACTATATACAAGGGGGGGCTGAGTGGCAGTATATACAAGGGGTTCTGTGTGGTGCAATTTACATGAGGGGGAGGGCTGTGTGGTGCTATCTACAGGGGTCTGTGTGTGGCACTATCTACAGGGGTCTGTGTGTGGCGCTATCTACATGGGTCTGTGTGTGGCACTATCTACAAGAGGGGGGTCTGTGTGACACTACCTACAGGGGTCTGTGTGGCTCTAACTACAGTGGGCAGTGTGTGGCGCTATCTACAGGGGCGGTTTGTGGCGCTATCTACAGGGGCGGTCTGTAGCGCTATCTACAGGGGGCTGTGTGTGGCGCTATCTACAGGGGTCTGTGTGTGGCGCTATCTACAGGGGTCTGTGTGTGGCACTATCTACAAGAGGGGGGTCTGTGTGACACTACCTACAGGGGGTCTGTGTGGCTCTAACTACAGGGGGCAGTGTGTGGCGCTATCTACAGGGGCGGTTTGTGGCGCTATCTACAGGGGCGGTGTGTGGCGCTATCTACAGGGGCGGTGTGTGGCGCTATCTACAGGGGGCGGTGTGTGGCACTATCTACAGGGGGCTGTGTGTAGCGCTATCTACAGGGGGCGGTGTGTGGCACTATCTACAGGGCGCTGTGTGTGGCGCTATCTACAGGGGGCCGTGTGTGGTGCTATCTACAGGGGGATATGTGTGACTCTATCTATAGGGGGCTGTGTGTAGCGCTATCTGCAGGGGGGTGTGTGTGGTGCTATCTACAGGGGGTTGTGTGTGACGCTATCTATTGGGTCTGTGTGTGATGCTATCTACATGGGGGTGTGTGTGTAGCGCTATCTACAGGGGGTTGTGTGGCGCTCTCTACAGGGGTGTGTGTGTAATGCTCTCTACCCGGAGGAAGCACTGTGTGGCACTATATGCAGGGGGGGGTGCGCTCAGTGGCACTATATACAAGGGGGAGCGCTGAGTGGCACTATATGCAAGGGGGAGCGCTGTGTGGCACTATATAAAAGGGGGAACGCTGTGTAGCACTATACAAGGGGTGGGAGCACTGTGTGGCACTATATACAAGGGGGGTTGTGTGGCACTATATACAAGGGGGGGCTGAGTGGCAGTATATACAAGGGGTTCTGTGTGGTGCAATTTACATGAGGGGGAGGGCTGTGTGGTGCTATCTACAGGGGTCTGTGTGTGGCACTATCTACAGGGGTCTGTGTGTGGCGCTATCTACATGGGTCTGTGTGTGGCACTATCTACAAGAGGGGGGTCTGTGTGACACTACCTACAGGGGTCTGTGTGGCTCTAACTACAGTGGGCAGTGTGTGGCGCTATCTACAGGGGCGGTTTGTGGCGCTATCTACAGGGGCGGTCTGTAGCGCTATCTACAGGGGGCTGTGTGTGGCGCTATCTACAGGGGTCTGTGTGTGGCGCTATCTACAGGGGTCTGTGTGTGGCACTATCTACAAGAGGGGGGTCTGTGTGACACTACCTACAGGGGGTCTGTGTGGCTCTAACTACAGGGGGCAGTGTGTGGCGCTATCTACAGGGGCGGTTTGTGGCGCTATCTACAGGGGCGGTGTGTGGCGCTATCTACAGGGGCGGTGTGTGGCGCTATCTACAGGGGGCGGTGTGTGGCACTATCTACAGGGGGCTGTGTGTAGCGCTATCTACAGGGGGCGGTGTGTGGCACTATCTACAGGGCGCTGTGTGTGGCGCTATCTACAGGGGGCCGTGTGTGGTGCTATCTACAGGGGGATATGTGTGACTCTATCTATAGGGGGCTGTGTTTAGCGCTATCTGCAGGGGGGTGTGTGTGGTGCTATCTACAGGGGGTTGTGTGTGACGCTATCTATTGGGGCTGTGTGTGATGCTATCTACATGGGGGTGTGTGTGTAGCGCTATCTACAGGGGGTTGTGTGGCGCTCTCTACAGGGGTGTGTGTGTAATGCTCTCTACCCGGGGGGCTATGTGGCGCTATATATAGGTAGGGCTGTGTGTGATGCTGTCCAAAGGGGGATGTGTGTGGCGCTATCTATGGGGGGGGGGGGGGTGGTGCTAGCTATAGTAAGTGTGGCGCTATCTACAGGGGCTGTGTGTGATGCTATCTACAGGGGCTGTGTGTGGCACTATCTACAGGGGCCTTTATGTATGTGATGCTTTACTTTACAGTGTTTGTCACAATTATATTCAGGGGCGCAGTGTATGGTGCTATTATATTTAGAGGCACATTGTGTGGCACCATGATAATTTTATCTTCGTTTATAGGTGTGGAAATGTTGGAAAAGTGAGGAGCAGAAGACATCTGAGTGGCAAATTCTGCAGAAATGGGTCATGACCGGGAGAAGAAAAGAGGAAAAAAGCTACTAGAATCTGAGAAGTCGTCACCTGTGAGTCACTAGATTTATAGAGAATTTGTCACCACTCCTGACATGTTTATTATAGGAAATCCTTGTATTTCATAAAAAGTCTTTGTGCAGTCTGGTCTGATAGACAATGAGTGTTACCATTCCCCTTGCCAGGAGGATGTGTCCCTGCACAGTGTGATACTGTCAGCGATGGTTGGGGACTGTCAGTATTTAGGGACACAGCCCTTTGACAAGGGGAATCGTAACACCCATTTGTTAATGCTTGCACAAAAAGGTAGTGTGAACCATAGTTATGGCGCGGCAAGGCGGCGGTGGAGAAGGGTGGCTTAAGTTTGGGTAACAGTCCAGGGCCTATAGTCTACTTAATCCACTACTGATTAGCCCAATAAAACACAGAGACTTTCACTTGGATTGAATTGGCCACAGCAGTCATTTTATTAACAAATAACAAAAAAAAGTCAATAAATAACATACCAATAAATATAGAAAATAAATAACCAAAGTTTTAACCTTTTCACGTAAACCCATTCTAACCTCATTCGCGTGAAACCATTCACCCCTACGGAAAAAATTGGGAAGGGGAACCTTGAAGCTCAGAAAGGAGGATCTGCCGCCACTCTGCCCATAACTCCAATTTTTTACCCCCTGCCATCCAAAACACAGGCTCAGGGGCATCGTGACCAACCGCAGATGGCTAAACTTCAAATGTATTTACTCCTCGGGACCCCACCCAGCAGCAGCCCAAATAAGCCAGATCTCCCATAATCATAATTTGGGAGGGACCATCTCTACTATGAATCCCTTCCCCACCAAATTTAACCAACTCCAAGGACCCCCAAACCCGCCATAACTACTATGACACCATACTAAAATCTGAGTAAATCACCAAATAAAAAACAAAATAAAAATGAAACAAAAAAAACCCCCACAAACTGTCAGAACATCAAAATTAAAAACAAGCACCAAAAATTAAGGGAGGGCGGGGCAACGGCTCAGCTTGCTCCTTCCGGTTAGACTGGCGCTGAAACCAGAGCACCATCTGACCAGGCATCGTGTCCCTTGGCTCTTCCCCTTCCTATTTCACCTGTCATGTGGCCTCCCCCTATGCCTGTGGCTCGGGTACGGCCGTTCTTGACAAGGGACAGTAGTGTTCGGTTCTGTCTTATCTTTTTCTTGCTATTGTACCAATTCATACCCCCTTTTGTCTCAGACTTACATAAACACAAGTAGCCCAAGAAAACACAGAGACTTTCACTTGGATTGAATTGGCCACAGCAGACATTTTATTATCAAACAACAAAAATAAGTCAATAAATAACATGCCACTCTGCCCATAACTCCAATTTTTTACCCCCTGCCATCCAAAACACAGGCTCAGGGTCACCGTGACCAACCACAGATGGCTAAACTTCAAATGTATTACTCTTCGGGACCCCACCCAGCAGGAGTCCAAATAAGCCAGATCCCCAATAATCAGAATTTGGGAGGGACCATCCCTACTATGAATCTCTCCCCCACCAAATTTAATCAACTCCAAGGACCCACCAAACCCGCCACAGCGAGCATATCTTGACCACCTCAAATGTGCGAGTTTCCCCACAACAACATAGCCTGCTCAATTCTTTCCTGAATCCTCAACGCCCACAGATCCACACCCACTGCATTCAAATGCACACCATTAGCCAAACAAAAATTGCACAAACCATCCTCAAAATCGTAGTGATGAATAAACTCACCACTATTCCTCAAGACAAACGCAGACACAGTCCGATTCACCTTCACTCGAGCCCTATTAATCGCCGACACCGACCTGCCGGCCCGCCATGATCTATGCGGTACAATCTACGACCATACTCGGGGGAAAACGGACCATGGATGAAGCAGACAGAAACGTATATCCCTTATCAATTCCCTCCAACATGCAGCACCAGGACATCCGGCGCCCTATCCAGCCCTGCAGAATGGTGGAACTCCGGTAGGACCCTTGCCCACGACATGCCGCGGAATCCGAGCCAGCGCAAAGTAGCCGCCGATCTACAAAAACCGAGCTGGCGCCCCTTCAGGCCGAACCTCCGCCCAAACTGCCCCCAATGGACATAAGAGTACATAAAAGATCCATGGGGAATGATCTGAAAGAAAAAACCCAAACCGTTAAACAAAAACAGGAAAATTATTACAAATCATCATTCCCAAAAACCACACTGACCACACCCCACCAGGAACTACATAAGCAAATGAGGGCGCACATATGACTGGAGCCGCCGAGATTACCACCTCCCGATACGGCTCACCACCTCATGTCGCAACCCCCAGCTAGCCGCCTCCGTGGCCGCACCTATGCGAAAACAGTGAGGCGCAAACGCCCTGCAATCCAAGCCAATTGAAACTAAACATTTACGAAAAACCGCCGTAAATTGAAAACGGGACAGAAAACCCCCGCCCACATGCCGCAGCAACGAGCCGGACACTAGATCAGCACCCCAAATGTAAACTGCCAGGGACCGAACAGGACACACCATCGCACCCGCAACTGCCCCCAACGAATGACACTTGTCTACCGATTGATCCGTCTTAGAATGGCGAATCTAAAATTCCACCAGCTGCACAAATGATGACAAAAATGATCGTTTTTCGAAATAAAAAACACTGCTGTAATCTACATTACGGCGCCGATCACATTATGTAGAAAATAGGACACTTATAATGTGGCGACAGAGCCTTTTTAAGGGAGGGTGTGAAGAGGAATTTAGGAAGATCCTCACTGATTTTGTAATTATCTATCTATCTATCTATCTATCTATCTATCTATCTATCTATCTATCTATCTATCTATCTATCTATCTATCTATCTATCTATCTATCTATCTATCTATCTATCTATCTATCTATCTATCTATCTATCTAGCCATCCGTCTATCTGTCTCTCTGTCTGTCTATATTCCATTAATAGTATTATTATTTTGGTACTATGGCTGTTACTATTATATGGGCACTGATATGGCTGGTTCTATTTTGGATTCTAATAGGACTGGTACTATTACAGAAATATCGGATACAGTTATATGGCTTGTAAAATTAAATTTGCATTAACTCATAGGGGCACAAATATATGATTGGGATTTTTTTTTATAGACACTGTTATGGCAAGCACTTTTCTATGGATACTAGTTTATGATTGAAATTGTGTGAACAATAGTATGGCTGGCATTATTGTGTGTAGTTGAAACAATTGTCTGGGTTGTTCTGTATGGGAGCTCCATGTGTTTGGGCATGTATGTATTTGATTGGTTTGATAAAGATACCAAAAGAATGTAGGTTATTGTGAAGCTCTGAATAACATTCCATCAGCCTACATAATTCATCATATTATTCAGTTATGTATGTCCCCAATTTTATATGAATATTTATAATCCTATTAAAAGTATTCATACACACACTACTAGATCTGCGGAGGGACAAGCTCTTTTGGCATCTTTATCAAACCAATCAAATACATACATGCCAAACACTTGGAGCTCCCATACAGAACAACCCAGGCACTTATAAACTGGTGACAGAACCACTTTAAAGAGGTTCTCTGCTTTGGTCAATCTCTACGTGTTCGAAGGGTTTCTTGACAATAACCTGATCACAAAGTGTTCCCGTTAGAACTCCCTGCGATCAGATGTAATCTGTGGGAAAAACTGGTAGTAAGTGTTCAATTTTCCTACAGCGCCACCACAGGGGAAATAAAGCATTAAACAGTGCCCATTCATATAAATAAGCCGTCTGTGTAATGCAGAACAGAAGAGGTCCTCCAGAGCGAGAGACCCTCTTTGTAACTTCTCTCCACTCTGGCCAAGAGATTAGAGTCCTGAACAGGGATCCTTCTCTATTAAATCAGAATGCCGTAGTTGTGGGATAATGTGTACAGTGATGTCAAAGTCCAGGAATAATACTCACAGTGATGTCACAGCACATAGATAATTCACACAAGAATAATCTATGCAGTAAAGCTACACCACAGGAATTATACAAACAGTGATGTCACAGTAACAAAAATGTCAGCATATACACATTGACATCATAGCACAACGAAAAACCAAACATACTGTTGCCACATTGGGTACCCTTCACTTGTCCCGCACATTAAATGAACAACAGGTTAGTATTGAGCTGTTTCTTCTGGCTAATGGCCATCATTAAATATTTTCTAGAAAACTGAGGGGCAACATAAGAAGGCAGATTTATCATTTTGTGGTCAAGGTGTGACCACCCCTGTGAAAGCCACAATAGTGGTCATATTGTTTTCTCAGAAATGGATAACTAAGAAACAGATGGTTTGGGGATATTTTAACCTGACAGAGGACTCAAGTGTTTATATATTTATTTAGATTTAGGTATTCTATCATTTAGATTTAGGTATCTTAGTATCATAAGTGCAGAAGAAAGACAAATAACTGAGAGATATGTAAAGGACATGGGCCTAGGACAGATCAGTCTTGTACTTTTACCTATAAGAGACCTGCTTACAAGTTGGATGAACTGCTGTCCCTATCGTTCACCTACAAAAGGCTTAAAAATTACAAGGAGATTGAATAAAGCCCTAAAGGAGCCTTTGAGAGATCCTGGGATTATCTGAGGATGACATGTCCCTTGTAAGTGTCTCTTGTCACCAAAAGTTCAAACCATGTTCAAGCAAAGGTGAAAAGCAGCCATACTATTTGAGCTGTGATTTGCTGGCTGATAAAAACAAGACAGACACCTGATTACAGCCAAGTGGATGAAGAAAAGCGGGTGCACAGGTTTGGAAAGGGAAGGGCCCAATGTGCATGTGTGATAAGAACCTCAGGGACTTCCTCTTGCTGTCAAATTTGATGCATTGGATAGAGATCTTTGATTTCTTTCTTTGCGTAAAACCTCTGTCTTCTAAAGGAACTTGATGCTAGATATCCACTGTGTGTATTTACAGTAGGTTTTATTCATGAAAGAGTAAGTCATGAATGGTAGCGCAGGGTCCAGTTCAGTTGGAGCTGAATCTTGCATATAATCAGGGGAGTTAATGCAGGGACAGAGACTAAGGGTCCTTTTACACCGGCCAATTTTGGCCATAATAGCAAGCAACGATCAACGAGACAGCTCGTTGATCGGCGCTCGTTTGCTCCTTTAGCTATCTATGCGGACAAGCGATCGTTTCCAGGGAGATGTGTTGCCGACAACGATAATATTTTTGGCTACATAAACCATACGATTAGCCGATGAACGAGTGTTCATATGAACGCTCGACTGCCCGATCATTGCCCTGTGTAAAAGGGCCTTAACCCGTTAGTGACCACCCCATAGTGTTTTTACGGCGGCCACTAACGGGCTTTAGTCCGATGCAATAGCCTTTTTACGGCGCTGCATCGGCATAAATAAACAGAGCAGGGAGCCGTTAAATATCCCTGCTCTCAGCTACCAGAGGTAGCTGAGGGCATCCCTGCTCGACCGGGTGAGATCAATATTAGTATTGATCTCATCCGTTTAACCCCTCAGATGCGAGCGCCGCATCTGAGTTGTTTTGGAGGGAGGGAGGGAGCTCCCTCTCATCCCACTGACACCCGGTGATAAGATCGCCAAGTGTCTGTGTCTCCGATGGCAGCCGGGGGCCTAATAAAGGCCCCCAGGTCTGCCTGTAGTGTATGCCTGCTAGGTCATGCCTGGGGCATGGCCTAGCAGATGCCTGTCCGTTTTACACAGACAGGCATAATACACTGCAATACATAAGTATTGCAGAGTATTATAAATGCGATAGTATAATCGCATAGTGAAGTCCCCTAATGGGACTAGTAAAAAAGTTAAAAAAAGTTTAATAAAAGGTGAAAAAAAAAAGTAAAAAAATAAATTAAAAAAACACTTTTCCCCCTTACAAACTGCTTTATTATTCAAAAACAAAATAAAGTAAAAAAGTTCCACATATTTGGTATCGCCGCGTCCGTAACAACCCCGCATATAAATCTATTACATTATTTAACTCGCACGGTGAACGTAGTAAAAATTTAAATAAAAAACCATGCAAAAATTGCTGTTTTCTTTGAATCCAGCCTTAAAAAAAATGTGATAAAAAGTGATCAAAAAGTCGCATCTACTCCAAAATGGTACAGATAAAAACTACAAGTCGTCCCGCAAAAAAAAAGCCCTCATACAATTGCATCGGCAAAAAAATAAAAAAGTTATGGCTCTTCTAAAATGGAGACACAAAAACAAATTATTTTGAAAAAAAGTGTTTGTACTGTGTAAAAGTAGTAAAACATACAAAATCTATACAAATTTAGTATTGTTGCAATCACAACAACCCACTGAATAAAGTTATTGTGTTATTTATACCACACGGTAAACGGCGTAAATTTAGGACGCAAAAAAGTGTGGCGAAATTGCTGTTTTTTTTCTATTCCCCCCCCCAAAAAAGTTAATAAAAGTTAATCAATAAATTCTATGTACCACAAAATGGTGCTATTAAAAATGACAACTTGTCCCACAAAAAACAAGACCTTATACAGCTATGTCGACGCAAAAATAAAAAAGTTATAGCTCTTTGAATGAGACGATGGAAAAACTTAAAAAATGGCTTTGTCATTAAGGTCTAAAATAGGCTGGTCATTAAGGGGTTAAAGTGTAGCTAAACGTCCGACAAACTTCTGACATGTCATAGTGACATGTCAGAAGCTTGGATTGGTGGGGGTCCGAGCACGGAGACCCCCACCAATCGCTAGAACGAAGCAGCTGAAGCACTCGTGTGAGCGCTCAGCCGCTTCGTGTCTGTTCGGATTTTTACGGAAATAAATGTATCAGTGTACGGACTCAATAAAAAGTCTATGAGCCCGTACACCAATACATCGGCTTTCCGTAAAAAGCCGAACAGACACGAAGATTGGTGGGAGTCTCCATGCTCGGACCCCCACCAATACAAACTTCTGACATGACACTATGACATGTCAGAAGTTTGTCGAACGTTTTAGCTATTACATCTGAAGATACATTTTTAAAAACAAGTGCTGATCGATGATATATCGATTAAAATGTTACAATAATCAAATGTTTCCATTGCTTTTAAGATCGCTTATCTTTCCTCCTGACTCGTCTGCGAGAAACGACAAACAAGCGAATTCCCTCTGATCGTGCAGTAGCTGAACCTGTCTACACTGCACTGCGTAATGATTGTAACATTTGATCGATATAATGATATTTTACACTATTCAGTGTAAAAGGCTGTTAAAGTGAAAGCAAATATATATAAAAAATACAATGTTATAATTCCTTACAATGTTAAAATACACCAGTTACATAAAAAAGAGCAATATTTCCTCATTTACGTAGTCATAGGAATCTTGCAAATGTTATAATAATTTCTTTACTACTATTCATGATCTGTGTTCACATAAAATATATCTGTCACTTTTTGGATTTATTTGAATATTTATTCAAATATGTAATTGGACTTTATAATTTTTTTTAATTACAAATACAAATGTGTAACCTTTGAAACTTATATTAAACAGTGTTGGCTGTAAAAAACACACACACACACACACACACACACACACACACACACACGCACGCACGCACGAACGAACGCACGCACGCACGCACGCATGCACACACACTAATGTCTTATAGAAGATGACCTACAATTGTACTGTATAGTAAGAATTTTAAAGCATCTCTGGTGTAATTCTGGCTCTAAACAGCAGAGGGCGTATGTGTTCTACTCAACTATAATTGACTGACTTGCTTTTTAGCCCTTTCTGTGCCTCCAAGGATATGGTCTTTATCATAAAATCTATCATCATGGCAGTAATTGTAGATATCATTTTCACTAATATTAGTAAATGTGACTATATTGCAGAGGTAATACCTCCGACACCCACTGCCAAGCTTAAAAAATAAATAAAAATACTTTTAATCCATGCTCCAGCTCTGGAGATCAGCATATATTTTAAACTCTCTAATGCTCTAGAGGAAAAGAGCTGGTAGCACATATGCCACCAGTGTAGCAGGTGACTGAGAAGACCAGGCAGTGTTAGGGTATGTTCACACGGCCTATTTACGGACGTAAATCGGGCGTTTTTGCCCCGAATTACGCCCGAAAATAGACGCCTCAATAGCGCTGACAAACATCTGCCCATTGAAAGCAATGGGCAGACGTTTGTCTGTTCACACGAGGCGTATATTTACGCGCCGCTGTCAAATGACGGCGCGTAAATAGACGCCCGCGTAGAAGAAGTGACCTGTCACTTCTTTGGCCGTAATTGGAGCCGCTATTCATTGACTCCAATGAATAGCAGCGCTAATTACGGCCGTAATTGACGCGGCGTTCAAGCGCCTGCACATGCCGTTACGGCTGAAATTACGGGGATGTTTTCAGGCTGAAACATCCCCGTAATTTCAGCCGTTACGGACCCCCGCCGTGTGAACATACCCTTACCTGTTCACTGCAAAAAAGAAAATACATATGAAGCAAAGCAAATAATTCATTATTGTTAGAGTGAGACCCTTTTTCCCTCAGTGATAATCATTCTAATCTTTGCAGATATCGTTTAACCTGAGACGTGCATCATCAGTAAACATCTGTTTGCTATTATATGATGTACTTTCTACATGCTTGAATGGCAAATGTTTTGCAACTGACTTTTAAAGGTGTTCTTTGCTTTGGAAAATCCATACTTGTCAGAAGGATCCCTTAACAATGAGATGATCACAAAGTGTCCCCCGCTATACCCCCAGCGATCAGCTCTGTGGAAACCTGTCAACAACTGTTCAGTTTCCTGGCAGTGCCACCACAGGCGAAATCAAGCATTACACAGTGCTCATTCGCATTAATGGGTTGTCTGTGTAATACAAAGGAAAGGACAGGTCAGGGGTGTACACAGGAATTATAGGGCCCCATAGCAAAGTTATTATGGACCTCACCCCCACTGATAAACTTATTTCTTTTTAATACATTTGTTTATAACAGATCTTTATAGAAGGAGCTCTGTTAATACTGTTGCACTCTGCGAGCAGTGAGCAAGTTTCTCTCGCCTGTGCGGTGTGAAACAGATTTATCAACATGGTCCACACACTATTAATGAATAGCTTAGACTAAAAACACCAGGTCGGACCTTTTCCAACACTTTTCTAAGTAGAAAAGCGGAGGATTTTCTTTTATAATAAACAAGTAGCGCTCTGTACCAACTTTATATGACTTCATAAATATGGTGCCAAGTCTTAACATCATATTTTGTAATATATTTCAGACAACTGGTATTAATACATTGATAAGTCTTCATACAGTTTTTAATTCCTTCTGTAGATGAAGCTACCCCTAGAGCTACCCTAGTGGTGGCTGCATAAAAATGTATCGGCTGTACGCCGGGAAGCTCCTGAGCAGGGGCGTAGCTAGGAGGAGGCAGGCACAACTTACAGGGGGGCGCCAGCGCCACCCCCTCCTGCACTATAATTGTACCAGCGTCTATAGGACACAGGTACAATTAGAAGCAATGAATGGCCGGATACGTTCCGTGCCCGGCCATTCAGCGCCTTTCCACGAGTAAAGCGGTGCGATACTTTGCGCGGCTTGCGTCATTGAAAGATGCTTCGTTCAACCCCAGGAGACCTGCTGAAAAGAGAGCAGGTCTCCATTGCTGCCGGACGGGATTAAGGTGAGTTTAAATAGTTTATTTTATTGTAATAAAAAAGTGTGTGGCTTTATCTACGGGGGTGGCTTTATCTACAGGGGGGCTTTATCTACAGGGGGGGGGGCTTTATCTACGGGAGGGATTCATCTACGGGGGGCTACATACTGGGGTGGGCTATCTATGGAGCACAATATACAGGGGTGGGCTACATCTACAAGGGGCTATATACAGGGGTGGGCTATCTATGGAGCACTATATACAGGGGTGGGCTATATCTACAGGGGGGCTATATACAGGGGTGGGCTATCTGTGGAGCTATTTGTGGGACACTATATACAGGGGTGGGCTATATGGGGGCACTATCTTCAGGGGGCTCTATGGCAGGCACTTTCTACAGGGGGCACGGTGTGTGTGTGGGGGACATAGTGTATGGTGCTATTATAATTAGAGGTGCAGTGTATGGCGCTATTATATTTAGGGGCGTAGTGTGTGGTATAATGAGAGCTTTAGCTTTGTTTATAGGTGTAGAAATGTTGGAAAAGTGAGAAGCTGAAGACATCTGAACGGCAAACTGCAGAAATGGGCTGTGACCAGGAGAAGTCATCATAGAGATCTGGATCGGATGGAGAAAAAGAACTAAAATCTGAGACGTCACCGGTGAGTCACTTAATGTAAATGTTTATTCTGCCTCTAATCAGCACTGTAGTCACTGTATGATCTGCAGCGAGATGATGGGTGGTATGATAATGATATGATTTATTTTTTGGGAAACAGCATCACCCAGCATATCCTTACCATTGTTCGGGCCATGCTGGGAGCTGGAAACAATTTAGTGCAAACCTATATGGCAGGGGTTGCACTAAATTGAGCTGTATTTGTGCTGGTGCTGTATATATGTACTGAGCTGTGTTCTGGGGATGTATTTATGTACTGAGCTTGGTTCTGGTGTTGTGTATAGAACTATATTGCTTGTAAAATGTACAAATGTTTTTGTGCTCGAGTTACATAAAAAAAAATGTGTAAAAGAAATGACATGTCATTGATTGGTGGAGAAAACAAACATGGCGAGGGGGAAGGAGATGTCGGGAAAGAGATGGAGGGGGGGGGGGGCGCCAAACTGAATCTTTGCCCCGGGTGCTGGAGAACGTAGCTACGCCTCTGTCCTGAGCAAGATGAAAATTCTTTACCAGCCCCTCCCCCCGCTCACCTACCAAGTGCCATTTATAATACTGCTTTCTTGTCGTCATATATAGCTTTTTTGGATCCCCTATGAGCCAGAACCTGAGTGAGGCAGCATGCTCTCTCCCCATATCCATATAGCTAAGCCACTGGTCAGCATTTAATTATCTGTTAACTTACAACAGCAGGGGGCAGTGTTATATAAAAAATACAGTAGTTTAACTGCAGCATAGTTGTAACCATCTATGAAGAATAACTATTACAATGTACTCTGGGCCTCATATATCAAAACTGTATAAAAGAAAAAGTGTCCTTGTCCATAGCAATCGGAGTACACTTTTAAGGTCAATGTCAAATACACCCCCACCCCCACCCCCACCATAGGGCATAATAGAAATGCCATGTCACATTGCAAATTTCATGAGCTTTTTTTTTTCTTTTTGCATAAAAAATGTAAACATTATGAGAAGTGACAAAAAAAGTTACACATTTGAAATTTCCTGTGAAACTCAAAAATGCTGCCATGTAGATGCCGAGGAAATAAAGAAAAATCTTAGGGGCACACAGTCGTCATTGGGGTCCACTCCTTAAATAGCTGTGTGTCCACCTGTTGGGAGATTTGAAATCTGGCTGGCACTATATTATTTTTACACACCATGCTTAGATTATTGGGTTCCTATGAAATGGTCCTTAGTGCGTGTGAAATAGAGAAATTAGATTGTAAGCCCCGCTGTGTGTGTGTGAACTGCTGAATATGTTGGTGCTATGTACTGTAGATACTGAATAATGAATCATTCTGTTTTCTAGTTTCTTCCATTTGAGTTCTCATAACGGTTTCTAGATCCAGGGAACTATATTGTTGTGGAAATTCCTGAAAACTCTCAAGTAGTCGGCACCATTTTTGTAACATTCGAGCGGTGACTGATTATTATTTTACATTTTCATTAATAATGAATGGTTGAGATGAAGCTTTTTCTTCCTGCATATTGTGTCATATTTAGACCTGTCTCGGGGACAGTAAATTGAGGACGTACTTACTATTTGTGGAACCAGGTCTCACCTGAGGATTAGAGTTACTGCTTTATATTTTATGTGTAGGTGACCCAGATTGTCTAATGACCCATGAGGACTAGTTCCAGTTTTTATCATGCTGCTTTAGCATCATTTTACTGTGACTTTGTTAAGCTACTATTGAAAATGATAGGGCTTCCTTTTTAGAATAAGTCATTTCATTCCCCCTTCACTCCACTGCAATCTTGAGCTTTCTATTAAATGAAGTGTAATAACATCACAGAAACGGAATTGTACCTTGTTGATGCAGACAGAGGTGAAGATTCACTGCGTAGCAAAAAAGATAAAAATCATTTAAATTAGCAATTTATCGGAAAAATCACTTAAAATAAAAGACGTTAATAATTACGCATTTGAATTAGAATAATATGACCGGCTGATATTTAGGATTGATTTACAGACAGTGCTGGGTCTACATTTCAAGTGCCTGTAGGACCAAAATGTCTTGTGCCATAGCTTCCCCTTGGTCAATCGGATACTGCAAGAGGGTTCCCATGGTGGTAAATTTGGAAAGGAATTCATCTACATTTTATTTGTTTTTAAACAACGTTTATATTTATTTTTGTTCCATTTTTTTTAAAATTTTAGGATACAGCTTTTATGTATCCTGTATACATAGAAACTATATTGTTCTATCAAAGCCAATTCCATCAGGTCAGCTGTACTGACGGTTTGGTTGAAAGCTGGTCCTGCGTGTCTCTGACCATGAACTTAGATGTGATTGTTATTAGGTGGATCCTGTGTGTCTCTTTCAGCCGAGCCATCAATATAGCTGACCTGACAGAACAATACAGCTTCTATGTATAAAGGATACATTTTTTTTAAAATAAAAAATCAATTTAAAAGTTGTTTAAAATAAAGTAAAATGTTGATTTATAAAAAATAAATTAATTGTTGGCTTCAAAAGTGTACATAGCCTTTAATATAATTAAAATGACTGTGCCCACATAACAAAACCATACAGTTGTCAACAAATACTGCTATTTATTGTACACATAATATTCCATAATATTATACAGAACCCAAATAATAGTCCCTTACATGGACCACATCATAGTGCCATAATATGCCCAAATTCCAAAATGTCACCATACAGTTCACACATTTTATTTGTATGTGCTCAAATAATAACAGGACGGTGCCCATACAATAAAACAGTACCCCTCTAATATTGTCGGCCCAGTACACCTGTAATAGGGCCAGCTATAGGGCCACCTGATAGAAGGCTGCTGGTTTGCAACTTCCTTTTTCTGTGCTGATTTCTATCATAGGAGATTGATGCAGGAAAAAGGGCAGCATGCTTGGCAGTAGTGGTGTATGATTGACTTCTACTGACTACTACATCTTGGGGCAATGCAACCATCCAGCAGGGCTACCTATAAGCACGAGCCTAGTCAACAAAAATTCATTGTAGTGAAAACAGATATAGGCAATATACGCTTTTCAGACTCCTATCAAGGTAGCAGTGTAGTTCAGATATCTGCTCTCTACTAAAATGCTAATTATTTAATTGAAATGTTTATATAATATAGTAACTATGAAAGCGGTATTGAAATAGTGAAATCACAGAACGCTTCCACCTTCACTCAATGAGCATTTCCTAAAGCTGATTCCAGCTTGATAAAGCCACACCAGTCATGTCATGTGTTCACATCAGACGTCTGCCTGCATTATCGTTTTATAGAATATTATCATTAACTTCCGCATGATTCATACTATGTAGCTGTATTTGGTCATGGTTACAATTTGGAAACTTGAATTTAAAACATCAATTTAAGCAAAAATATTCTAAGAAAAACTAAGAAATTGTCCTTGCATTGGAAACAATCAAAATGATCTTCCCTGATGTGAAATTTCAGTCAGACCCAAGGTCAGAGGTCAGTCTGTGTTTGACCTGCACCATTTAAAAGTCAAAGGTTATCTTGATCTCATTACAGTTGCAAAAACTCTTCAGTGTTTTAGTATTTTAAGTAGACTGACAAGAGAATGTTTCAAAAATATTCCCCAGTAATCTCTAGGGATTCTATAGCTATATGTACCCCAGAAAACTGTGCCTAATATTAAATTATGACTATATGAAAATTGTAACAGTAAATAGACTAATTTATACCGGCAATATAGCTATGTGACATCATTAAGAAAATTAGCTCACCTTCGGGATAAGGAAAACCAGCTCTCTAGTGCCACCTATCGGAGGTCGCTTCCCTTTAAAGGCTATGTAAACCTTTGAAAGCAATTTTTTTTTAAATAAAAAGGTCAATTGGTGTGTTTTGTGCAACTTTATAATTTGTTTTTATTAAAAATTATTTTTACTTTTTGTGATACAGCTACTCTGTATTCTGTATACAAACCCCTGCCGTATAGGTTTGTATGGCGTAAAATTACAGCTCCCAGCATGGCCCCAACAATGGTAAGGATATGCTGGGAGATGCTGTTTTACAAAAATATCATAATCAAACCACCTATCATCTCGTTGCAGATCATACAGTGACTACAGTACTGATTAGAGGGAGAATAAACATTTACATTAAGTGACTCACAGGTGACGATCTCAGATTCTAGTTGTTCTTTTTCTCTTTTCTTCTCCATCCAGTCCAGACCTCTATGATGACTTCTCCCAGCCACAACCCATATCTGCTGTTTTCCGCTCAGATGTCTTCAGTTTCTCACTTTTAAAACATTTCTGCACCTATAAATGAAGATAAAATTCTAAACGCCCCTAAATATAATAGCGCCATACATTGCACCTCTAATTATGATAGCGCCATTCACTGTGTCCATGATTATAATAGTACCATGCACTGTATCACACACACACACACACACACACACACACACACACACACACACACACACACACCGTGCCCCCTGTAGATAGCGCCCCCATAGCCCCCTGTAGATAGTGAACCCCATAGAGCCTCTGTAGATAGTGCCCTACATGGAAGCCCCTGTAGATAGTGCCCCACATACAGCCCCCTGTAGATAGTGCCCACATATGGACTCCAGAGTTGCAAGGCAATAGTGTTAACCACTGAGCCACTGTGCTTCCCTACATATAGCCCCCCTATAGATAGTGCTCCACATATAGCCCACCTCTGTAGATAGTGCCTCACATATAGCTCCCCCTGTATATAGTGTCCCACCCCTGTAGATAGTACCCTACAAATAGCTCCCCCTATAGATAGTGCTCCACATATGGCCCACCCCTGTAGATAGTGCTTCACATATAGCTTCCCCTGTTTATAGTTTCCCACATATAGCCCACCCCTGTAGATAGTGCCCTACATATAGGGGTATAGATAGTGCTCCACATATAACCCACCTCTGTAGATAGTGCCTCACATATAGCTCCCCCTGTATATAGTGTCCCACATATAGCCCACCCCTGTAGATAGTACCCTACAAATAGCTCCCCCTATAGATAGTGCTCCACATATTGCCCACCCCTGTAGATAGTGCTTCACATATAGCTTCCCCTGTTTATAGTGCCCCACATAAATAGCCCACCCCTGTAGATAGTGCCCTACATATAGCTCCCAATGTACATAGTGCTCCAAATACCCACATATAGACCCCCCTGTAGATAGAAAAAAAAAACTTTACTTACTCACGTGATCCCATTCCCAAGCCGTCTGATGGCAATGCAGACCTGCTCTATTCTGAGCTAATTTCGCCTCATGGACGGTGCGGCCCTGCTCTGAGTGTAAACAAAAATGCTTCCTACACTAGCAGCAGGTAGAGAATTAAAATATGGTGAGAAATTAAGACATGTGAATCTCGTCCATGTGCTGTACATGGAAATCACGCACAGCACACGGACCCATTGATTTCAATGGGGTCGTTCACACATGCTGGCGTTTTCACGCAGCTATGCGCCCATTGAAGTCATCCGTGTGCTGTGCGTGATTTGCGCATCAATCCCATTTAAAAAAAAGTGCTTTGCGAGTGCGTGAAAAACACATGCCACTCGCAAAGCACAGATGCAATAACGCAACGCACACGGACCAGATTTACGTGCGTTTTTTTTACGCGCGTAAATCTGTCACGCTCATGTGAATGTAGCCTTAAGGGGAGATTTATTACGACTCGCGTTTTATAAAGATTCTTATTATACAGATTGCTTCAGTAAGATGCGCCTAATTTATTAGGAGACGCACACCCCTTAATAAATTAGGCACAACTCTTGCCATCCATACACCAGTCAAATTTATGCCATTTTCTGACCCCCTTCTGCTAAGTTCCACCCACTTTGTAGAAAAGTGCTGTGAGCCATCAAAACGACGCAAAAGTCGCATTTTGTCCCCCACAAATTATGACATTTGCATAATTTCTGACTTTTCTTTGCCAGAAAACTGGTGTAAAAAAGCTAATACATTTCCTCCAAATATATTGGTGTCTTGCAGAACTTTTTATAATGCAATGGTTAACAGTGTTGTCCCATAACAGACAACCACTTTAATACATGAGCCACGGTAAAACTGCCAGGGGAAGTTGCTGCTGGCTACTTATTTCCCCTTCAGCGGCCACTACAGGGGAAATGTAGTATTACATGCAGCATTCAAATGAATCTCCTTCAATGTATGGGTGACTGGGTCTGCTTGAGAAAGATCCACTGCTTGCTGGCTGCTCTCTATGACATCCATTCGCCCTAATAACTGCTGGCTATTTTGGCCTCTTCATAAGGAAAGATCAAGACTAACACTATACTACAGAATTCCATAAAACAGCAATAAATCAACTAAAAGAAACTTGTTGAGAGCAATCCCATATAAACAGCATGTTCCTCTACTTTGGGCCATAATATGTGGGATATGTCAATGAAATAAAGTTCTATAAACCCACCGGAAGTGAAGAGATCTACATAATCTACATATTGTTATAAAGAAAACATTGTTATAAAGAACAAGCAGTGTTGAGTAATTCACATTTTTCAGGATCACTTTGCCTTGAAGTAGAGGTCTTGCTCATATTAACGAAGATGAATGTCATTGTGGCCTGAAGCACTGAGGAATTTACCCAGTCATATGGAAAGAAGACTACTCTGTGAGAGGAGCCAGGGCTCCCACTTTTCGTAGGAGAATATGTGAGCCAGCAAGGCTTGGCCATCCGTCACTTTGGCACCAACAGGATGTAGCATCAGCAGGGAATTAAACGTACGCCCCCCCTATGAGTCTTCAGTCAGTGGGGGAAGTGTGGGGGGAAACAAAACGGAACCTTCATAATACACAGGAGTAAACAAAATGTTACCCTTTGCTTCTTGAATCTACCATGGCAGCGAAAGAGTTATCCTTGCTGTAGAAAATATTGAGGATATATTACAAGCAGACCTGGAAATTTTGATCGTATATATAGGATACCCCTCTATTAAACTCTGCAGAACGTTGCTCTTCTCCGGTTACCCCTTAACAGATATAAATGGATAAATTCTGCACAAAATCTACTACTCCGAACAACAGGAAGGGCCACAAAATGTATATTGTGACCAGTTATTCTTTACCCATCTGCTCTTCCTAATGGCTCTCAGTGGCTGCAAAGAATGTGTCATTAGTCTTCTGTATTCCCTTACAAGTTTCCAGTTCACAGGCAGCAATGTTTAATCTCTTATTAACCACTTCAAACGCCGTTTTACATTCTAAAGAGCAAGTTTACTGTGTGTATATATATATATATATATATATATATATATATATATATATATATATATATATATCGTATAGATGTCTTGTATAATGCACAATAAACCTGCAACCCAAATCTGCACATAGTAGTTACTAGCGGACGTGCCATATCTGAATGTACCACACATAATGATTTACAACTTTTGCTCTGGGAAAATCTATTCTGGTGTTTGGATTTCCACTAAGCCTTCCTTTACACAGGGTCTGGCGTTTTAAACTATATGTAAAAACAGATTTTTTTTTTAAAAGTAACACTTATATAGTGTTTTTACATTTTTTGGTGGTGATTTTTGTTTTGTACCATTTTGAACATCAATTTTTTTATGTTGCTTTTCAAAAACTATAGAAAAGCCTGTTGAAAAAAGGCAAGAAAAAAATGCCATACCTTCAGTATGCTGCGTTTGGAAAAAGCCCAAAAAAAAAACCAAACTGAATCCCTAAAACACCAAAAGAACGCCACAAACAAAATGCTGTGTATGTAGGCTTTTCAATATTTCACTAAAGCCTTAAAGTAACATCTGGCTGCAGCATTTTTAACCCCAAAAAAATCACTGTGAAAAAAGCTAATGAAAAAGCCATGAAAAACTTTTGTGAATCCAGCCTCAAAAAGTGCAACTCTGACTTGTAGAATATCTGAACAAAAAACACTATGTTCAAAGTCCAATTTTCTTTTACAATGTCACCCTTTATTAATTCCATGCTCCTTTTTGCCTAAATAACTGATCAGTTCATCATTTACGTCTTGAATTAATCATGAGAACTATAGAGCATTGGGACTGAATTTATTACACATTATGACACAGTGTTTATTTTACATTGGTGAAATGAACCTAGAATTCTTCTTTCCCATATAAACTGCACTTTGTAAGTACAAAATATATCTCCTTCATATAGAACTTCCTTTATCCTTTCAATAGTTTTCATAGTCCTGCCCTTTTGATGGTAGTAAGTGGAAATAAGAAACCACATTTTTATAATATATAACTGCAAAAAGCCTCATGCACATGGCCATATTACGACCTTCAAGTTGTAAAGAGCGGAATATGGCACCCATAGACTTCTATAGGGTTCTACTGTATCTCATACGGAGACAAGGGTTTATTAATGTTGGATCACATATGCTCCATCAGATGCCGTATTACGGAGATGTTCTCATAGTTTTGAGGGGAGAATAACCCTATAATACAGTGCCATAGGGAACATTAAATGGCGTTATGGGGTCAGAAGAGAGCTGTTAGTTGAATCAACGTTTGGTTGACAACTATCTCATGTGTATGGCCAGATTTATTGATGATGTCCAGCACCACTATAGATAATTTAATGTAATATATTATTTATTGGTACACAGCACCTATAAAAGTGACAAGATCAGCACGATGAACATTTGCGCATTTCAGACCTTGAGCCTTCGATTAAGGACTTACTGATGCCACAAATGAGTACGGTTAGGCTCATGTGAGTGCAGTGTGTCTTTTCCTCACCCACTCTTTAACATGTTAGAGGCACCTGGACAAACTGTTTTGTGGACCATAAGTAGCGTACTGATCTCCATTTCTATTTTTTTGAAATTGTCTGAGATTTTATATTTGTCCAATTTTTTAACTTTTTGGGTTTTATTCAATAAAATCTGTGGAAGGACCAAGGAACTGGGTTAAAGGGTTATGCCCATGTTATAAAGTGATGGCATATCCCTAGGCGATGACATAAATTTATGGTGAGTGGGAGTCTGACCATTGGAACCCCAACGATACTGAGAATGAAGGGGCGGCAGTGCTCATGACCACCCGGGTATGAAGGGAAAGGCATTGGGCCATGCTGCAGCACCCTGCAGCCCCGGGCGTTGCTGTGCATGGAAAAACAGTAAATTGGCTGCAGCTCTAAGGCCCCTTCATTATCATGATCAGTGGGGATTTCGGAGGTCGGACACCCACCTTTAAATTATAGCATATCCTATCAATATGCCATCCCTTTAGATCGCAATATCCCTTTAAGTAGGAATGCTGGTTGCCTGTAGATCTGAGAAAAGAAGTGAAAGGTGAGCACTTGGAAATATTCTAGTTTCATGCTGAGGGTGTAGAAGAAACAGCTGTCAATCACTCCAATTATTCTGAGTGACAGCAGCAGGTATCAGGGGGTTGCTGTTAAATGGACAGTAATTGAATTGCAATAAACAAACACCATCTGTTTTTATTTGCCTTGAAACAAAATCCATTGTTGATAGTGTTTCCACAGAAAAAGCCCATTAACGCTTTTAAGTTTCTTTTCACAAACATATAAATGAGCACCTAACTACAACATTGTAACGCATTCCTTGTGGCGTGTAGTAAGGGCATGCTGTTTCTAATGCAGTTTTTTTTTTTTTAGCAAAGCATTAGGCTGGAATCACACCTGCAGTTCTTGATGCAGTTTTTTTGAGCAAGTTATTAGGCTGAAATCACACATGCAGTTGTTAATGCAGTTTTTTTTTCTTGGAGCAAGGCATTAGGCTGGAATCACACCTGCAGTTCTTAATGCAGTTTTTTTGAGCAAGGCATTAGGCTGGAGTCACACATGCAGTTTTTAGAGCCAAACATAGCAGTGGATACAAAAGTAAAAAGACATCAGTCTCCCCCTTTTGAGGAAAAAGGATCACGCCAAATAAATTCCCCAGATGTATGCAACTGTATGCCTATAGAGTCACATATGTCTGACAATGATGCTATTAAAAAAAAATAATGAAAAAAATGTACCGTGCAGCATAGGTTTTTGTTTGTATACAATCGTATTGAAAAGTATAGTCAACTATATTTTTCAATACATTTAGGCTGGATTCACACAGAGCATTTTGCTGCGTGTTTTGTGCGTTTTTAGTGGTGTTTTTATTGGCGTTTATTGCAGTGTTTTTTATGCATGTTTTTTTAATTTGGCCAGATGTTACATTAAAGTCTATAGTAAAATATAAAATGCACTACACACAACTACGTTTTGGTTTGTGGTGTTTCTGAGGCAATTTTATGGTCAGTGGTGTTTTTTTTCAAAACACAGCATGGTCTGGGTATGGCATTTTTTCAGGCGTTTTCCCCATAGACTTCTCTATAGGATTGGAAAAACGGCAGAAAAAAAGCATGTACAAAATGACATTTAATGTAAAACGCCACCGAAAACGCCACTTAAAACTCAATAAAAAAACGTATGATGGATTTTAATAATGCTGGTGTTTTTAGAAGCCTTTTTTGATGCAGTTTAAATTGCCAGAAAAAATTCTGAGTGTGAATCCAGGCTTATGCCGGCCAAATGAATGGCAGAGGGACACCCTTTTGGCATATGTTTGGCTATTAAAGTCTATGGGCATGTTGGGGTACACATTGGGAGATTTTCCTTCCGTGTACTCCGAACTGGCAACACAAACCTGATGTGAATTAATTTTCAAATAACCTATCAGAGCATTCTAAATTACTAGAGGAGATGTCACATTTGGGACCCCCTTTTCTGTGGAGGATTTGGCACGTCCATACATTATAAGGACAGTCCATTAATTTCATTGGGCACCATGTAATGCTTCATTTATCCTGCGTTGGCGCTGTTGGAGAATTGAACACAGCAGTGGCACAACCCCTTTAATTGTGTTAACAGATAAGTAACAGTTACCTGGCACTTGCTTATGACACAACATCTTTGGGTAGAGCCTGGAACTAAAGGACAATTACCGTATGTAAATAAGATTATAAGGGTAGGGCCACACGGAGCGGCCCTGACACGGTCGCAACGCGGCTAACAACCACGCCAGCACCATGTTCGGTGCGGCTGTTAAACAGCCTGTTAGTGGCCGCATGTTAACGCGGGTAAACCGTCCCTTTATCTGCAAAATCGTGCGGCCATGAATTAATACACCCTTTATGGCCACACAATTTTGCAAATTACAACAACTTATCCCCTATTCATTCTCTATGGCAGCGCCGGAAAAAGCCGAACACTGCTATATTCCGGCGCTCCCATAGAGAAGGAATGGAGCGGCAGTGTGCATGCGCATGTAACTGGAATACCCCATAACGAGGTATTTGACAGCCGCTCCTACATAGTGCCAGCGCGGTTGTTGGCTGCGTTGCGACCGTGTCAGGGCTTCTCCGTGTGGCCGTACCCTAAAAAGAAATCTCAATTTTGAATACCCCAATTATAATTAACCTGTAAGTTTTCCATGAATCATTATGTATTTATATATGACGTAAAAAATATTCTTAATTTTTCAATATGTTTTTATTATTATACAGTATTATGTTGCTATGGGCAATACTGACTGCGTGCAGTTTAACTATGAATTCCTTGCAGTTTCGTTTGACGGCTGCCTACAAGTGACTGGAAAACAGTGCACAATAGAAAAGGGAATATATTACATATTCGTGATCAAACTGTTTTATTAAAATAAAGTTTAGATCCCTTTTAATTTTTCTGGACATTAAATACACTGGAATGAAAAAATAAACCATTTCAAGGCTATGCATTTTTTCACAGTTGACAGATTTAGAATTATAGTTTAGTTTTCCGCTCTTCCTGTCTTCTAGATTTATTTTCACCATCCACTGTGACTGCAGGTTTTATGACATCTTTCCTGAAAGAAATGTCACCTGATTTTTGGCGGTTACACTCTATTAACGCAAAAAGTGCAACAAGTTGTTTAGCCATTTTTTGGGGTTTCATCACCATTGTTGGATGAGATCACATGTGCACCAACTGTAGACAAACTATGTGCTGATCTGAGAAATTCATGTCTACAACCTTTCACCTCTTTCAACAATTTACTGTCTTCAACCACTAAATCATTATTGTCTTCATATCTTCTCTGAGCTGGACCATGAATTTGAAATAATCTGCAAAACTGCAACTCTCAATGTTCTCAAACCGGTATGCCTACTAGCTACCGTCAAATCCCGTTCAGAGGCATTTTTGCATTTTCAGTTTGCTTGTCAAAGGTCAAGGCATGGTAAATGGGTTTACAGAAGAAACAACTAGGTCAGTGTAACTATCCTGGGGCCTCAAACTAATTTTATTTTTGTTGTTTCTGAGAAAGTAAAATGTTTTCTCTGAAAATTTAAAGGGGTTGTTTGGGATTAGAAAAAAATAATCTTTTATTTTTCAGAAACAACGTGACTCTTGTACATAGACTGTGTATGGTATTGCAGCTCATCCCTATTCACTTGAGGGTATGTGCACACGATGAGAGGCTTTTACGGCTGAAATGACAGACTGTTTTCAGGAGAAAACAGCTGCCTCGTTTCAGCCGTAAAAGCTCCTCCTCGTATTATGCGAGGTGTCTTTGACACCTGTAATCTTGAGCTGCTCTTCATTGAGTTCAATGAAGAACGGCTCAAATTACGTTGCAAAGAAGTGCCCTGCACTTCTTTGCCGAGGCTGTCAATTTACGCGTCGTCGTTTGACAGCTGTCAAACGACGACGCGTAAATTACAGGTCGTCTGCACAGTACGTCGGCAAACCCATTCAAATGAATGGGCAGATGTTTGCCGACGTATTGTAGCCCTATTTTCAGGCGTAAATTGAGGCATAATACGCCTCGTTTACGCCTGAAAATAGGTCGTGTGAACCCAGCCTGAATGTTGATGTGTTACAATACCAGTCATGTACAAGAGTGGCGCTGTTTTTTCTAACCCCCGTTCTATGCAACCACCCTGTCTCCACTGCCTACCAATATTTTAACCCATTTCACCACTGGTACCATGCATCAAAATTCCTTCTCCTATAATTACTAAAATTAATCCCCAATGGAATCTCCAGACGAGGCTGGACGCAGCCTGCAGGGCTTAGGAGGGAAGCCTCCATGACAGCCCTAGGAGGGAAAGGGTTAACTTCGTAGGGAAAGTTAGAGGTGGAGGAGGGACAGGGAGGAGTTAGGGGGCCGTTACGGAGCTTCCCGCTGTTTTTCGGCAGTGAGCCGGAAGCAGCGGGAGAAGTAACACTCACACAAGTAAGCTCCCGTTGCCCCGCTCTGTACTGCATGTCTGAGGCTGAGATTCTTGCGCGGCTGCGTGCCGCTGCTGTGCACCACGGTCCCGGTTGGTTGGAGGAGACCGTGGCTGCACTTACAATGATCCCCGACGCCGATTCGCCACGTCAGGCACGGCATATGAGGTCTGTTGCAGTGGGGGACAGGCTCCCCTCCCCCGGCCCCCTTCCTGGCAGTAATATGGCGGCGGGGGGGGAGTCTACAACACCCGCTCCTGCTCAGAGGAGGCAGAGAGCGTCGCCGGGGGTGACGGCGACTCAGGCCGGGTCTGCCCGTCGCTCCCGGCGGTCCCGACCTCCAGAACGCCTCAGCCCTGAGGTGGTCCCGCGGACACGGCGTCGCAGGGGGAGCCCTAATATGGACGCTGCAGGCCAGGCAGCTGGGAGGACCGTCCCTTCCCAGGCCCTGCGTCCTGGCAGGAATCCCAGGCCGCGACGGGGTCCGGCGGTTCTCAGGGAGTCGCAGGCCGGGCTCCCTGTCACCCCCCCCCCATCAGATGCAAGATCGGGAAGACTGGTTACGGCCGCCCCGCCTGGTGATGCTCCGGCCAGGGGGCAGGCTTCATCAGGATCGTCGAGACGGACGCCTAGACCTGCAGCGACGTCGAGGCAACAGGTCCGGTCGGAAGTTTGGATCCCAGCGGTCGGGCGGCAGGTTGCCGGCCCATCTGCCAGCGCGTCATCATCCCAGGTTCGGAGATGTCGGTGGGATGGCCAGTCGTCGGCGAGAGAGGAGCTGGAAGACGGTGAAATAGACGTGTATCGGCGAGGGCAGGATGGTCCGGCTGACGGGAACACAGCGCCTGTGCAGCCCGGTGAGTGCATAACTCCATCTTTGTCGTATCCAGCGATTTTTATGTCGGGTGTCGGCAGGGGGGCTGCTAGCGTCGCATCGGTGGCCGGTAGTGGCGCGGGCGGGCGCGACGGCGCGGGTCTAGCGGACTTGGTGGGTTGCTTGCGGGAGCTGGTCGGGCGTCTAGATAGGGCGGCGGCGCCAGTAGTTACGGAGGTGTCCCCGGCGGTAGTTTGGGAAGGCCCCAGGGAAGTGGGACTGTTACAGGCGCGTCCCGTAATGGCGGCTACGGAGGCGGTCGCGGTGTCGGTACAGACCGAGGCCCAAAAAGACGGCGATCGGGTGCGTATTGATGATCGTGCTCGCGGGGAGGTGTATGTTTGCTTTGAAGGTCCGTTGGGGGCGCACTTAAAGCAGGAGGTGCGTGAGCGTATTTGGAAGGACGAATACGTTGAGATTTTTTCTCTTCTGCCGCTTGCTAAATTCAATTTGGATAGGAGCAAGCGGGATGAGAGCAAGAAGGACGAGGAGGAGCGTCGGCGGTATAGGCTTATCCCGCAGACGTTCGTTAATTGGTCGCAGGCGTTCGCCATCTTAGCCAGTGTAATAGGAGAAAAGGCGCCGGAAAATTGTTCGGCGTTGTTTTGTTATTTTGACGCCATTGGGGAGGCTCATCGGGTGTACGGGGGGCAGGCTTGGCTCAGATACGATGAGCAATTCCGTCAGCGAAAAGCGGTTCGGCCGGCGATTCAGTGGGACCAGAAGGATATTGCTCTCTGGTTAAGGGTCACGGCTCCGGTTAGGCAGCCCTTTCCCGGGAGCGTTGGCCAAGGGGGCCAGTCCAGTCAGGTCGGACAGGGCGGTGGGGCAAAGTTGGGATTCTGCTGGCAATTCAACGATGGCCAGTGTAAGTTTGGGGCCACGTGCAAGTTCAAGCACGTGTGTTCGGAGTGTAATGGTGCATCCCATGGGGCGGCAAAATGTATGCGAAAAAAGAGGTCAGGGAACCAGTCCTCCTCGGCTGGTCAAGGGGTTGTCACCGGTGAGGGTGGAAAGGATGGCCCCCTATCTAAATGAGTATCCGGATAGGGCTGCGGCGAAGTTGCTTTACGAAGGGTTTAGTGTTGGTTTTATTATTCCTCCGCCTCCTTATGAGGTCCCGGTTACGCGGAGGAACCTTAAATCGGCCTACTTGCATGCTGAGGTCGTGTCAAAAAAGTTGTTTAAAGAAGTTTCGTTAGGCCGCATGGCGGGGCCTTTTATTGATCCGCCAATAAAGGATTTAGTCGTGTCCCCATTGGGTATTGTTCCAAAGCGCGAGCCCCAAAAATTCCGGTTGATTCAGCACTTATCGTTTCCCAAGGGTTTGTCGGTAAATGACGGGATTGATCATGAGTTGTGCTCCGTAGTGTATACCTCATTCGATAAAGCGGTGGGGTTAGTTCGTGCTGCGGGTCCAGGCGCGCTGCTCGCAAAAACCGACATCGAGGCGGCGTTCAGGTTGTTGCCAGTTCATCCAGAAAGCCAACGGCTGTTGGGTTGTTTTTGGAATGGGGCTTTTTACGTGGATCGGTGCCTTCCGATGGGGTGTTCCCTTTCTTGCGCGTACTTCGAGGCTTTTAGTAGCTTCGTGGAGTGGGTGACGAAGGGTGTAGCCGGGGTCGATTCGTTGATACATTACTTAGACGATTTCTTGTGCGTCGGCCCGGGGGGTTTGCCCGTTTGCGGTAATCTGCTTCACGCACTGCAGAAGGTTGCGAGGGATTTTGGGATCCCTTTGGCGCCAGAAAAGACTGAGGGCCCGGTAACGACGATTTGTTTTTTGGGAATTGAGATAGATTCGGTGGCTATGGAGTGTCGTCTTCCGATGGATAAGTTGGGGGCTTTGAGTCAGGAGGTACGTCGGGCTTGCAAGTTAAAAAAAAAATTACGCTGCGGGAGATTCAGTCGTTGCTGGGGAAGTTGAATTTCGCCTGCCGGATTATGCCAATGGGGAGGGTGTTCGGTAGACGGTTGGCGGCGGCTACGGCGGGAGTGCGTGCGGCACATCACTTCGTACGGCTCAAGGAGGAGCATCGGGCTGATTTGCAGGTATGGGATGACTTCTTGGGCCAGTATAACGGTCGGTCGCTATGGATGGCTCCAGCGCAGGATACGAGTGATTTGAATATTTTTACGGATGCAGCTGGAGCGGGCGGTTTTGGAGCTTATGGGGGGGGTCCGTGGTGCGCGGGTCAATGGCCGGCTAGCTGGGTGTCCAGTGGACTCACGCGGAATCTGGCCCTGCTCGAGCTGTTCCCCATCGTGGTTGCGGCGACCATCTGGGGGGACAGGCTCAGGGATAAGAAGGTTCGTTTTTACTGCGACAACATGGGGGTGGTGCTGGCCATTAACAACATCACGGCGTCCTCTCCTCCGGTAATTCAGTTGTTGCGACATTTAGTGTTGGTGTGCTTGTCATTGAACGCGTGGGTGGTGGCGGTGCACGTGCCGGGGGTACGGAATTGTATCGCTGATGCTCTTTCTCGCTCGCAGTGGGACCGGTTTCGGCAATTGGCACCGGGAGCGGAACGTCTCGGTTTGGTCTGCCCGGAACATCTTTGGGATCTGGTCTCGGTCCCGTAGAACGATTGGTGAAAAGGTCTTTGGCGCGCTCAACGTGGAGTGCTTATTCTGCTTGCTGGAGGCAGTGGGAGGAGTGGGTAAGAGAGTTGGGTGATGTCAACACGGATAGAGACAGGTTGGTGGCACTTTTGTACTGGTTAGGGGACGCCTGGGAGGCGGGGTTTTCATTGGCAAAGGTTAACCGTTTCATGTCGGCGGTGGCGTTTGGTTTCAAGTTACGGGGCTTTAGGGATGTGTCTAAGGAATTCTTAGTGGGGCAGGCTTTGAAGGGTTTGCGCCGAGGTAGGGTCGAGGCGGATCGTAGAAGGCCTGTGTCGTTTTCTCTGCTGAGCTCTTTGGGCGGATCATTAGCATCGGTCTGTCGTTCTTCGGCCGAGATGAGGTTGTTTCGGTTAGCTTTTTCTTTGGCGTTCTTTGGGGCATTTAGAATCGGCGAGTTGGTTTCGCCGAGTACCAAGCAAGCTGGGGGGTTGAGACTGAGAGACGTGAGCCTATATACAGATCGGTTGGAGGTATGGTTGCGTCGGTCAAAGACTGACCAATTAGGAAAGGGGAAGCTGATAGTGTTGTTCGCTCTCCCGGGTTCGGCTATGTGCCCGGTGGCGTGCAGGCAGGGTTTTAAGCCACAAGTGGGGTCTCCGGAGTTGCCATTGCTATGTCACGAGGACGGGTTATTTTTGTCTAGATTTCAATTTAGAGCTGTATTCAAAAAATGCTTGGCGGCGGTCGGTGTTGCGGCGGACGCGTACTCATCTCATTCCTTCAGGATTGGCGCAGCAACGGAAGCAGGGCGCTGGGGGTTGGATGATGAGGGGGTGCGGCGCATCGGTCGTTGGGAGTCCAACAGATTTAGGTCTTATGTCCGCCCCCATCTGTTATGAGTTTTGCCGTTTGCACTTATAAGAATGTTTTGTGTGGTGGTATTTAACTTGCTTTTCCGTTTCAGATCCGCCTCCGTGTTTGGTGTGGTTGCTGGGCCACTCTTACGTGCATTGGGGGGCTTTGAGGGCGGACGTCCGCCCGGACGGTCGCCAGTTGCGCATTCCGCGACAGGATGCGGTTTTGCATTGGCTGGGATTTAGAGGTATGTCGTGGAGTAGGGTGTTAGCGGAATTCCAGACATATGCCCGGCTTGATAGGGTCCCGGAGATCTTGGTCTTGCACGTGGGTGGGAACGATTTGGGTGTCCGCCCTTTTCGTGAGTTGGTGCGGGATATTAAACACGATATGTTGTGTTTGTGGGTTTCTTATCCCAGGTTGGTAATTGTGTGGTCGGACATTGTCCCAAGAAAACATTGGCGGCTGGCTAGGTCAGTGGAAAGAGTCAATAAGGCTCGCATTAAGGTTAATCGCGCGGTGTCCCGATTTGTAGCCAAAAACGGGGGCATTTGTGTTCGGCACAGGGACTTGGAGTCAGGAGTGGGGAACTACTGGAGGAGCGATGGGGTTCATTTGACCGAGGTTGGGATTGATCTGTGGAGCTTGGCAATAGCAGAAGGAATTGAAAGGGCGGTGGTGGTGTGGCGGAACTCACAGGCTTAAGGTGGTCAAGGCCTGTTTCGCTGTGGCGGGGGGAGTCCTTGAGGCCAGTCAGTACAAAATTGGTGGGGGGGTCGCATCGGGGGTATGCGTCCCCCAAAAAAGGTACATGGTTGAAGACTTCATCGGGTGTTATCCCTTTGAAGTGGTCTTCTGGTGGAAGGTATATCACTCGAAGGCTTCATCGGGTGTTATCCCTTTGAAGTGGACTTCTAGTGGTCGGTATAGCACTTGAAGGCTTCATCGGGTGTTATCCCCTTGGAGTGGACTTCTGGTGGTTGGAGCCATCTGCAGAGGTCAGTGGTGCCTCCGAGCTGGTTTACGGCTGGAGGTAATTGGTGGTTTGCAGATGGCTAACTCGAGGTGTGTAAAAAAGGAATATCTAAAATGGCTTCAAGGACTGCCCCTGCTCGGTCTAATGTTAACGTTAAATTGTTATTTATGATTCTGACCCATGTTGGGTCATGTGAATTATTAGGAGGAATTCTCTGGTGGATTCCTAATTAGTTATCCGAATGTTTCGGATTTAATTTGGTTTTAAAACTGTGAAATTAATAAAACGGCTGCTGTGGCCATTTCACATCCAACCTCGGTGTCACGTGTCTTTTCCTAAAGGTGGGGGTGAAGGGATTGGTAGGGATAAGGGAAGGTGCACTAACACACGACTCTACTTAGGCAGGTCAAGACGAGGCTGGACGCAGCCTGCAGGGCTTAGGAGGGAAGCCTCCATGACAGCCCTAGGAGGGAAAGGGTTAACTTCGTAGGGAAAGTTAGAGGTGGAGGAGGGACAGGGAGGAGTTAGGGGGCCGTTACGGAGCTTCCCGCTGTTTTTCGGCAGTGAGCCGGAAGCAGCGGGAGAAGTAACACTCACACAAGTAAGCTCCCACCCTCCCTCCCATTTGGTGTTATCCCTTGTGGTCTTTATTAATTCTGTTTATGAGTGTGGCAATTTTATTGTGTGCTTATTTAACATGTTTTTTTTTTTTTTTTTTTTTTCTTTTCATTCGGAGTAGGTCCTGGTGTCATGGCAGCTGGCGGGGGGAGTCCTTGAGGCCAGTCAGTACAAAATTGGTGGGGGGGTCGCATCGGGGGTATGCGTCCCCCAAAAAAGGTACATGGTTGAAGACTTCATCGGGTGTTATCCCTTTGAAGTGGTCTTCTGGTGGAAGGTATATCACTCGAAGGCTTCATCGGGTGTTATCCCTTTGAAGTGGACTTCTAGTGGTCGGTATAGCACTTGAAGGCTTCATCGGGTGTTATCCCCTTGGAGTGGACTTCTGGTGGTTGGAGCCATCTGCAGAGGTCAGTGGTGCCTCCGAGCTGGTTTACGGCTGGAGGTAATTGGTGGTTTGCAGATGGCTAACTCGAGGTGTGTAAAAAAGGAATATCTAAAATGGCTTCAAGGACTGCCCCTGCTCGGTCTAATGTTAACGTTAAATTGTTATTTATGATTCTGACCCATGTTGGGTCATGTGAATTATTAGGAGGAATTCTCTGGTGGATTCCTAATTAGTTATCCGAATGTTTCGGATTTAATTTGGTTTTAAAACTGTGAAATTAATAAAACGGCTGCTGTGGCCATTTCACATCCAACCTCGGTGTCACGTGTCTTTTCCTAAAGGTGGGGGTGAAGGGATTGGTAGGGATAAGGGAAGGTGCACTAACACACGACTCTACTTAGGCAGGTCAAGTCTTCACATTCGTTTCGATATACAAAGCTCCTTTCCAGAGAGACGAATGGCAGGACAAAGCAGAGCTGGCTTTCTCCTTACCTATCTTCTCTTGTTCCTGAAGCATCTGTAAGCCACTGTGATTTGCATCATCTTTGTGACATCCCTATTGAACAATTTTAGCGCTTAACATGGTCACACATAAAATATTTACTACAATGTTAAAATCCCAATTGATCATTATCAAACAGACCCTATTAATTTGTATTAGGGAGGATCGGAAACATAAAAATTGTTATCAATCCTTTTTTCATAAATTTATCCCATCTCTTAACAGAGTAAAGAAACAGCCAGACTAAGACCTCGTTGTCTAACGTTTATGAACATTTTGTGGCCAATAATAAAACAGATTAGAAAGTAATAGAAAATTTTCCGTTCAGTCGAAAACTATTAGTAAACAATAATAATGGACTATTTGAGAAAATAGCCTCACTTTTACAGACATGTATATTTCAGCAATTGACCAGAAATGGCCAAAATGTTATTCAAGAAGACTGGTGAAATGTAGTATGGGGGTAAAAGGATGTGTGGGCTTTAGGTGGTGAAATCAGTGCAATTGTGCATAAAGATGAGCTGGGTATGTCATCTAACACCACCAGCATTGAAAACATGTGCACTTTAAGACCACTTTCACACGGCAGTACTTTGGTCAGTATTTATAAGCCAAAACCAGGAGTGGGTCCAAAACACAGAGGAGAAAATATTTCTATGATACTTTTTTCTGTTTATTTTCTACTCTTGGACACTTGCAGGTAATTGCAGTGCTGTACTGACATTGGTAGACATGGATAGTATAATACAGGGGTCTGAAGACTCTGGCAGTTCGGGGGCTCACTGGTTAACATGGTTGCCTTTCAGCACTGGTGGCTTGGGTTTAAGTCCGACCAAGGACAACATCTACATGGAATTTGTTTCTCCTTCCCATGTTTGCGTGGGTTTTCCCCAACACTCCAAAAAAAACAAAACATACAGATGGGGAATTTAGATTGTGAGCCCCATTAGGGACAGAGAGTGATGACAACTTCTGTGCAGCATTGTGGAATATGTTGTCGCTATATAAATAAAATAAGCTGGCAGCTGGCTTCAGTTAAAAAGTTTTTTTCTGCCAAAGCCAGGAGTGGATCCAAAAATTAGGAAAAGTATAAAGAAAAAAAACCTGTATATATGATTCCAGCCTTAGGCTACATGCACACAACAGTTTGTATTGTTGCAGGCCCATAAACGGCGGATCCGTTGTCTGTTTTTTTACGGTTCGTGTGTCATCAGTGTGTCCTCCGCATCTGTTCTGTATGTTCCATAGGTTTGACTTGAATGAGCGAGAATTAGCCCCAAACATGGACAGGGATAGGACCTGCTGAGTTTTGCATCCCAGTCCCACCGCCTCCACACAGATCCATGAAAAAAAAAAAAAACGGATAGCACGCTGACTAAATCAATGGTCGTCTGCATGTAGCCTTAGGCTGGGTTCACACGACCTATTTTCAGGCGTAAACGAGGCGTATTATGCCTCGTTTTACGCCTGAAAATAGGGCTACAATACGTCGGCAGACATCTGCCCATTCATTTGAATGGGTTTGGCGACGTACTGTGCAGACGACCTGTAATTTACGCGTCGTCATTTGACAGTTGTCAAACGACGACGCGTAAATGGACTGCCTCGGCAAAGAAGTGCAGGACACTTCTTTGCCACGTAATTTGAGCTGTTCTTCATTGAACTCAATGAAGCACAGCTCAAGATTTACGAGCGTCTCAGACGCATCGCAAAATGCGAGGAGGAGCATTTACGAGTGAAACGAGGCAGCTGTTTTCTCTTGAAAACAGTCTGTCTTTTCACACGTAAATGACAGCTAGCGTGTGCACATACCCTCACATGAGGATTTTTCATGTTAGGGTATGTGCACACGAGGGCGTCCGTAACGGCTGAAATTACGGGGATGTTTCAGCCTGAAAACATCCCCGTAATTTCAGCCGTAACGCCATGTGCAGGCGCTTGAACGCCGCGTCAATTACGGACGTAATTGGCGCTGCTATTCATTGGAGTCAATGAATAACGGCTCCAAATACTGCCAAAGAAGTGACAGGTCACTTCTTTGACGCGGGCGTCTGTTTACGCGCCGTCATTTGACAGCGGCGCGTAGATTACGCCTCGTGTGAACAGACAAACGTCTGCCCATTGCTTTCAATGGGCAGATGTTTGTCAGCGCTATTGAGGCACTATTTTCGGACGTAATTCGGGGCTAAAACGCCCGAATTACGTCCGTAAATAGGCCGTGTGAACATACCCTAATTCTTAAGAATAGCCCCTTGAACAGCATTGACTAGTTACTAAATAATACATTTATGTGAAAGAAATATTTTTGGATCTGTAGTGCAACATTGCGTAGCAGTAACACAACACAACATTGATTATGCTAGATGAAACTTTAGCAAATTATTGTTATTTTCGGATTAATTAAGTTATACAATTTTCCAATATACTTTCTGATTTAATTCAAACCATTTTCATGATCTCTGCTTGTTATTTTTTAGTAGGTAAATTTATGGTTTACTTCCAGTGGATAAAATTCTGTCTATAGTCACGTGATGGACACACAGGTGCTGGGATCGTTAGAAGACGCAGCTGTGATACATTGTACTGTAACGATCCGTCCACCTGTGTGTCCATCACATGACCAGGACAGAATTGTATCTACTGGGAGGACACATTTAGGGCGGGTTCACACATAGCGGAATTTCACTTAAATTCCGCTGCGGACACTCCGCAGCGTTAATCCGCAGCGGAGCCGTTTCTCCATTGACTTTCACTTTAATTTAGCAGTGTTCGTTTACACGATGCGTACAATTCCGCTGCGGAGCATAGGCTGCGGAGCGGAATTTGGTGTCCGCAGCATGCTCTGTCTGTTGCGGAGCAGTGGCGGACTCATGGCGGAATTTCTCCATTGACTTCAATGGAGATTCAAAGTTCCGCAATGAAGTCCGCAGCTGTCATGCACATGTCATGTGTGCTGCGGATGCGTCTTGCTTTTTTAACTTGACATTTCTTCATTCTGGCTGGACCTATGTATTTCTAGGTCTACAGCCAGACTGAGGAAGTCAATGGGGCTCCCGTAATGACGGGAGCGTTGCTAGGAGACGTCTGTAAATAGTCACTGTCCAGGGTGCTGAAAGAGTTACGCGATCGGCAGTAACTGTTTCTGCACCCGGGACAGTGACTACCGATCTCAATATACATGTATCTGTAAAAAAAAATGAAGTTCGTACTTACCGAGAACTCCCTGTTTCTGTCTCCAGTCCGGCCTCCCAGGATGACGTTTCAGTGTAAGTGACGGCTGCAGCCAATCACAGGCCAAGCACAGGCTGCAGCGGTCACATGGACTGGAGCGTCATCCAGGGAGGTCGGGCCGGATGCCGAAAGAGGGACGCGTCACCAAGACAACGGGCGGTAAGTATGAATTTCTTTGACTTTCACTAGGGAAAGTGCTGTCCCTTCTCTCTATCCTGCACTGAATAGGGAGAAGAGAAGCACTTTTCCTGCAGTCCGCAGCGGCCAGTCCGCATCAATTTTCTGCACATTTTGTGCAGATCCGCTGCAGAATCTGCAACGCAGATTCTGTGCGGCATTGATGCGGACAGTTGCGGAGGAATTCCGCCATGTGTGGTCATGCCCTAAGAAGCAGAGATATTGGAAACCGTGAGGAATTAATACGGAAAGTATTTTGGAAAATGTAATAACTTTTAATTCTACCCAAAAAAAATTGGATTTGCTGAAACTGGACAACCCCTTTAATAATTAACATTCTTATTTGGTTACCGTGTTAACCAATCTAAGGGTATGTGCACACACACTAATTACGTCCGTAATTGACGGACGTATTTCGGCCGCAAGTCCCGGACCGAACACAGTGCAGGGAGCCGGGCTCCTAGCATCATACTTATGTACGATGCTAGGAGTCCCTGCCTCTCCGTGGAACTACTGTCCCGTACTGAAAACATGTTTTCAGTACGTGACAGTTGTCCTGCAGCGAGGCAGGGACTCCTAGCATCGTACATAACTATGAAGTCTAGGAGGTCGGCTCCCTGCACTGTGTTCGGTCCGGGACTTGCGGCCGAAATACGTCCGTCAATTACGGACGTAATTAGTGTGTGTGCACATACCCTTAGGCCTGGATCACACATACAGTTTTTAAGCAGATTTTTGTTGCAATATTTGATTCCGTTTTTTTGAGCCAATGCCAGAAGTAGATCCAAAAGAAAGGAAAGATATAATGAAAAGACTGGTGCATCATCTTCCTTTTCTGTCCACTTCTGTGTTTGACTAAAAAAAAAACGAGCCAAAATCTGCATCAAAACTGTGTGTGTGATCATGGCTTAAGGACATTTTTTCCAGAGCATTTGATAGATATTGTTATTCCTGATCGGGGTAGCTCTGTCCTTGGAGACTATATATAAAATCTTTCCAAGTAAAGGGTCTGTTTTGCAGGTCACAAAGATACCCCCTGGCAACATTACTGACAGAATGACATATTACATGAAAGAGGTAATTCCAAATATTTGGAGTCAACATAGCGATTAATCACGGCGGCTGGGCTGGAACACCAATATCTACGTGTCTATGTTTGGTCAAGCGATTTATGCCACAATAAATGTAAGACAGCCTCTTGCCTGGATGTAAATGCCTAACATAGTCAGGAGGAAAGAGACAGGCTTCCATACATCTTCTTCTGGGATCACCACAAGATAGTCCAATATTGGAACCCATTTGCTCAGAGCTGAGAGACATGTTGGGAGGACTCTGCTGCCTCTCCAGACGGGAACAAACACTCTGCTCTCCAATCATAGGAAGTTGTTCTGCTAAAGATGTTTCTATCACCCCTTCCTAGACCTGGTATTTGCAAAATCCCACTCATGTAGCTGTAAGGCCATTATAGCAAGCTGCTCCTCACTCACCGGCTCGGACTGCAATTCTCAAATACTGATTACTCTGTATAAATGGGTAATAGGCAACCAAACAAACAAGCAGGAGGTGAATGGCAATGCACCAAACATGATTCATACCCTTATTAATGACCTTATTAATGACCCTGTGCTGGAGCAAAGTAATCCCCCATACAAGTCCTGTGTTTTAGCATCAATGCTGGCCTCCGCCTTGCGAGTGGCCTTTAATAGTTGCCTTATTAGCACAGCTTATACAAGTCATTTATCCGAGCAACAAACATTTTGGATAATACCAAAATAAAATATATGGTTATTAAAGATCATCTTTGATAGGAGTTTCAGAGAAATGACTCAGTCTAGGTTCACACCACGCTCAGACCTTACTGTATGTTTGACAGACACAGTTGAAAAGTGCTGTGAATATGAATACTGTGCTGTGAATATATGCCCTGTATGTATGTATGCAACTGTATAAGCATGCCATTCTAAAAAAACGTCAATGTTTTTCAAAATAGTTGAGACAGAGGATACCAAAATACACACTTCCCAACTTTCAACGATCGCAAAGAGGGACGAATCATGTGATACTTCTTTTTTTTTAAGGGCTTGTTTACACGAACGTGTATTACGTCCGTGCAACGCGCGTGATTTTCACGCGTGTTTTACGGACCTATGTTAGTCTATGGGGCAGTGCAGACAGTCCATGAGTTTTGCGCAGAGTGAGTCCCCTGTGAAAAACTCACGACATGTCCTATATTTGTGGGTTGTTCGCGCATCACGCACCCATTGAAGTCAATGGGTGCGTGAAAACCACGCATGTCTCACGGAAGCACTTCCGTGGGACAAGCGTGATTCGCGCAACAGCACTGAAAAAGATGAATGAAAACAGAAAAGCACCACGTGCTTTTCTGTTTACAAACATCCAAACGGAGTGTCATAATGATGGCGGCTGTGCGAAAATCACGCCGTCACGCATCATATCAGTATCCTGCCTTCATAGTGCCCCCACACAATATAATGCCCCATAGTGTTCTACACAATATCATACCTCATGCCTCCTTAGTGCCCTCACACTGTACTCTGTCCCCATGGGCCCCCCACAGAATATTCTGCCTTCATAGTGCCTGTACACAATAGCATTCCCCCAGTATCATGCCCTTAGAGTACCCCTCACACAGTGTGTAACCCCATAGTGTCCCACACACAGTATCGTGCCCCCGCACAGTGTGATTCCCCCATAGTGTCCCCACACAGTAACATGCCCCCATAGTGCCCCCCATAGTATCATGTCCCCATAGTTCCCCCACACAGTAACATGCCCTCATAGTGCTTCCACCCAGTATCATGCCCCCATAGTGCCCCCACACAGTATCATGCCCCCACATAGTATAATGACCACATAGTGCTCCCACACAAAGTATAATGCCCTAATAGTGCCCCCATAGTGCCTCCCACACACATTATAATGCTAACATAGTGCCTCCCCACAGTATAATGCCCCCATAGAGCTCCCATACACAGAATAATGCCACCATATTGCCCCCCCCAAAGTATAATTTTCCTATGTATACAATAAATGTAGTGCTCAAGTACAGTGTGATTTTATTATTTTTCTAAAATAAGTCTCTTTTTTTTCCTCTTAAAGGGACTCTGTCACCAGTTTATCAATTCCCTATCTCCTAACTAATCTAATAGGCGCTTTGCTGCTAATAACTACAGTGCGATTTGATTTAAAACAACGTTTATTATTTGCAAAGTTCAGAGCATTTTTCTAAATATGTAAATGAGCCCTTACAAGTGGGAGGTAACAGCAGCGATTCTCCTGAGGTGGAGCTGCCTCTTAGCCTCTGACACTGTCCTATCAGCATCAAGCTTCTTCACACAGTGTGAAACTTAAGCTGGGGGAAGGGGGGATCACTTCAAACAGCCATATACCGGACTGTGGACCACCTAGAACAGCGGTTCTGATGGCATATGAAAGAGCAGTTCTAGCTGTGACACAACCGGAGATATCGCCAGTTGAAAGCACAGGGAATGGAAGCTGTATACTATAAGATCAGGCTGTTTTGAAGGGGAGGGAAGGGGGAGAAGCTGTATGCTGAATGGACAGCGTCATTAGAGAAAATATTTCACCGCCCAGAGTGAAAAGAAAGAGTCACCTCCTATTTGGCTATTAGAGCCACATTAGCATATTTAGAAAAATGCTCATAACATTACAAATAATAAACATTTTTTAAAACAAATCACACTGTAGGTATCGGCATCATAGCGCTTATTAGATTAGTTAGGAGATATGGAATTAAAAAAACTGGTGACAGTCTCTTTAAAATGGCTGAAGACATAGAGATCTTCCTCCAGGAGGTTGAGTGTTCCAATATTTATTTTGATTGTCGGTAAACGGGTGTAAGATGCTTCCTAGGATGTATATGGCCCCCTGCAGGAATGTTGCAGAATAATGGCATGGAGACAGTAATTGCAAACTTCAAACTTTTATTCTCAGGACGTCGCTAATGGTGCACACGGCCACGCATATATTCAGTTCTTTCCAATATGGGAGGCACAACAATTAGACATGGCTCAGGCAAGCTTCCCATATCCTCCTGATTCAGAGGTTGGTCTGACAAGAAGGCCTAGTAGGCCAAAATATGGCTGCTCATTTGCATGCTGTATGGTAGGTTGTTTCTCACATGCACCCAACTATGTTCACACGATCGGACGCCAGACAATGGGGAGACACCGGCCTTAACCCATTACATGCTCTGTAGGACCTCTGCCACACAAGCCAAAGGATAGGCACCATTGTCCTCCAGAAGCTTTCTCCACAACAACTCTCCTCCTCATCAGCTTTCACACAACTTCTCTCTACAGGACAGATGAGCCCAGGTCACACCAACTTCCTCCCAACACTGAACAACATTTTACGAGAGCCGAACGACCACCAATCAGGTATTGAGGATAGGCCATCATTTTTATGTCTCCGGATAACCCCTTTAAGCTTGTAAAAATATTTGGACTGTTTATGATTATCATTGCGTCTATTGATAGCAAAGTTAGAAATATCCATCACTTGAAGTATGTCATAGTAAATAAATATAGTAACAATATAGGCAACATAAGGGTATCATTCCCTTATATGAAAAAGCATATTCATTTGTAAAATAAAAACTACGTGGCATAATTTTCTATTTATCATTGTCCACCACTGTCAGACTTACTACCCTCTTTTGTTTTTTCCAATGGGTTTGTTTGACTTCACAAAGCTTGTTTTTCTGCTGAATGTTAAGACAATGTCTGGATCTATAGGCACTTAGAATTTATTCATTAGGATTAAGAAATATGAAAGCAAAATTAGTCATTGTGTATTTTTATTTTTAAGTGGAAACTAATGCTGAATATGAGTTTCGTTACAGAGTAAGTAAACGAGAAAAAGAGAGATTTTCCCCTGTCATTTCTGAATTGAAAGAGGTTTTCCCACTACCAGACAATTGCTGACCTGTCCACCGGATATGATTGGTGGAGCTCCGACACCCGAACCCGCACCGATGGGCTGTTTCAGCTGCCTCCGTGCACCGGACGTCCATGCCGGAAGCAGTTGGTTCCGCTCACGCAGCTCTGCAGCACATCCGCTATGCAATGTACGGAGCCAATGACATCCGATGCCCGCAGGCAGCCAGAGCAGCTGATCGGAGCGGGGTCCGGGTGTCGCACACGCACCAATCATATACTGATGACCTATCTGGTGGATAGGTCATCAGTTGTCTGTTAGTGGAAAACCCCTTTAAGCTATTGGACCCTAATAACAATTTAAAGAGGCTCTGTCACCACATTATAAGTGCCCTATCTTGTACATAATATGATCAGTGCTGTAATGTAGATTACATCAGTGTTTTTTATTTAGAAAAACTATCATTTTTGACGGAGTTATGACCTATTTTAGCTCTATGTTAATGAGTTTCTCAATGGACAACTGGGCGTGTTTTACTATATGACCAAGTGGGCGTTGTACAGAGGAGTGTATGACTCTGACCAATCAGCGTCATACACTTCTCTCTATTCATTTACACTGCAGATAGCGATATAGCTCTATCGCTATGTGCAGTCACATAAACACACTATAACATTACTGCAGTGTCCTGACAATGAATGTACATTACCTCCTGCTAGGACGTGATGTGTATTCATTCTCCTGACCACTTCTGTAGCGTCTGTGTGATTTACAGCACAGCACAGCGAGATCTCGCTGTAAATGACAGTTTACAGCGTAATATCGCGAGACTACGCCTGCTATGCTGTAAATCGCGCCCAGTTGTCCTTTGAGAAACTCATTAGCATAAAACTAATATAGGTCATAACTCAGTCAAAATTGATAGTTTTTCTAAATAAAAAACACTGCTGTAATCTACATTACAGCGCTGATCATATTATGTACAAGATAGGGCACTTATAATCTGGTGACAGAGCCTCTTTAAGTAAATCTTCAATACTGTTTTGGGTTTATTAGGATTGGACTTGTGGACTTCATTTCAAAGAGCTACAATGATTTCTTCTTTTTTTTTTTACGTTTATAATAATGTACAACATAATTACAGTAATACACCAATAATTATAATTAGCTCATAATAATTGTATATTCTTTCAAATTTTCTTGCATTATCTTGAATCACACTGGGCGTGAGCAGGTAGGATTATCGAAATATTATCTTCAATGGACACATACAAAGGTAAATGTATAGTGAATATCAATATTGCTTTATAGCCTATTGGTAGAAGATACATTCTAAACAGAGAATGATAGTTACATTCAGCTACGGCCCATGGTGTTTGTGGGAATTTAGCACCATGAGCAATGGGGCTTATATATTAGATTAATTGTCTTGAAGTTTGAAGAAAAACATTCCTTACGCTACGTTGTCCACCCTTGAATTCTCACAGGACCAATATGGTGGAACCATCTTCCCAGTGAGCATAGGCAGGAGAGTTAACATGTGCCATTTTTTACGTGTGCAAATAAAGAGACAGTTCTAAGTTTGAGACCTGTTACTAACATTCTTGTGTAATAGCATAATGGGGGCAGTAGACACAAAAGACCTGCCAGGGGTGTGTTTATTTACCGACCAGATGATGGATTTTACTTCCATGCTACAATGCATTCACAAACGCACAACAGCAAAGGCACACAGTACAGTAGACAAAAGTTTTCATCTATTAATCCTAGTCAGTAAGTAGGTTAGTAACCCCTGGATAACATGGTTGATGCTGTAGTAAAGTGAGAAAATGCCCACTCATGTGAACCCTAGTTGAAACAACTTTTCTTGTTGGTCTTAGGCCTCATGCACACGGCCGTGCCCGTAATCACAGCCTGAAATTGCGGGCACGGTCGGCCGCCGACGCTCGTGGGCCTCGTGCCGCATTTTTGTGCCCACAAAATCCGAAAAGTGTGACATGCTCCATATTTCCCGGCACGTTCTACAGCACGGACGTCCTTTCCGTAGCGCTACAGAATGATGTTCGCGGCCAATAGAAACGGACGGGTCCGTAATTGCGGACCATATTACGGTCCACAATTATGGAGTTTTTCCACGGTCGTGTGCATGGGGCCTTACTCTTAGCACCAAATAATCGATAAGGTAAAAAAATATATACAGGGTGGGCCATTTATATGGATACACCTAAATAAAATGGGAATGGTTGGTGATATTAACTTCCTGTTTGTGGCACATTAGTATATGGGAGGGGGGAAACTTTTCAAGCTGGGTGTTGACCATGGCGGCCATTTTGAAGTTGGCCATTTTGTATCCAACTTCAGTTTTTTCAATGGGAAGAGGGTCATGTGACACATCAAACTTATCGAGAATTTCACAAGAAAAACAATGGTGTGCTTGGTTTTAACGTTACTTTATTCTTTCATGAGTTATTTACATGCTTCTCTTGGTTTACAGCCATTGACATGTCGCAGAGGTTAACACGTGAGGAACGGATATAAATTGTGTTGATGTCTGGTAAACGCAGTACCCGGGTCATTGCAGCAGATTTCAATGCAAGACACCCTACGAGACCACCCATCTCCCATGCTACAGTTTGCAAACTGCTTGCCAAGTTTCGTGAAACTGGTTCAGTGTTGGATTTGCCCAAATGTGGACGCATGAAAACTGTCACTAATGAAGAAACATCAGTGGCTGTCCTAGCTTCATTCAGCAAGAGCCCACAGCGTAGCACTCGCCGCATGTCACTGGAGAGTGGCATCAGTCGAACATCCCTTTGGCGGATATTAGCTACTCACAAATGGCACCCTTACAAACTCCAGCTGCTGCAGCATCTCAACGAGGATGACCCAGATCGGCGCACTGAATTTGCAGAATGGGCAAAACAAAAATTGGAACAGGACCCTCAGTTTACACAGAACATTTTGTTCAGTGATGAGGCAAACTTTTATGTGAATGGTGAAGTTAACAAACAAAACCACCGCTATTGGTCTGACACTAACCCACATTGGATAGATCCCTCCAAGACCAAAAATTGATGGTATGGTGTGGTATATGGGGTACAAAGATAGCGGGGCCATTCTTCATCAATGGAAACCTCAAGGCCACGGGATATCTGAAATTGCTACATGATGATGTGTTTCCCTCTTTATGCACTGAAGCTGGCACGTTCCCTGAGTTTTTCCAGCAAGATGGTGCACCACTACATTATGGGTGTCAGGTCCGAGCATTCCTAGATGAACAGTTTCCTGGAAAGTGGATTGGTCGTCGTGGGCCAGTTGAATGGCCCCCTAGGTCTCCCGATCTGACCCCCTTAGACTTTTATCTTTGGGGTCATCTGAAGGCAATTGTCTATGCTGTGAAGATACGAGATGTGCAGCAACTGAAACTACGGATACTGGAAGCCTGTGCTAGCATATCTTCTGCGGTTTTGCTATCAGTGTGTGAAGAGTGGGAGAAGAGGGTTGCATTGACAATCCAACACAATGGGCAGCACTTTGAACACATTTTATAAGTGGTCAGAAGCTTGTAAATAACTCATCAAAGAATAAAGTAACGTTAAAACCAAGCACACCATTGTTTTTCTTGTGAAATTCTCGATAAGTTTGATGTGTCACATGACCCTCTTCCCATTGAAAAAACTAAAGTTCGATACAAAATGTCCGACTTCAAAATGGCCACCATGGTCAACACCCAGCTTGAAAAGTTTCCCCCCTCCCATGTACTAATGTGCCACAAACAGGAAGTTAATATCACCAACCATTCCCATTTTATTTAGGTGTATCCATATAAATAGCCCACCCTGTATATATGTTGAGCAGTTCTGAGCTATAATAAATGTCGTGACTCCACCATTATGTGATAAGTAATGCAATGTACCTATGCAACCAATTATGTAGATTATGACTACATAAAAGGTTTTCCACAATTTAACAAGGCTGGCTGTTTGCTCCCGCAACCCCCCTTTCCCATTTAGGGCATATTTATGCACCCTATATTTTATGTTTACAATACTTTGTACAGTGTATGGACATTAGATATGGTGACATATGTAGACAACTCTTGAAAGACCCAGGTACAGCTTTTGCGTGGGGTCCAAAAGGTCAAAAATGCCGTAAAAGTCAACAATGCGGCAAGAATTAAAGGGGTTATCTCAAGATTAAAAGCTATGTACACTTTTGAAGTGATTATTTTTTTTTAAATAAATCAATGTTTTATCTGTTTTTAAACAACTTAAATTGATTTTTAGTAAAAAAAAAAAGTGACTCTTTAAGATACAGTTTCCATGTATCCTGTATACAAAGAAGCTGTATCGTTCCGTTAAGGCTGGATTCACACGAGCGTGGCGTTTTTGCCACTTACCAGCTCCGTGTGGCAGCAGCATATGATGCGCGGCTGCGTGATTTTCGCGCAGCCGCCATCATTATGACACTCCATTTGGATGTTTGTAAACAGAAAAGCACGTGGTGCTTTTCTGTTTACATTCATCCTTTTAACAGCTGTTGCGCGAATCACGCGCGTCCCGCGGAAGTGCTTCCGTGCAGCATGCGTGGTTTTCATGCACCCATTGACTTCAATGGGTGCGTGATTCGCGCAAAACGCCGAAAGAACGGACATGTCGTGACTTTTTTTCAGCGGACTCACACTGAGTAAAAATCACGCACATGTCCACACGACCCCATAGACTAATATAGGTCCGTGCGACGCGCGTGAAAATCACGCGCGTTGCACGGACGTAATTCCCGTTCGTCTGAATAAAGCCTAAGGGTATGTGCACACACACTAATTACGTCCGTAATTGACGGACGTATTTCGGCCGCAAGTACCGGACCGAACTCAGTGCAGGGAGCCGGGCTCCTAGCATCATAGTTATGTACGATGCTAGGAGTCCCTGCCTCGCTGCAGGACAACTGTCCCGTACTGAAAACATGATTACAGTACGGGACAGTTGTCCTGCAGAGAGGCAGGGACTCCTAGCATCGTACATAACTATGATGCTAGGAGCCCGGCTCCCTGCACTGAGTTCGGTCCGGGACTTCCGGCCGAAATACGTCCGTCAAATACGGACGTAATAAGTGTGTGTGCACATACCCTAAAGCTAATTCCGCCAGGTCAACGGTACTGACGGTTCACATAAAAGCTGGTCCTGCGTGTCTCTGACTGGCAGGAGCCAGCTAATTATGATCACATCTGAGTTTATGTACAGCTGACCTGAAGGAATTTGCTTTGACAGAAGGCTACAGCTTCTATGTATACAAGATAGATAGAAGCTGTATCTTAAAAAGTATTTTATTTTTAAATTAAAATAAATGTAAAAGTTGTTTAAAATCAGATAAAACTTTGATTTATAAAAACAAATCTTTACTGCAAAGGTGTATATATAATTTAACATCCACAGGATAGGTGAGAAACGTCAGATCTCTAGGGGCCCCACCGATCACTAGAACGGGTGTGCAGTGAGGAGGAATGAGGGTCTCCGGACACACATTCTAGTGATCGGTGAGAAGAAATCACAATTTAATCAGAAACAGAATATGCCTCACCAGTCAAATTCATGACAAGAACACTACTAAACCACAACCATACTCACTGGAGAGTACACACTATTATGCACATACATAAATTGAACTGCCATATATCTAACGGAAATTCCTAATACTTTTCAGTATTTCAATTTATGCCTTTTGAGCCCTGTGTACGTGAGAAGTGCCCTATTCCAGTCCTGTTTGAGTGACAATTGGAGGTGGGATATAAGGTTGATCGTCCACTGAAATAAAATAATTCATCCATAAAGTGGCAGTAGTAGCTTACTTCGATTAACTTGCTGCTGCTGGTCCCCATTTACATCATCAGTGTCCTTAGGGTTGTATGGCTATACTAGAGGATGTTGTGATTGGTCAAGATTCCTACATTATAGTGGAGCCATGAGGTCGAGCAGAATTTTACTTTTGTGTTTTTGATCTATTGTTTTACACAGGAAATAGCTCTTATGATTAGTTGTAGCTTATTGTTTGCAGTATCCATGCACAGGACAGTAGCGTAGTTATAGTCGCCGCCAAGGTTTTAGTTACACATTTGCCATGTTGTCTGACAGGGCCTGAAGGCCATTCAGTCACATAAGGGGGCAGCAATAGAATAAATGTCAGAAGCATTTGGAAAGCCCTGATACGGATTTTGCATTGGGCCCCCCTCATGTAGTAAACCTATTCCTATAATTATATTACTTAATCTCCAACTATAAAGCTTGTCATAGACACTCCGGTTTTGTAATGAGAGCTACAGTTAGGTCCAGAATTATTTAGTCAGTGACACAAGTTTTGGCATTTTAGCTGTTTACCAAAACACATTAACTATACAGTTATACAGTATAATCAATATGGGCTTAAAGTGAAGACTCTCAGCTTTAATTTGAGGATATCCACATCCTAATTTGAGGAAGGGTTTAGGAATTACAGCTCTTTAATATGTAGCTGCCTCTTTTTCAACTGACCAAAGGTAATTGTACAAAAGCTATTTAATGGGCTGCATGGGCTATTCCCTCGTTAATCCATCATCAATTATGCAGATAAAAGGTCTGGAGTTGATTCCAGGTGTGGCATTTTTGCATTTGGCAGCTGTTGCTGTGAACCCACAACATGAGATCAAAGGAGCTCTCAATGCAAGTGAAACAGACTGTTAGGCTGAAAAAAATTAAGAAATCCATCACAGAGATAGCACAAATATTAGGAGTGGCCAAATCAACAGTTTGGTACATTCTTGAAAAAAAGAGCGCACTGGTGATCTCGTGAACTACAAAAGGCCTGGACATCCACGGAAGACAACAGTGGTGGATGATTGCAAAATCCTTTCCATGGTGAAGAAAAACTCCTTCACAACATCTACCCAAGTGAAGAACACTCTCCTGGGTGTAGGTGTATCCGGATCTAAGTCTACCATAAAGAGAAGACTTCATGAGAGCAAATACAGAGGGTTCACCACAAGGTGCAAACCATTAATCAGCCTCAAAAATAGAAAGGCCAGATTAGACGTTGCCAAACAACATCTAAGGAAGCCAGCCCAGTTCTGGAACAGCATTCTTTGGACAGATGAAACTAAAATCAACCTGTGCCAGAATGTTGGGAGGAAGAATGTATGGAGAAGGCTTGGAACAGCTCATGATCCAAAGCATACCACATCCTCTGTAAAACATGGTGGAGGCAGTGGGATGGCATGGGCATGCATGGCTGCCAAAGGCACTGGGTCACTAGTGTTTATTGATGATGTGACTAAAGACAGAAGCAGCCGGATGAATTCTGAAGTGTTCAGGGATTTACTTTCTGCTCAGATTCAACCAAATGCAGCAAGGTTGATTGGACGTCGCTTCACAGTACAGATGGACAATGACCCAAAGCATACTGCGAAAGCAGCCCAGGAGTTTTTTAAGGCATAGAAGTGGAATATTCTGCAATTTCCAAGTCAATCACCAGATCTCAACCCGGTCGAGCTGCATTTCACTTGCTTAAGACAAAACTTAAGGCAGAAAGATCCACAAACAAGCAACAACTGAAGACAGCTGCAGTAAAGGCCGGGCAAAGCATCACAAAGGAGGAAACCTAGCGTTTGGTGATGTCCATGGGTTCCAGACTTCAGGCAGTCATTGCCTGCAAAGGATTCTCTACAAAGTATTAAAAAAAAACATTTTATTTATGGTAATGGTAATTTGTGTAATTACTTTTGAGCCCGTGAAATTAGGAGGCTGTGCAGAAAAATGGTTGCAATTCCTAAACGTTTCACAGAATATTTTTGTTCAACCCCTTGAATTAAACCTGAAAGTCTACACTTCAATTGCATCTCTGTTGTTTCATTTCAAATCCAATGTGGGGGCATGCAGAGCCCAAATCATGAAGATTGTCCAAATAATTCTGGACCTAACTGTAGAATCTACAGAGCTACTCATGAGTGTTGGGCATCATACTGTAAATATTAAGCATGCTGGCCCTCTGTGCAACTGACCCACACATATGCCACACATCCACTCCCCAACCCTACATGCATTTTCAGCTCCGGTCATTGCCAGTAAATTCCAACCTTAGCAAAATGACAGCTTTAATCTGACTGATCACTTTGGGTAAACCACTGTTTGTATTTGAACAGTTTTTTATTAATATTCCCACAGTGTTGCATCTTTCTCTTAATAAATGAATTTAGGCTCAATGGATTTAGACAAGCATTAGAATAGTGCCGCCAAACATATGCCCCAGATATATGCAACTGTACGCTTATATTTTCCTATTGTAAAAAAAACCCTCATACCGAGGAGTGTACGATTTTTGTGGGATTTGGACATATACTGGCTAAATTTATGGCAATTGGACACTTTTACATACATTTGGCTAATGGGTAAATGAACGCATAAACGTATACATCATTTATTCAGTCCAAGGTTGTGTGAAAAATTGTGGAATACTGATGTCACGATTGCCTTGTGTGAACCCGACTTAAAACAAAACTTGCAGAGATCCTGCAGCTGGTTTCAGCACAAGTTTTGAGTCTCAAACATCCCGATGTCTCAGATATTAACTGTCACATACTGGAAGAATACAAACCCAGGGTCTCTCCATGCATTTGGCTTTTGCGGGGCTTCAGAAGACAGCTGCAATATGAATTAGAAGGTTTAAAGAAAGCAATCCCTTTGTAGACCTCTCTTCCTTTCAGCTGATAAGACAGGTCAGGAGTGAGGTTAAGATTATCCCCTAGTTTCTCCTCACTACATCGTACAGCTGCCAACATCTGTGCCACTTATTGCAGCCTGCCCGCTGTAATGTAACTAGGAAAATACAGGTACACAGCTTTTAGGAATATTCTAGTTAAAAAATAAAGTACTTGATTCTAATAGGTAGTAAGTGAAGTATAGAGAAGCACCAATAAAATAAAAGTAATAAAAAGTGATAAATTCAAAGTATTTCCATCTTGTCCTATGTGTGATACACCTCAAGACATCCCAGAAATGAGGCAAGCGCCATAATTAGTTGTTATACAAGAATAATCTGTTTCTAAAAACACAGATAAAAGGCTTTTTTTTTTTTATCAAGCTTTTTGCTGGAATCATCATACCATTTCTAAAGTTCTTCATGTAATAAAATACAGCAGCCTTTGTGAAATATAATAGCCCATAGACATGCAGCTAAATTGCCAGACGCACACAGCCACATCTACATTACATTGCCTCTGGTAGTCTGGGAAGGGAATGCAGGTCAGGGCTATGTGTACAGGTCACATGTTGGTACACCGTCACAAACTGTCTGAACATGTGTTCAAGGAGATCAAAAATGAGAAAGCCTATATGGTCAAATATCACATCAAGCTAATATAGAATAAGCAGGGATGTCATCCTAAAAAAAAAAGTGCCAGGGTTATAATGTCTGAAGACGTAGTAAGCAGCGGAGCTCCATGATTTGAGCAATATTTGTGAGAGCAGATATGCAGGTTATTAGCAAATAAAACTATATTACTATAAAAAAAAACATATTTTATCTTCCATCTATTTATCCCATGACTGAGCAAGTAATCTGCTTCAATATGACTGATCAGTAATGGTTATCAAATATAAATTGTGTCCTCCAGGGGCATTGCTATGGTCGTAAAAGTTCAAGCCCCAAGGCATGTATCCCGACCAATCTCGCCCCCTGCCCTGTCACTGCATCGTGTAAGTCTGTACCAAAGTCCCAGCACCTTGTAGGCCGCAGACCTGAAGCAGCCTGTGGCATTCGAGGGTGAATAGCGGGGCAGGGAGCTGACGGAAGTAAAACATTCAGTCATAGTACAATAAAGATTAGTCTCACATTGGCAGTTGCCTTTTTAGTTAACACTGACAGTGAAATAGTCAAAGACATTAGATAAACAAACATGAAGGCAAAAGGACTACAACGGGTTAACAAGTGAGCACACACTTCTGATGTGGGTGGTTAAAGCCCTGAAGGTCCATACAAGGCTGTTCAGGGCGCATTTAGAATTTCCTGTGAGAAAACAAGTCTACAGACTATAAATCCTAGTACCAGGGGCGTAACTAGGAAAGACTGGGCCCCATAGCAAACTTTTGACTGGGCCCCCCCCCTTGTAGATAGTGCCTTTTTTACAAACCCCCCCCCTGTAGATAACGCCATACAGCCCCCATTGTAGATATCTACAGAGGGGGCTGTATGGCGCTATCTACAGAGGGGGCTGTATGGTGTTATCTACAGGGGGGACTGTATGGCATTATCTACAGGGGGGACTGTATGGCGTTATCTACGGGGGGATTGTATGGCGTTCCCTACAGGGGGGTGTATGGCGTTCCCTACAGGGGGGGCTGTATGGCACTATCTACAGGGGGGGGGCTGTATGGCGCTATCTACAGGGGGGCTGTATGGTGCTATCTACAGGGGGGCTGTATGGCGCTATCTACAGGGGGGCTGTATGGCGCTATCTACAGGGGAGACTGTATGGCGCTATCTACAGGGGGGACTGTATGGCGTTCCCTACAGGGGGGTGTATGGCGTTCCCTACAGGGGGGGGTGTATGGCGTTCCCTACAGGGGGGGCTGTATGGCGCTATCTACAGGGGGGGCTGTATGGCGCTATCTACAGGGGGGCTGTATGGCGCTATCTACAGGGGGGCTGTTTGGCGCTATCTACAGGGGGGCTGTATGGCGCTATCTACAGAGGGGGCTGTATGGCGTTATCTAGAGGGGGGACTGCATGGCGTTATCTACGGGGGGGTGGGGCTGTATGGCGTTCCCTACAGAGGGGGCTGTCTGGCGTTATCTACAGGGGGGACTGTATGGCGTTACCTACAGGGAGTCTGTATGGCGTTCCCTACAGGGGGGGTCTGTAGGGAACGCCATACAGCCCTCCCCTGTAGGGAACGCCATACAGCGTTCGTCCCCCCGTAGGGAACACCATACAGCGTCTCCCCCCATAGGGAACGCCATACAGCATCCCCCCCGTAGGGAACGCCATACAGCGTACCCCCCCTGTAGGGAACGCCATACAGCGTCCCCCCCTGTAGGGAACGCCATACAGCGTCCCCCCCTGTAGGGAACGCCATACAGCGTCCCCCCTCCCAAAAAAATGCGACCCACAGTGTGTCCTAATAAAAGACATGTATCCCCTATCCACAGGATAGGGGATACATGTGTGATCGCTGGCAGCGATAGGGAGAACGGGGGACTGAAAGTCCCCCGAAGTTCTCCATGACTAACCTCTGACTTCCGGCGTCTGCGCAGCTCAATAAAAATGAAAGGAGCGCTGGTCACGCATGCGCACAAGCGGGACCGGCGCTCCATTCATTTCTCCGGAGCTGCCGACACAGACCCCGGAAGTCCGAGGTTTGTGATGGAGAACTTCAGGGGACTTTCAGTCCCCCGTTCTCCCTATCGCTGCTAGCGATCACACATGTATCCCCTCTCCTGTGGATAGGGGATACATGTCTTTTGTTTACTGGCAGAGCGGGCAGATACCTCCCTGCTCTGCCGTACTGTTCAGTGGTGTCCCGCTGTAGCAGCCATAGCGGCTGCTAGCGGAGCCTCCTGCCATGGTGGGGGCCCGTGCCGGCAGGCGACACGGGCCCCCTCATGCCGCGGGCCCCGTAGCAGCCGCTACTGCTGCTACGGCGGTAGTTACGCCACTGCCTAGTACCCATTAATCTGTGCCACTCCCTGCTTCTATATAAATGCTATTACAGTTGTAAGATGTTACTCCTTTCTCGAGAACTCCTTTTTCTGACCTCTCATGCACCACCGTCACTTGTAGGCTAGAACCAATACCATCATAGAGGGAAATCACACAATTTACCACCAAACACTAGTTGTCATGTTGTCTATAACCACAGATGAAGATGTGCTGATATTTAGTTATGAGTCCAATGGTCGATAGTAATATTCGAGGAGATATTTACTAACTGGCATGGTTTGGTGCTAAATCAATGATTGTCATGGGAGGCAAAAGAGGGAGGTAAGACATCTCTGAAAAATTGCCATTCCCCTGTCTGCTCCTGTCACGTTGGGTTCGTGGACCCATTGGGCCGTACTGCCTTGCTTAGACAAACTAGGATATGACAAACAACACTCAGGCATCGAAGCAATGGGCTGGGCCCCTCTTATAGCCCAGGGCACTAATGGGCTGATACTTCATTAAAGTCCGGTGCGCGCGCTGCCCCTTTAAGAGCGGGCACGAGCTTGCGCGCGCACCCTACGGGATCCGGCCGAGGTGAGTGGAAGCGAGCGCTGGCGTCTCCTGAGGAGGAGACTGTGGCCAGCGCTCACCGACCCATGGCTGCGGCCGTCAGGGGGAGAGTGAACCTGACGGCCCGCAGCCACGGACATGACAGCTTCTTTCCCTTTCTCTTCTTAATGATAGTTTCTTCACACCCAGAAGCCTCTTAAACCCATTTATCATAAGCATGCTACACTTTTCTGGTTTTATTAACCGTTTAATCTCTGTTGCTTTGAAAGTTTTGAAGTCAAAATTGTGGAAAGCCATTGGGAAAGTCCTATTTGTTCTAGGTAAGAATCCAGGTATTTCTAGGGCATTGATGAAGGTTATATTAACAGAGGAGAGGGGTAGGAGAAGGACCCAGTTGGGGATATATTGTAGTAGACCTGCCATATAGAATTCATTAATGTCAGGGCCGGTTTTAGGGGTCGCAAACTGTGCAATTGCCCAGAGCCCCCTATTTACTAAGACACCCCTGAAGATGGGATCCCTAGGAGAAAACCAAAACCACCTAGTAGTTTTATTTTGGAACTGTATTGTAGTATTATGCGGGAAGTATATGGCAGCATTATATAGGCTGTTGTTTGGATACTGCATATTGTTTGTGAACTCTATGGTGATATTATGTGGGCTGTAATTATGGCTGGATTATTTTGGCAGAATATGGTGGTATGGTGCTATTATGTGGAGTCAAACCTGTCTAAAATGGCAACGAACGAACCCTACAGTGCTCTTTGCCCAGGGCCCCATTTTGTATAAAAATCAGCCCTGGTTGAGGTTTAAGACATATAACATTTTAAAAGAATAGAATTGGTAACATACGAAGCATTCTAATAAATGTTCGAGCAACTATAACAGGTATATTATGTTATAAAATTTCCTAGAGACATACAGTAGCTGTCAGTGCAAAATAAACCTATTACTTGGCCCATATTACGATTACGAGACGTCCACACACTGCGGAATTGCCGCGCTTTTTGCGGACAAAATTTCAGACAGAAAACACGCAGCAGAATACAGTATCAGCATAGTGGATGAGATTTTAAAAATCTCATCCACATGCTGCGTAAAAATTCCAAGCAGAAATTGGCCTGCGGTGTGTATTTTTCGGACTGCAACATGTCAATTCTTGTTGCGGAAAGTGGACAGAATTGCTGCGTTTTTCAGAGGAGATGTCTCCATCTCCTAACATTGTGAAAAACGCAGCAAAATACGCACCATTTTCTGCTGTAAAGGCCGCAGAAAAAGTTGTTTTAACGGAATTACGCAGAAATTTTCTGCAGCAATTCCGTTGTGTGTGGACAAGCCCTAAAAGGGGTTTTCCAGTCGATAAAAATTGAAGTAAATGGGATGAAAAGGCTGCAATACCTGTGAATCGCCACTAAATGTGTGTCGAACATTCACAGTGAGCAAGAAGAAATGAAGGGGAAGCAGCGCTCGTACGAGCGCTGCACCCCCTTCAAAACAGCTGATTGGCGGGGTTCCCGGAAATCGGACCCAGACCCATCAGCTATTGATGGCCTATCCTGAGGATAGGCCATCAGTTTTTATTGTCTGGAAAACCCCTTTAAACACAGTCTATAATGTACAGTATACCAACTCACTGCTGATTATTTTTGGCTTCGATTTAGAAAATGTTGCTCACACTTTATAATGCCTCATCTACAAATGGAAAACACAGACACACACACATATATATATATATATATATATATATATATATATATATATATATATGTATCTATGTATATATATGTATATATATATATATATGTATATATATATATATATGTATATATATATATATATATATATATATATATTGCAAGGAAGATATGTGTGTATGCAAAATTCCTGAAAAACGTTAAAAGCAAGCAGTAATGTGTATTTATTTCTTTATTTGCGGGTGAATTGCGGCCGCAAAAATACGTTCGTGTGCATGGAGCTTTATAGTGCCAAGATATTTCATAGTGCTGTACACTTGTCATCTCTCACATAAGTATTTTACTATTGAGTGAGTTTTCGTTTACTACATTTTGTATGGTATTGTATTAGTATTGTAAAATGTTGTCATTATGGAGATATCTTTACCTTACCTATTACCTACATCTCAGATAATACACAAGACATTCATCTCCCCAAGTTACTGCACTTATGAGGAAAGAGGGTGGACATGAGTTCAAATGACAAGGCTGCTGAGCTGGATTTTTATATTGACTAAGACAAAGCGACAGTCACAGTACGTCCTACAGAAAAGGTGGACATTTATTTTGCTGGATGGTGGCCTATGATTAATGACCTGTAATGTTTATGTACTGAGACTATGTCTGGGATACAGACATCCCAGGTGCTCAGAGTCTACATATTCGTTATCTGAAAAGCGCTCACCTGTGTGACTTCATGAGCGCCGGTACCTGCAAGTCACGTAAACTTAAAGATTATTCATTTTTGCAGCATTTTAGTCTTAGAAACACAAAAATAACGCTGGATACAAGCACTTATAATTTTTGTTCATGTATGTTGACAGGGCAGCATGGTGCTCGGTGGTGAGCACCTTTGCCTTGAAATTTAAAGGGGTTGTCCTGGCAGGGGGTTGTTTTTCATACTTGTGATGACCTATCCACAGGATAAGTGATCAGTATATGATCGGCCCCTGCACGAACAGCTGTTCCGGCTGCCTCCTGGCATTGGAAGCTATATATTGGTCAGTGTCGGAAGCAGACGGCTCTTGTCACCATATAGCGGCTGAGCTGGGTTACTGCAGCTCTGCTCTATTTACTATTGACATGTTGGCGATACATAAGCAACAGTAAATAAAAATCTTCACATATATTTTGCAAAGAAAACATGAAGTATACGATCTTTCTACAGACCCTGTTGGAATCAAACTGATCCAAGTTTTGTACAGCATCCCAAAAATGCATTGGCTCTGTCCATACTGGCATTTATGCTATAAAAGCAGATATCCTTCAATGGATATCATTATTTAAAAAATAAAATAAAAAAAAAGGGTTAACAGAAATATCATTGTGGACAGAGCACTTCTACATCTGGATTCTGTAAAATAAAGGAACCCAGAAACAGATTATACAGCTGATACAGCATCGCAATAAAAACAAAACTACTGATGCATGAGCAATTGACTGCAATATTATACATAGAAATCAGGGGCGGACATACCGCATGTGCAGCCGGTGCAGCTGCACAAGGGCCCCGCGTGGGAAGGGGGCCCGTTCAGTGGCGTAACTACCACAGTAGCAGCCGTAGCAGCTGCTACGGGGCCCGCGGCATGGGGGGGCCCGTGTCGCCCTGACAGGCACATTACATTTTATGTACCAGGCCTGGCGGCACGGGCCCCCTCATGCCTAGTAGCATCACAACACTAGGCATGAGGGGAGGGAGGGGGCGGGGGCCCGGTGATAGCCGCCACACTGCACTACCAATCGGGAGGGAGGGGGCGGGTGCCCGGGCCCGGTGATAGCCGCTACACTGCACTGCCAATCTGGCACAGATGAATAGGACAGGACGGCGATGCTGGTGGTAGGAGGAGCGCTCAGGCAGGGGAGAGGACAGGGGGCGGTGCGACGTAAGACTTCGGGCGGCTGGACAGTACAGTCAGGACTGCCGGAGAACTCATAGGATGAGCGGAGGACAGACACAGGACGAGTGGAGGACGTGCAGACTGCAGAGGACAGGTAGATGAAGTTAAAAAGTTCATGTCAGAAGGGAGAAGTTTTTATGTAGAAAAATCTGCCTCATAATTCCTTCCGGAATTTTGAGGCATATTTTGACCTGCCGGTAGAACACTTCCCGCGTTTTTCATTGCGTTTTTTTGTGGCGTTTTTCGGCCATCGGGCCGTGGGCAGGGAAACGCAGCAAAAAACGCATTTTCTGCCTGCCATTGTTGTCAATGGGAAGTCAGAGACAGAAACGCCCGAAGAAAGGGCATTGCGCTTCTTTTTCCCGCATGCGGTTTTTACTGCTCGCAGGAAAAATTTCATGGATTTCAATGGGAGGCACTTTCTGACGTTTTTCGCGAAAAAAACCTCAGTGTGAACTCCCCCTAACACAGGGGCGTAACTACTGCTATAGCAGCCGTAGCGGCTGCTACGGGGCCGCGGCATGAGGGGGCCCGCGTCACCTGCCGGCACGGGCCCCCACCTTGGCCGGAATCTCCGCTAGCTGCCGCTATGGCTGCTACAGCGCGATGCCACGGAACACTACGGCAGAGCAGGGAGTATCTCCCCGCTCTGCCATTAAACATAAGACATGTATCCCCTATCCACAGGATAGGGGATACGTGTGTGATCGCTGGCATTGATAGGGAGAACGGGGGACCGAAAGTCCCCTGAAGTTCTCCATCACAAACCTCGGACTTCCGGGGTCTGTGTCGGCAGCTCCGTAGAAATGAATGGAGCGCCGGTCACACTTGAGCTGCGCAGACACCGGAAGTCAGAGGTGAGTGATGGAGAACTTCGGGGGACTTTCGGTCCCCCGCTCTCCCTATCAATGCCAGCGATCACACATGTATCCCCTATCCTGTGGATAGGGGATACATGTCTTTTGTCTTTTCACACTGTAGGTCGCATTTTTTTGAGTGATTGGGGGTGTATGGCGTTCCCTACAGGGGGGGGGCTGTATAGCGTTCCCTACAGGGGGGGGGCTGTAAGGCGTTCCCTACAGGGGGGGCTGTATAGCGTTCCCTACAGGGGGGGCTGTATAGCGTTCCCTACAGGGGGGGCTGTATAGCGTTCCCTACAGGGGGGTCTGTATGGCGTTCCCTAAAGGGGGGTCTGTATGGCGTTCCCTACAGGGGGGGGCTGTATGACTTTCCCTACAGACCCCCCCTGTAGGGAACGCCATACAGAACCCCTGTAGATAACGCCATACAGACCCCACTGTAGATAACGCCATAAAGTCCCCCCTGTAGATAACACCATACAGCCCCCTGTAGATAACGCCATACAGCCCCCCTGTAGATAACGCCATACAGCCCCCTCTGTAGATAGCGCCATACAGTCCCCCCTGTAGATAGCGCCATACAGTCCCCCCTGTAGATAGCGCCATACAGTCCCCCCTGTAGATAGCGCCATACAGTCCCCCCTGTAGATAGCGCCATACAGTCCCCCCTGTAGATAGCGCCATACAGTCCCCCCCGTAGATAGCGCCATACAGACCCCCCTGTAGATAGCGCCATACAGACCCCTCTGTAGATAGCGCCATACAGTCCCCCCTGTAGATAACGCCATACAGCCCCCTCTGTTGATAGCGCCATACAGTCCCCCCTGTAGATAACGCCATACAGCCCCCTCTGTAGATATCTTGAGATTCAGTCCTGCTTGATAGGTAACAGTGCAGTAAGCTAAGCATGATAAGATCATCTAAATTATTGCATCTCAGTTGCATGAGTGCTTTGTGTTATATTCAATGATTCAATTTAACCTAAGTCTCTAAATGTGGGCAAAGAAAATAAAAAAACTATACTCACCTCCTCCCTCGCCTCCGTTCACCCGCCGCAGCCCCCATCCTCCTGTCTCGGTCTGTGTTACAAGTGTACAAGGCTGCACTGGTGACGCGCTGCCGATGGCACGTGACCGCTGCTGCCAATAACTCCTCATTGGTGTGCTGCTGAGGACAGTAGTTCCACAGCAAATCGCTGTTGAGGGCATTGATTGGCTGCAGCGGTCATGTGCCATCGACCGCGCGTCACCACAGCAGCTTTGTAAACACAGAAAGGGATAGGGGCTGCGGAGGGGGAACGGAGGCGCCGGAGGAGGTGAGTATAGGTTTTTCATTTTCTTTGCCCACATTTAGGGACTTAGTTTAGATAAGAATTTAACCCGGAAAAAAATGTGTTACTTGTGTTCTAAACTGGTAATAAAATGTACAATATAAATCTTCCTTCATAATTTTTATTAGTAAGGTTTATTTTTATATGCATATATATGTTTAGGTAACTTTGTCGGTATTGGGGGGGGGGCGGGGGGGCCCTGGCACATTATCTGCACAGGGGCCTTTTGCAGTCTGTGTCCGCCACTGATAGAAATATTTGTTTTACACTCATATTACCACATTACAGTGTCTTTAACGTATATATATGCGCCCAAATAGATTTATGTTTATACTACAAGAAAAAAAGAGAGTAAAGGTCCTCTAATACGGCGCTCGTTTGCTCCTGTCACATGGAGCTATGGATGGGGACGAGCGGTCGTTACTCCGATCGCTCGTCCCCATACATTATTATCATGTGGGCAGCGTGTCTCCCTGTTTACACAGGGAGATGTGCTGCCGACAACAATAATATTTAACTTTTTTAAAACGATACGATCAGCAGATGATCAAGTTTACTCGTTCATCTGCTGATCGCTGCCCTATTTACACAGGGCCATTATCGTATGCCCGATAATTGTCCCGTGTAAAATGGTCTTAATGTTCTGTTCACAATAGTGTTAATGGATCTGTCAGGGATTCTGTTTGGGTTCCCAGTATTTTGTTGACAAGAAAAGCGCAATGGGATTTACCAGTATCCGATTTAAATCAGATTCAGCAAAGCAGTCATGACTCCATTATTAACCCCTTCCCTCTTTAGCCACTTTTGACCTTCCTGACCAAGCCTCATTTTTCAAATCTGACATGTTTCACTTTATGTGGTAATAACGTCGGAATGCTTGTACCTATCCAAGCGATTCTGAGATTGTTTTCTCGTGACACATTGGACTTTATGTTACTGGCAAAATTTGCCCGATACATTCAGTATTTAATTGTGAAAAACACCAAAATATAGTGAAAAATTGCAAAAAATAGCATTTTTATCAATTTAAATGTATCTGCTTGTAAGACAGGCAGTTATAACACACAAAATTGTTGCTAATTAACATCCCCCATGTGTCTACTTTAGTTTGGCATCGTTTTTTGAACATCCTTTTATTTTTCTAGGACGTTACAAGGCTTAGAACTTTAGCAGCAATTTCTCACATTTTCAAGAGAATTTCAAAAGGCTATTTTTACAGGGGCCAGTTCAGTTCTGAAGTGGCTTTGAGTCCTTATATATTAGAAACCCCCAAAAAGTCACCCCATTTTAAAAACTGCACCCCTCAAAGTATTCAAAACAGCATTCAGAAAGTGTTTTAACCCTTTAGACGTTTCACAGGAATGAAAGCAATATAGAGGGGAAATTTATAAATTTCGTTTTTTTTTGCAGAAATTCATTTTGAATCCATTTTTTGTGTAACACAGAAAGTTTCACAAGAAAAATGCAACTCAATATTTATTGCCCAGATTCTGCAGTTTTTAGAAATATCCCACATGTCGCCCTAGCGTGCTTATGGACTGAAACACAGGCCTCCGAAGCAAAGGAGCACCTTGAGGATTTTGGGGCCTTGTTTTTATTACAATATATTTTAGGCACCATATCCGGTTTGAAGGACTCTTGCGGTGCCAAAACAGTGGAAACCGCCCACAAGTGACCCCATTTTGGAAACTACACCCCTTGAGGAAATTATCTAGGGGTATAGTGAGCATTTTGACCCCACAGGTTTTTTGCAGAAATTATTGGAAGTAGGATGTGAAAATGAAAATCTACATTTTTCACAATAAAACGTAGGTTTAGCTCATTTTTTTTTCATTTCCACAAGGACTAAAAGAGAAAAAGCACCACAACATTTGTAGAGCAGTTTGTCCCGAGTAAAACAGTACCCCACATTTGATCATAGACTGCTGTTTGGACACATGGCAGGGCTTAGAAGGGAAGGAACCCCATTTGGCTTTTGGAGCTCAAATTTAGCAGGAATGGTTTGCGGAGGCCATGTCACATTTGCAAAGCCCCTGAGGGCACAAAACAGTGGAAACCCCCCACAAGTGACCCCATTTTGGAAACTACACCCCTTGAGGAAATTATCTAGGGGTATAGTGAGCATTTTGACCCCACAGATTTTTTGCAGAAATTATTGGAAGTAGGATGTGAAAAATGAAAATCTACATTTTTCCCAATAAAACGTAGGTTTAGCTAATTTTTTTTCATTTTCACAAGGTCTAAAAGAGAAAAAGCACCACAACATTTGTAGAGCAGTTTGTCCCGAGTAAAACAGTACCCCACATTTGATCATAGACTGCTGTTTGGACACACGGCAGGGCTTAGAAGTGAAGGAACCTCATTTGGCTTTTGGAGCTCAAATTTAGCAGGAATGGTTTGCGGATGCCATGTCGCATTTGCAAAGCCCCTGAGGGCACAAAACAGTGGAAACCCCCAACAAGTGACCCCATTTTGGAAACTACACCCCTTGAGGAAATTATCTAGGGGTATAGTGAGCATTTTGACCCCACAAATTTTTTGCAGAAATTATTGGAAGTAGGATGTGAAAATGAAAATCTACATTTTTCCCAATAAAACGTAGGTTTAGCTCATTTTTTTTCATTTCCACAAGGACTAAAAGAGAAAAAGCACCACAACATTTGTAGAGCAGTTTGTCCCGAGTAAAACAGTACCCCACATTTGATCATAGACTGCTGTTTGGACACACGGCAGGGCTTAGAAGGGAAGGAACCCCATTTGGCTTTTGGAGCTCAAATTTAGCAGGAATGGTTTGCGGATGCCATGTCGCATTTGCAAAGCCCCTGAGGGCACAAAACAGTGGAAACCCCCCACAAGTGACCCCATTTTGGAAACTACACCCCTTGAGGAAATTATCTAGGGGTATAGTGAGCATTTTGACCCCACAAATTTTTTGCAGAAATTATTGGAAGTAGGATGTGAAAATGAAAATCTACATTTTTCCCAATAAAACGTAGGTTTAGCTCATTTTTTTTCATTTCCACAAGGACTAAAAGAGAAAAAGCACCACAACATTTGTAGAGCAGTTTGTCCCGAGTAAAACAGTACCCCACATTTGATCATAGACTGCTGTTTGGACACACGGCAGGGCTTAGAAGGGAAGGAACCCCATTTGGCTTTTGGAGCTCAAATTTAGCAGGAATGGTTTGCGGATGCCATGTCGCATTTGCAAAGCCCCTGAGGGCACAAAACAGTGGAAACCCCCCACAAGTGACCCCATTTTGGAAACTACACCCCTTGAGGAAATTATCTAGGGGTATAGTGAGCATTTTGACCCCACAAATTTTTTGCAGAAATTATTGGAAGTAGGATGTGAAAATGAAAATCTACATTTTTCCCAATAAAACGTAGGTTTAGCTCATTTTTTTTCATTTCCACAAGGACTAAAAGAGAAAAAGCACCACAACATTTGTAGAGCAGTTTGTCCCGAGTAAAACAGTACCCCACATTTGATCATAGACTGCTGTTTGGACACACGGCAGGGCTTAGAAGGGAAGGAACCCCATTTGGCTTTTGGAGCTCAAATTTAGCAGGAATGGTTTGCGGAGGCCATGTCGCATTTGCAAAGCCCCTGAGGGCACAAAACAGTGGAAACCCCCCACAAGTGACCCCATTTTGGAAACTACACCCCTTGAGGAAATTATCTAGGGGTATAGTGAGCATTTTGACCCCACAGGCTTTTTGCAGAATTTATTGGAAGTAGGCCGTGAAAATGAAAATGTAAATTTTAACCAATAAAACGTAGGTTTAGCAAAATTTTTTTTCATTCCCACAAGGACTAAAGGAGAAAAAGCACCACAACATTTGTAGAGCAGTTTATCCTGAGTAAAACAGTACCCCACATGTGGTCATAAACGGCTGTTTGGACACACGGCAGGGCTCAGAAGGGAAAGAACACCATTTGGAGTTCAAATGTAACTGGAATGGTTTGCGGTGGCCATGTCGCATTTGCAAAGCCCCTGAGGGGTCAAAACAGTGGAACCCCCCCACAAGTGACCCCATTTTGGAAACTACACCCCTTGAGTAAATTATCTAGGGGTATAGTGAGCATTTTGACCCCACAGGCTTTTTGCAGAATTTATTGGAAGTAGGCCGTGAAAATGAAAATGTAAATTTTAACCAATAAAACGTAGGTTTAGCAAAATTTTTTTTCATTCCCACAAGGACTAAAGGAGAAAAAGCACCACAACATTTGTAGAGCAGTTTATCCTGAGTAAAACAGTACCCCACATGTGGTCATAAACGGCTGTTTGGACACACGGCAGGGCTCAGAAGGGAAAGAACACCATTTGGAGTTCAAATGTAACTGGAATGGTTTGCGGTGGCCATGTCGCATTTGCAAAGCCCCTGAGGGGTCAAAACAGTGGAAACCCCCCACAAGTGACCCCATTTTGGAAACTACACCCCTTGAGTAAATTATCTAGGGGTATAGTGAGCATTTAAAAAAATGTTTCAATTAAAATCCATGGATGTGTGATAAACTTTGAAGCACTCTTTTATGCACAGGCCAGGTTTGTCGGGACAGGTTTCACAATGATAAGTTGTGTCTCGTCTTCTCCCTCTGTTGTAACACACTTTACACCTTTTTTGGCTCCTTCCCTTTTTACCAGTGGGGGGGATTTCGCCAGGAAAGTGTTGCCCTGGTACAATACGTGGACCATCGCTTCTAGAAGTACTGGGGCTCTCCCCTTCCTGGTCCCCAAATACAAGGGCCTTGATAACCGCTTCTTGAAACTGAAGGAATGTCCCTGTCCGGCCTGCACATCGGTATAGCACGTAAGCGTTATACAATGCCATCTGTACCACGTGCACGGCCAGCTTTTTGTACCACGTCTTTGTTTTACGCATGGCACTGTACGGCTTCAGTACTTGATCAGAGAGATCAACACCTCCCATGTACTTATTGTAGCCGAGGATGCAGTCTGGCTTGGGGGTCATTGTGGTGCTACCTCGGACAGGGACAGGGGTGATGCCACTACCGTGTATTGTGGTCAACATAAGGACGTCCCTCTTGTCCTTATACTTGACCAGCAACAAGTTATCGCTGTGTAGTGCCCTGCTTTCTCCTTTTCTTAGGGGTTGCCCAATCAGATTTTTAGAGAGGCCTCTCTGATTTTTGCGCACGGTGCCGCATGCTACAGTACTTCTGGTGGAGAGGCATTTAAATAGTGGGATGCTGGTATAGAAGTTATCCACGTAAAGGTGATAACCCTGGTCCAGCAGTGGGTGCATCAAGTCCCACACTATTTTTCCACTAACTCCCAGGACAGGGGGGCATTCTGGAGGTTCTATCCTGGTGTCCTTCCCTTCATAAATCCGAAACCTGTAGGTGTACCCTGAGCTGCTCTCGCACAGCTTGTACATTTTAATTCCATACCTCGCCCTCTTGCTTGGCAGGTATTGGCGGAATTTTAGTCTCCCCTTAAAATGTACAAGGGACTCGTCTATTGCTATGTTCTTTTCGGGGGTGTACACTTCCTGAAATTTGGTGCAGAAATAATCAATCATTGGCCTGATTTTGAATAGGCGGTCGTATGTGGGGTCATCACGGGGCGGGCACTGTGCATTATCATTATAATGCAAAAATTTCAGAATAATTTCAAATCGTGCCCGGGTCATTGCCATGTGGTATAATGGGGTGCTGTATAAAATGTCCGCACTCCAGTATTGCCTAATCTCTGGTTTTTTTACTAGGCCCATATGTAGGACAAGGCCCCAAAATTTCATCATCTCCGCTGCCTCTATGGGGGTCCACCTAGCAAATGATGACGTGGGGTTTTGGGCTAAAAATTGTTGGGCATATAAATTTGTTTGGGCCGCCATTACATTAACAAAATCCTCAGTGAAAAACAGATTGAAATAGTGAATTTCTGCGAGGCCTACAGTCTCAAATAGAATTCCAGAGCTCCCTGTGAAATCTGGAATGTGAGGCTCATAATTATCAGGGGGTGGGTTCCACAGGGTATCGCTCATTTGGGGGGTTGCCTCAGCTGATGTCCTGGGGCGTCTTTGCGGGGGTTCCTCATCACTGGATGAGGATGATGAGGTCAAGATGAATGGGGCAATTTCCTCTTCTCCCTCGCTGGCCGATTCAGTGTCAGAGGCCAGGATGGCGTATGCCTCCTCAGCGGAGTAGAGCCTTTGAGATGATTGGGCCATTTTTATTAGGGGGGTATGTAGTGCTTCAACACGTGTAATACTCTTTATAGAGGTGGTTTTGTATGTTGTGCTTTTACACGTGTAATATGAAATTTATAGGAAAAAAAAAAGAAAAAGAAGAGAAGAATAAGAAAAATTTAGGAGAAAGAAATTTATTGAACGTTCAATATAGAACTGTAAAAAAAACTGAGCTACAACTGTGTCGCTACGCTATCAGAAATTTAGTGAACAAATTTCAGTTAAAAAAAACTGAATGTATGTCACTAAATGGACGCTGACTATAAGATGTAAATTTATACTAAAACTGTCGCTACGCTATCAAAAATTTAGTGAACAAACTTCAGTTAAAAAAAACTGAATGTTCGTCACTAAACGGACGCTGACTATAACGCTATAAATTTATACTAACTGTCGCTACGCTATCAAAAATTTAGTGAACGAACTTCAGTTAAAAAAAAACTGAATGTCCGTCACTAAATGGACGCTGACTATAAGATGTAAATTTATACTAAAACTGTCGCTACGCTATCAAAAATTTAGTGAACAAACTTCAGTTAAAAAAACTGAATGTCCGTCACTAAACGGACGCTGACTATAACGCTATAAATTTATACTAACTGTCGCTACGCTATCAAAAATTTAGTGAACGAACTTCAGTTAAAAAAAACTGAATGTTCGTCACTAAACGGACACTGACTATAACGCTATAAATTTATACTAACTGTCGCTACGCTATCAAAAATTTAGTGAACGAACTTCAGTTAAAAAAAAACTGAATGTCCGTCACTAAACGGATGCTGACTATAAGATGTAAATTTATACTAACTGTCGCTACGCTATCAAAAATTTAGTGAACGAACTTCAGTTAAAAAAAACTGAATGTCCGTCACTAAACGGACGCTGACTATAACGCTATAAATTTATACTAACTGTCGCTACGCTATCAAAAATTTAGTGAACGAACTAAATGTCCGTCACTAAATGGACGCTAACTATAAGAAGTCAATTTATTCAAACTGTATAAAAAAATATATAGCTAGAACTTCTGCTATATATCTTTTTTTACAAAACGGACGTCAGTAAACGTCCGCTACTCTAATGCTAGTCTTTTTTTTTTACAGTTTTATAAAATGAAGAAAAAAAGGCCAAAAAAAAACCTGCGTAAGCAAATTACCACTGAGGCTGATTATTAGACTCAGCACTCAGTAGCCGCAGGGCGCACGCAAAAAAAAGGTGCAGTAATAAAAAAGGCCAAAAAATAAAAAAAATTACCACGGATGCTGATCAGTGATGGCGGTCACTGATCAGCACTCAGTGGCCGCAGGGCGCACACAGGGAGGTGCAAAATACAAAAAAAAAGGAAGTCCTGTGCCAAAAATTGGCGGTCAGTGATGGCGGTCACTGATCCGCACTCGGCGGCCGCAGGACGTAAAAAGGGAAAGATGGGGAGGGTGGGATGGGGGGGGAGGGTACAGGGATAAGAAGTTTAGGAAAAAAAACAAGTGCTGCTGCTAAAAAAAAAAAAAATCAGCAGCAGCACAGTTGATGATGATGACGGTTCACTCTTCTGCAGGAAGCAGTCGGATGAAGACGTCACAGCAGGATCGCAGCACAGAAGGCCTCAGATTCGGTAAGTTGGCTTCACAGACGGTCACACCAGCTCTGCTCACCGTTCCTAACCGGAATGAGGTGGGCAGGGCTGGTGTAGGGTGTTTCAAACACCCGCCATGGCTGCGATTGGTCGGTCGGTGCTGACCGACCAACCATAGCGATCTGGGGGCTGGCATCACCGCCATTTTTTACATGGAACATGGTAGTCATTGGTGCTGTCCTAGACAGCACCAATCACCACCATATCACTGTGCCCTGTGGCACAGTGATTGGCAAAAGCCGCAAACAGCCGCAATTGGCCGGTCTGAATTGAACGGCCAATGGCGGCGATCGCCGATGCGGGGGGGAGGCGACACCCCCCTGGGCATCGTGTACAGATGTCCTGCTGTTATGAACAGCAGCCATCTTTACTTTAAAACTTTTATTTTTGATACGGTAACCCCTTCTGCATTTGACGTACATGTACGGCAAGATGCGGGAAGTCAATGCTTTCCATGACGTACATGTACGGCAAATGTCGGGAAGGGGTTAAAGGAAGCCATAATACCAGTGTAAACAGAACCTAAGGCCCCATGTACATGGCAGAGCCCGTACGGAAGTGCATGGAGGCTATATGGCTCCCTAGTTTGGAGCAGCAGTGCCTCCATATGTTACCATTGCAAGCTCCGCGGGGTACTGTATGTACAGAACTATCATCCCCTAAAAACAATGCTTCTAGGAAAGAATAGCTTCATATAAACAACATCCAATGGCGCATGCCACATTTTTTTTTCTGTCAGATTTGTATGGAATACAACAGACAAAACCTCAGTATGTCATAGTAAAGGCCCATACGCTTGTATGGGCGTCGTATTATGGCCCCCTACAAATTATGCATAATACAGCCGTTGTGCATGTGTCCTAATACTAATAACCTGATTCTCAAAATAAAAAAAAGAAACGAAAAAAAAACATTTACCTATTTATAAAAATAAATAAATTCAAGTAGGGCTGAAGTATGTTAGCAAAGAACACTTCACCGACAGAGAAAGTACTTTGTTGACACCTTACAAGTCAAGCCTGCTTATGTTGGCAAATATTGCAGAGGTGCAGCTGGCATGGCTGGCAATAGCTACGCGGTATTACACACAGTAGAAAGACATAAGGAAACCGACTTCAGCATGTAAATGGGTTAATAATCCAGTGGTGTAAGGGAGGGAAGAAGTCTCCTCATGTGAGGAATGATCAGTGAGGGCTGAGTTCCTTCCCTTCTGAGACAGTACAAAGACCATCCATCTTGAACAGACAGACAGGCATGAGATGTAGCCAGAAGAGAGATAAGAAGTGTACAGGCTAAGTGTTGCTCTGATTTACTGCCCTCGCCCTGTAACTACTTCCATAGGTCAGGGTATTAGGCTATAATGTAGCACCTTAGCTCTGTTTATTGCCTTGTAAATACTTTGTGTTTCCTCTTGAGGAATGACACACGTGCCATTCCGATGCATTCTGTAAAATGAAAGAAAAGCTATACGTCTACATGGACATGCATATATTTCTACGTATTGAACTCATTTGTTAGGGTATATATGAAAGTGTTAGCTTAGTGAAACGGAGATTTAAAAAAAATGTGTTAAACGTCCACAAATTTCTGCCCTTTTTTCAAAGCTGAAGCTTATTTACTAAAGACCGTTCCGCAAAACTCGTCAAAAAACGCCCGAAAATGCCTCCCATTGATTTCAATGGGAGGCGGAGACGTTTTTTTTTACCGCGAGCTGAAAAACCGCCTCGCGGTAAGAAGAAGCGACATGACCTATATTGAGGCGGTTTCCGCCTCCAAAACCCCATTTCAATCAGTGGGAGAAGGAATAAAAAAATGCCTCGACGAGTGTTTTCACACGTTTTTGTCAAACCACTGTGCAAAAAACGCCTAGAGCAGATTTTTCCTCCTGCAAAAAACTCTGTGTGAACTAGCCCTAAATCACCAAAACATCTAAAAGATTCACAACACAGCTGTAGAGTACCAATATAGTTCTACCATACATTTCCCGAATATCAGTGCCATCAAATGATCAAAAACAATGTTATATAGAGCCCAATTTATACATCATAAACTACCCGAAAACAAGTATGTCCACACGCAGCAGACTGTCCCATTAATCTGAATCCTTGTGCATGGTGCAGGAACAACCGCCTTCTGATGTATGGAATGGATTTGAAGTCGCAGAAATTTCAGCAACAATATCTACTGATTGTGGAAATACCCTTTGGGCATGGCCACACGTGGCGGAATTCCTCTTGAATTCCGCAGCGGACACTCCACAGCGTTAATCCGCAGCGGAGCCGTTTCTCCATTGACTTCCACTTCTATTTAGAAGTGTTCGTTTAGACGATGCGTAAAATTCCGCTGCGGAGCATAGGCTGCGGAGCGGAATTTGGTGTCCGCAGCATGCTAGGGCTGTTGCAGAGTTGTGGCGGACTGGTTGCGGACTCATGGCGGAATTTCTCCATTGACTTCAATGGAGATTCTAATTTCCGCAATGAAGTCCGCAGCTGTCATGCACATGTTATGTGTGCTGCGGATGCGTCTTGCTTTTTTGACATGACATTTCTTCATTCTGGCTGGACCTATGTATTTCTAGGTCTACAGCCAGACTGAGGAAGTCAATGGGGCTCCCGTAATTACGGGAGCGTTGCTAGGAGACGTCAGTAAATAGTCACTGTCCAGGGTGCTGAAAGAGTTAAGCGATCGGCAGTAACTGTTTCTGCACCCTGGACAGTGACTACCGATCCCAATATACAGCAACCTGTCAAAAAAATTGAAGTTCATACTTACCGAGAACTCCCTGCTTCTGTCTCCAGTCCGGCTTCCCAGGATGACGTTTCAGTCTAAGTGACGGCTGCAGCCAATCACAGGCTGCAGCGGTCACATGGACTGACGCGTCATCCAGGGAGGTCGGGCTGGATGCCGAAAGAGGGACGCGTCACCAAGACAACGGCCGGTAAGTATGAAATTAGTTTACTTTCACTAGGGAAAGTGCTGGCCCTTCTCTCTATCTTGCACTGATAGAGAGAAGGGAAGCACTTTTCCCGCAGTCCGCAGCAGCTAGTCCGCATCAATGTACTGCACATTTTGGGCAGATCCGCCGCAGAATCTGCAACGCAGATTCTGTGCTGCATTGATGCGGACAGTTGCGGAGGAAATCCGCCACGTGTGGGCATGCCCTTAGACTGGATTCACACACACACGCACGCACGCACGCACGCACGCACACGCACACACATACACACACACATATACATACACACACATATATATAAACACACACACACCCACGTTTTGATGCGTTTTTTGTGGTGTTTTAATGGCGTTTTTTTAGTGCGATGTTACATCAAAGTCCATAATAAAATATAAAATGCCCTACATACAACTGCATTTTGATTTGTGGCATTTTTGAGGCAATTTGTTCTCAGTAGTGTTTTCTTCCAAACGCAGAATACTCTGGATATGGTGTTATTTTTAGAAGTTTTTCCCACAAGCTTCTCTATTGGACAGAAAAAAAGCCTGTACAAAATGACACTAAATGAAAAATGCCACAAAACGCCATAAAAAAAACGCATGTTACATTTTAATTACTCTGGCGTTTTTAGAAGCGTTTTTTGATGCAGTTTAAATTGCTTGGAAAATTCTGTGATTCACCTTCTGCCTTAGCATGCCATGAAGTGCCTACATAACGGAGCCAAAAGTCTTTGGGCATGTTCAGACGTGGCGGAATACTGCAGACACTGTCCACATCAATGCGGCACATAATCCGTGTTGCAGATTCCGTTGCGGATTTGGCTAAAATGTTAAGTAAAATGCTGCGGATTTGTCGTTGCGGATTCAGGTGCAGATCACACCCTGCTCTCTTTCAAACATTCCATCCCAGTCTGGGTATAGACCTCGACACACATAGGTCCAGCCAGAATGATGAAACATCATGTTCGTGAAAGCAATCCGCAACGCAACACACATACCATCTGCGGATTTCATTGCGGAATTTTGAAACTCCATTGAAGTCAATGGAGAAATTCCGCCACAAGTACGCATCAAGTCCGCAACAGACAGTGTATGCTGCGGACAGAAAATTCTGCAACGCAACCTATGGTCCTCAGCTGAGTTTTCCCGCAATGTCTGATCGAAGATAACTAAAAAGGTGTGGAAACCAATGGACAAACTGTCAGCTGCGGATTTCCAGTGCGAACTGTCCGCAGCAGAATTCCACAGCAATTCCGCCAAGTCTGAACGTGCCCTTTCAGTACTGATGCTGGTGGGAGTTCCTAGAATGAGGAGGCCCCAGGGCTATTCCCATAATCCTGCCCAGACTACATAAACTACTGAGATTAGAGTTAGGATTTATTTATCCTTCAGAAATATCTCTTTAGTCAGATATCTCAATCCAGTGTAATTTTATAACTCCTTTGGACACATTACATACGGAGATGCATATACAGTATATGACTATGTATAAAGCACTGCAGGACAGCAACTAGACCATCCTGTTCGCCATATTTGTTTCCATTACTACTATGCCTTGCAGAACTGATGTCTTCTGTTCGAATCAATCCAGGACAACTTTAGCGTGGGGTTGGTATATGGTCTTTGGGTTTCCTCTGGGCACTCTGGTTGCCTCCCACATTTCAAAAATGCATACTGAATACTCAATAGGCTTCTTAAGAAAATTTGTATATGAGACATAGGGAATTTATATTGTGAGCCCCCAGTTGTTAGGAAACGATGTGAATGTAGAGTGCAATAGCAGGAAATAAATATTTTTTAATTTTTGGAAATGATGTGAAAAATATCAAAGCAGCCAAGACATAAAAGCAAAATTATATCTAATTCCTTCAACCTAACATCTGTCATCTCTAATTGAAATAATTTGGAATCAATATATTATTTTATTTTTAATGACTATAATAACTGCTATGAACTTGTGTTGGAGCCCCAGGGGTTACTCTTGGCTCTGGCGATGCAGTCAGGTACTGGATGAATCCTGAAAGAGCACCCCAATGATAACAGGTGCCCAGGAGCTACAGATATATAATCTTAGTTTAAAGCTATTGTTCTTTGAAACAGTATCTCTGCTTAGCACCCATGTTCACATAATAGTTCCATAACAGGAGCTGTCATCGTACAGCACATAACCCCGGCTGAGGTCCTCTATACTTTCATTGTTGGTAAATAGCTCTATTTGTCGTCTCTGAAAAGCTCCACTGAATGAAAGAGCAGAAAGGAGGAAAAAAGGACTTGTGTATTTTCTATGGTGATTGTTCTACAAATGTTAAAATGGAAACAATTTCCGAAAGAAAACCGCAAGGAAAGTAAATACAAATGCTTAGCACGACGATGCCATCATAAGAGACGCACGTGCTATGTGCCCCAGTCTAGAAGCTTCAGCTCAAGTTAGCACATGTACAATTTAACACATCATTTAGATTTCTAGTGACAAGTTTCTTTTCAGATGAAAAAAAATAGGCAATAGGTCAGACGGCTCCTTCATTGTTAATATGGATCATTTATTCCGGAGAGTGTTTACAGTTGTTAATTCTCCAGAAACTGGGTGAATACACCTTAAAATAGTATTATCACTCCCAAAATGTTTACCTGGATTACCCAACAAATATTTTTATGAGGAAAAGCAGTTAACAGTATCTATCTATCTATCTATCTATCTATCTATCTATCTATCTATCTATCTATCTATCTATCTATCTATCTATCTATCTATCTATCTATCTATCTATCTATCTATCTATCTATCTATCTATCTATCTATCCATAATTAGACACAACATATAATGAGAGGCCAAAGAAAATAATGTCAATACATATAATTTGACTGAAAACCAATGAGTACCAAGAATGTCCTGTTTCCCTATATCATTTACTTTGCATACAAAGCATTATGTTATGAACTTCAGATAGGTCCCCATTTCAATGAGTGTTCCCTTCAGGACACCCCTGTCCATTTGCCCTATTATGACATATTAATATAATAGAGGGTATTCTGAAATGTATGAGACTGCATTTTTCTAGAATCAATGTTATTGGTACATGACTTTCTTCACATGTCACTCCCATAATGCCACAGTACTAGGGTTAAATTCAGCCGCCTTATGATTGTTTGATGAGGTCTAACTCAGTTTTACATTGTTTTATGTTTTTAATTTTTCTTCCTTAAATAAATTACAAGTCTTTGGCCTCATGCACACGACCGTAGCCGTGTGCATGGCCGTGATTTTCGGGTCGGCCGCCTGCGGACTGTCAGCCGCAGGCCGCCCGCAAATCGCGGGACATGCACATGGCCGCCGCCATTGTTTTCAATGAGCCCGGACCGCAGAACAGGGCCGTAATAAGACATGCACGTTCTTTCTGCGGGCTCCCGGGCCGTGCAAGGACCGCAAAAACTACGGTCGTGTGCATGGCCCCATAGAAAAGAATGGGTCCGCAATTCTCCTGTGGATTTTGTGTGCATGGGGCCTTTGTGTTTCATCCATTTACTACAACAAATGATTGAATGCCTTTTCAAAATTGTACAAACGGGTTCTGCAATCATTCTAGTTTTGTTTTCCTATTTTGCAATTGAACATTTTTTAGTTCAGATATAAGCATCGCATGCTTTCCCCTAGATTATGACTTAATTCCTCATAGGATTTCATTAGTTTCAGCCTTCTTACAGGATAACCTTTTGAAAAATGGTCTGTTCTTGGCTCGTGCATGCGGAGGGCAGCTGCAGTCTGACACCCATTCACTCCCACTGATGAAAAAAAGGCTAAGAGATTAAATAAAAAAGCAATGAAAGATGGCAGCAGGTGAGCGAGAACAAGGCAGCCCAGACACCCCCTTCCCTTCTATCCCCCCTGCACTGATCAGGGACCAAAACCCAATTATCATAAAGGTGCTTTATGTTCTCTCAGGTTTTCCATTCTAATGTTCACTATTCCTGGAAGATGTATCGCTCATTTAAATAAATAAAAAGGGTCCACTGGCTGTATGAGCGGCTGGCAGGTGTGTAATCCTGGTGAAGAGTTCCACACATATGAAGGAGAAGGTAAATATTGTGTTTGAAATGATTACAGTTTCCATATGCCGGAACACAGAGAAACTCCGACCTTTCAACAGGAATTATTTGTTAAAGAGAGTAAACAGTCTCAACAGTTTATATGCATATTTTTTGTCTTTTTACCTGCACTGTTTTGTGCAATACAAACGTCATATACTATTTAAAGCGAGTCAGCATTCGGTGGGTTAGTCGCAGTTAGTATTATTATTATTATTATTATTATTATTATTATTTAATTTTTTAACTCGGAGTTAATAACAGAGTAAAATAACAGTTATTGACTTACATTGGTGTGAGAATAACTGCATGATCTGTAACCAATGAGTGAGATTTATCAGAACTGGTGTAAAGAAAAAGGGGAATAGTTGCTCCTGGCAACCAATCAGGTTGATGATTTCATTTTTTTTAAAGGGGCCTCTGAGAAATAAAAGGTGTAATTTGATTGGTTGCTATGGGCAACAAGTCCAATTTTCCTTTACACCTATTTTGATAAATCTCTCCCATTACACCTAACCTAACCAGCTGCAGATTAGTTAGTCAAAATGAGGTGCAACAGTCTGATGATGCAGCAGTCATCAAATTTGTCCGCATAATTATGTGTAGGACATGTGAGGCCTGGTTAACACTGTGTCAGGGCGGGTTCACACATGGCGGAATTCCACTTAAATTCCGCTGCGGACACTCCGCAGCGTTAATCCGCAGCGGAGCCGTTTCTCCATTGACTTTCACTTTAAATTAGCAGTGTTCGTTTACACGATGCGTACAATTCCGCTGCGGAGCATAGGCTGCGGAGCGGAATTTGGTGTCCGCAGCATGCTCTGTCTGTTGCGGAGCAGTGGCGGACTCATGGCGGAATTTCTCCATTGACTTCAATGGAGATTCAAAGTTCCGCAATGAAGTCCGCAGCTGTCATGCACATGTCATGTGTGCTGCGGATACGTCTTGCTTTTTTAACTTGACATTTCTTCATTCTGGCTGGACCTATGTATTTCTAGGTCTACAGCCAGACTGAGGAAGTCAATGGGGCTCCCGTAATGACGGGAGCGTTGCTAGGAGACGTCTGTAAATAGTCACTGTCCAGGGTGCTGAAAGAGTTAAGCGATCGGCAGTAACTGTTTCTGCACCCGGGACAGTGACTACCGATCTCAATATACATGTATCTGTAAAAAAACATATAAGTTCATACTTACCGAGAACTCCCTGCGTCTGTCTCCAGTCCGGCCTCCCAGGATGACGTTTCAGTGTAAGTGACGGCTGCAGCCAATCACAGGCAAAGCACAGGCTGCAGCGGTCACATGGACTGGCGCGTCATCCAGGGAGGTCGGGCTGGATGCCGAAAGAGGGACGCGTCACCAAGACAACGGCCGGTAAGTATGAAAATCGTTTCCTTTCACTAGGGAAAGTGCTGTCCCTTCTCTCTATCCTGCACTGATAGGGAGAAGAGAAGCACTTTTCCCGCAGTCTGCAGCAGCTAGTCCGCATCAATGTACTGCACATTTTGTGCAGATCCGCTGCAGAATCTGCAACGCAGATTCTGTGCGGCATCGATGCGGACAGTTGCGGAGGAATTCCGCCATGTGTGGTCATGCCCTCATAGTGTAGAGCAGACCGTGTGTTACCTAGGGGGGCCTCATGCAGCCCTCAGTGCTGCTCTTTGTATGTCCTCTGCTGGAGGGTCAGTAACAATGCCCCATATTGTCTCTTAAAGCATCAGGACAGTCAGTCGCTCTGTGCCGGTAACATTTGGGAAAGGGCCATGTGATGTGTTTTCTGCAGCTTCATTGACAACATCAATCAGGCTATATAGCCTCTCTTATTTTAGAAACCTGCAGGCCGAAACAAAGATGGCTGCCATGTGACCTGAAAGGCAAATAAAAAAGCTAAGAAAGACAATTTTTTCAAATACATTGGTTTGGTGGCCTGTGCTCTGGGGATGTTTATTGGGGCGACCATGAGAGATTTCTCCTCGACCCTGGAATTCTTTTTGAAGTTGATATATGATGTCATCACATACCATAAAGACATTTACCTCTAGTGTGTAGTATGCATTATGTCAATTTTATCGTGACCCTTCAGTAGTAGTAGAACAATCCTGGCCAAAAGTTTTAAAACTGACACAAATTTTGGTATCCACAAAGTTTGCTGCTTCAGTGTTTTTAGATCTTTTAGGGCTTATTCAGACGAACGGGATATACGTCCGTGCAACGCGCGTGATTTTCATGCGCGTCGCACGGACTTATATTAGTCTATGGGGCCGTGCAGACATGTGCGTGATTTTTACGCAGCGTTGGTCCGCTGCGTCACAGTCACGACATGTCCGTTCTTTGAGCGTTTTTCGAGCATCACGCACCCATTGAAAATGGGTGCGTGAAAACCACGCATGCCACACGGAAGCACTTCCGTGCGAACAGTGTGATTCGCGCAACAGCTGTGAAAAGGATGAATGAAAACAGAAAAGCACCACGTGCTTTTCTGTTTACAAACATCCAAATGGAGTGTCATAATGATGGCGGCTGCGCAGAAAGCACGCAGCCGCGCATCATACGGGGCTGACACGCGCAGCTGTTAAGTGCCTTTTGCGCGCGCAAAACGCAGCATTTTTTGGGGGCGCAAACGCACTCACTCGTGTGAATCCGGCCTTAATCAGATGATTCTATGATATACTGAAGTACAATTATAAGCATCTCATACGTTTTTATACTTTTAGTGACAAATACATCAAGTTTATGCAAAGACTCAATATTTAGGCTGGGTTCACACGAGCACATTAACGTCCGTAATGGACGGACGTATTTCGGCCGGAAGTCCCGGACCGAACTCAGTGCAGGGAGCCGGGCTCCTAGCATCGTAGTTATGTACGACGCTAGGAGTCCCTGCCTCTCCGTGGAACTACTGTCCCGTACTGAAAACATGATTACAGTACGGGACAGTTGTCCTGCAGAGAGGCAGGGACTCCTAGCATCGTACGTAACTATGATGCTTGGAGCCCGGCTCCCTGCACTGAGTTCGGTCCGGGACTTCCGGCCGAAATACGTCCGTCCATTACGGACGTTAATGTGCTCGTGTGAACCCAGCCTTACAGTGTTGACCCTTCTTTTTCAAGACTTCTGCAATTCGCCCTGGCAAACTGGATATCAGCTTCTGGTCAAATCCTGACTGATGGCAACACATTCTGGCCTAATCAGTGCTTGGAGCTTATCACAATATCTGTGTTTTTATTTGTCCACCCGCTTTTTGAGGATTGACCACAGGTTCTCCATGGGATTGAGATCTGGGGTGTTTCCTCGCCATGGACCCAAAATGTCAATGTTTTGTTCACCGAGCCACTCAGTTATCACTTTTGCCTTGTGACATGGTTCTCCATCATGCGGAAAAAAAACAAATGGCTCCTGGATCGTTGGGAAAAGTTGCTCTTCGAGGTTGTTTAGATACTATTCTTTATTTATGGAAGTGTTCTTAGGCATGCTCACCTTTTCTTCTCCAGACAATCATTCTTCCAGATGCCCCAAACTGTCTGAAGGTGACTACATCAGAGAAAATAACTTTACCCCAGTCCTCTGCAGTCCAATCCCTGTACTTCCTGCGGAATGTCAGTCTGTCCTTGATGTTTGTCTTGGCGAGAAGTGGCTTCTTTGCTGCCCATCTTGACACCAGGCCAGCCTCAAAAACCTTTGCCTCACTGTCGGTGCATATTTACTGACACCTGCCTGCTGCCATTCCTGAGCAAACTCTGCACTGGTGTTGAACCGATCCCAAAGCTGAATCTCCTTTAGGAGACGTCCTTTCATTTATGAGACAACCTTTCAAAGGACTTTCTTGGGTGCCCTGAAGCCTTCTTCACAGCAATTGAACCTCTCTTCTTGAAGTTCTTGATTATCCGATAAATGATTGATTTAGGCGCAATCTTACAAGTAGGAATGTCCTTTCCTGTAAAGCCCTTTTGATGCAAAGCAATTATGACTGCACGTATATTTCCCTGGAGGTAACCATGGTTAACAGAAGAAGACAATGATATTAAGCACCATCCCCCTTTTAAAGCAACCAGTCTGCTCTTATAATTCAATCAGCATGACCGTGTGATATCAGCTGCCTTGTCCTTGTTAACACTTTCTCCTGAGCTAGCGAGAAGATCACTAAAATGATGTTAGCAGGTCATTTTGTGGCAGGGCTGAAATGTAGTGTAAATGGGGTTTTTGTGATTAAGATAATTTTCATGACAAGGAATGACTTTGCAATTAAATGCAATTCATCTGATCACTCCTCATAACAATCTAGAGTTAATTCAAATTGGCACTATAAAAACTGAAGCAGCAAACTTTGCTTGGAATTGATCACAATTTTGTGTTTTTATCTGTCCACCCGCTTTTTGAGGATTGACCACAGGTTCTCAATGGGATTGAGATCTGGAGAGTTTCCTGGCCATGGACCCAAAATGTCAACGTTTTGTACACCGAGCCACTTAGTTATCACTTTTGCCTTGAGACATGGTGCTCCATCATGCTGGAAAAAGCAGTCCATGTACAATCTATATTACAGATTTGCACCCATTGAAGTCAGTTGACCAACATTTTGAATTCATAAATTCCCATTCAGTAACATTGCACATCAGTAAATATAAGCAGTTCTCTATTTAAAGATGTGGCATGTGATTTTGTCTTATAATGCAAATCAAGTTATTAGTCTGAGAATAGAAATAGAAGCTAGTGGGTTATATTCTGGATTAATCTAAGAAAACCATACAGAATATTCACTTAGGAGGTATTCACTTAGGAGGTATTGACCGCTGGGAGTCCAATTCAACTTGGTCATGGAATTAGAGTGGAACGCCACACTTTTAATGGTGATTACATGCTGCAATGAAGGACACACGTTTCTACTATGGGCAGGGGACAGGCAGGAAGCCATCAGTGTCATGGGTGTTTGATGAAGGAGGACTGGCAGCATCAGGGGCTTATTTTATCCAAAGTGAAGAAATAATAATTGTGGAACTAATGGACAAATTTTAGGACTCATTTATCAGAAGACAGGCTTCAAGGAGTGTTAGATACTGAATTGACCATCTTGCAAGTTTAGGGTTTAAGGGTATGTTCACACGACAATGCCAATAACGTCTGAAATTACGGAGCTGTTTTCAGGAGAAAACAGCTCCTGAATTTCAGACGTTTTTACAAGTGCACGCGTTTTTCGCGGCGTCTTTTATGGACGTAATTGGAGCTGTTCTTCATTGGAGTCAATGAAAAAACGGCTCCAATTACATCCCAAGAAGTGTCCTGCACTTCTTTGACGCGGCCGTAATGTTACGCGCCGTCTTTTGACAGCGACACGTAAAATGACAGCTCGTCTGCACAGAACATCGTAAGACCCATTGCAAGCAATGGGCAGATGTTTGCCGACGTATTGGAGCCGTCTTTTCAGGCGTAATTAGAGGCGTAAAATGGCTCCATTACGCCTGAAAATTGGTCGTGTGCACATACCCGAAGGGTTAAGGGCTGCAGCAACCACTGCAAGAGACACAGCCTCGGCTCCCCTATTAAAATGCATGTTTAGTTGTTACCGTACTTTGTTCTTGTTGCCTATATAGTGATAATACGTTCTGCATTGTACACAGATTGTAATAACTCACATCAATTTCATCAATCTCTGTCTCTTAGACACATGCTAGGCTCAGTTTCATAGGAATCCATTTAACCTATCAGTATGTGTTTGGGGTATTGGAGAAAACCAGAGCACTCAGAGGAAACCTACACAAACACGGGGAGAACATACAAACTTCAGACAGATATTCAGCTTGGATGAATGTACATGTCATTTCAATTGAGGGGTGAGGAGATATTTGGTTACCTATAGCACCTCTTATCTCCAGTCGAAACATTATGATCGGACATATTATTTTAGAATTTGGTCAAACAGTGAAGATTAGGAATAAAAGAGATAAAATCTTATCTGTTATCTGCTCTATGCCTGGGGAACATATGTAAAACTTACAATCATATTCACTAAAACAGGGACATAAACACTAAGGCTGATTTCACATGAACGTAGCCCACCTCGGACGTGAAAAACTGCAGTTTTCCACGTCCGAGGTGGAACCGGGCGGAACGCGTTGTCGCGGATCCCCCACAGACTACAGTCTATGGAGGGATGTGTGGCACGCAGTAAAATAAGACATGTCCTATTTTTTCACAGACCGTTCACACGCTGTTTTAACGGTTGTCACACGGACGAGATTCACGTTCATGTGAATGAGCCCTAACACTATGAACATGTTACTATAGTTACTCTATATGTTTAAGAAAGGGGTCAGAGGAGCTGGAGGATTCCTCAATTCATAGTATTGACTTATTGGGATTTATACAGTTACCTCACTATACTGATAAATGATTGATATGAATCAATATTTTATATAAATTCTATACAATAGGGTGAAATCCCATACGCAACAATACAAAATTGCCCGTTAGGTGGTTGCGCCAATCTACAGGGTAGGCCATTTATATGGATACACCTAAATAAAATGGGAATGGTTGGTGATATTAACTTCCTGTTTGTGGCACATTAGTATATGGGAGGGGGGAAACTTTTCAAGCTGGGTGTTGACCATGGCGGCCATTTTGAAGTCGGACATTTTGTATCCAACTTTAGTTTTTTCAATGGGAAGAGGGTCATCTGACACATCAAACTTATCGAGAATTTCACAAGAAAAACAATGGTGTGCTTGGTTTTAACGTTACCTTATTCTTTCATGAGTTATTTACAAGCTTCTCTTTGTTTACAGCCATTGACATGTCGCAGAGGTTAACACGTGAGGAGCGGATAGAAATTGTGTTGATGTCTGGTGAACGCAGTACCCGGGTCATTGCAGCAGATTTCAATGCAAGACACCCTACGAGACCACCCATCTCCCATGCTACAGTTTGCAAACTGCTTGCCAAGTTTCGTGAAACTGGTTCAGTGTTGGATTTGCCCAAATGTGGACGCATGAAAACTGTCACTAATGAAGAAACATCAGTGGCTGTCCTAGCTTCATTCAGCAAGAGCTCACAGCGTAGCACTCACCGCATGTCACTGGAGAGTGGCATCAGTCGAACATCCCTTCAGCGGATATTAGCTACTCACAAATGGCACCCTTACAAACTCCAGCTGCTGCAGCATCTCAACGAGGATGACCCAGATCGGTGCACTGAATTTGCAGAATGGGCAAAACAAAAATTGGAACAGGACCCTCAGTTTACACAGAACATTTTGTTCAGTGATGAGGCAAACTTTTATGTGAATGGTGAAGTTAACAAACAAAACCACCGCTATTGGTCTGACACTAACCCACATTGGATAGATCCCTCCAAGACTGTTGGAACACAAAAATTGATGGTATGGTGTGGTATATGGGGTACAAAGATAGTGGGGCCATTCTTCATCAATGGAAACCTCAAGGCCACGGGATATCTGAAATTGCTACATGATGATGTGTTTCCCTCTTTATGCACTGAAGCTGGCACGTTCCCTGAGTTTTTCCAGCAAGATGGTGCACCACCACATTATGGGTGTCAGGTCCGAGCATTCCTAGATGAACAGTTTCCTGGAAAGTGGATTGGTTGTCGTGGGCCAGTTGAATGGCCCCCTAGGTCTCCCGATCTGACCCCCTTAGACTTTTATCTTTGGGGTCATCTGAAGGCAATTGTCTATGCTGTGAAGATACGAGATGTGCAGCAACTGAAACTACGGATACTGGAAGCCTGTGCTAGCATTTCTTCTGCGGTGTTGCTATCAGTGTGTGAAGAGTGGGAGAAGAGGGTTGCATTGACAATCCAACACAATGGGCAGCACTTTGAACACATTTTATAAGTGGTCAGAAACTTGTAAATAACTAATGAAAGAATAAAGTAACGTTAAAACCAAGCACACCATTGTTTTTCTTGTGAAATTCTCGATAAGTTTGATGTCACATGACCCTCTTCCCATTGAAAAACTAAAGTTGGATACAAAATGGCCGACTTTAAAATGGCCACCATGGTCAACACCCAGCTTGAAAAGTTTCCCCCCTCCCATATACTAATGTGCCACAAACAGGAAGTTAATATCACCAACCATTTCCATTTTATTTAGGTGTATCCATATAAATGGCCCACCCTGTATGTCTCACATAAAATATGTTGTGTGCTGCAGCAACAAATGGCTGAATCTGGTTCCTCTGTCGCCACAAAGTACTATAATCCGAAAGAGAAAATCAACTATAAAACGAATACATTATGTGTAGTAGGGTCAAGGTTAGGAACATGATAAACTAGTGAAGATGTTAAGCTCTTTGCTTTAAGTTAGTTCGTATCCAAACACATTCTGTGTCTGGCAGCAAAGAAGAGGTAAATCACTCTGTCATCAATTAGCCGGAAGTGACATTTCCTAGAGAAAGGCGGCTTCCTCTGCACCTTGTTTGTTGACCCTGTTAAACTGGAAGTAAAAAGGAAAGATGTTCCAGGCCCTTATCTGAGGTGGTGACTGTTTGAGTGATTTACAGCCCTTTAACAAAAAAAAATAGATGAATCCTCTCTGGGTAAAAGTAATTAAGGCAAAGAGGATAAAAGCCACACCAACATGTAACTCCCTAGACTTCAGACTATTAGTACCCAATATACAGATGTAGCAAACTCTAACTTGACTCTGATAACGTGATATCACACACAACAAAAAAACAACATTGCCATTCAAAAAGTCAAGTTAAAGTTTCTTGCCATCGTGTATTTAACACCTTGGCGCACAATCACGTACATGCACGCCATGGCAAGGCAGCCATAAGCGCATGCCACCGTGCATAGACATAATTGTGATCGTGTCGGCATAAAAGCTGTGCCTGCATAATTACCGCGGGCCTGACTGTGAATGTAAGCCTGGCTGAAATGGCTAGGATTGGAGAAACCTCGAATTCCGGCCGTTTAACCCCTTAAATGTCACGGTCAATAGCGACCGCAGCATTTAAATGGTTTGACAGAGGGAGGGACCTCCCTCGGTCACCGATTGGCGGCCCGTGAATGCGATCGCTGACAGGTTGCCAAGGCAGCCGGTGGCCTAACAAAGGTTCCCAGGCCTGCCCTGGCTATATGCCTATTAGGCTGTGCCAAAGGCATGGCCTAATATATTGCCTGTCAGTTTTACACTGACAGACAATAATTCTTTGGTATACTAAGTATACCAAAGTATTATATCTGTGATTAGAAGATTGCATTGGAAAGTCCTCTAGTGGGACTAAATTTTTTTAAATTAAAACAGTTAAATAAAGTTTATTAAAAAATAAAAAAAAATGACAGTAAAAGTGAAAATAAAACCACTTTTTTCCATAAAAAGTGGTTTTATTTACTAGAAGTGTAAAAAAAGAAATAAAAAATACACATATCTGATATCATCGCGATCGTAACGACCCGACCAATAAAGATAACACAAACTAAACCGCCGGGTGAACGCCGTACAAAAAAAACACACAAACACAATGGTGAAAATGCTTTTTTTTTTTTATTCCCCCACCAAAAAAATAAAAATAAAAGTTAATCAATAAGTCCCATGTACTCCAAAATAGTACCAATGAAAACGACACCTTTTCCTACACATGGTTACATCGACGAAAAAATAAAAAAGTTACAGCTCTTGGATAGCGGCAATGCAAAAACAAATCATTTTTGTTTAACAGAGTGTTAATTGTGCAAAAGTAGTAAAACATAAAATAACCAATACATATGTGGTATTGTCGTAATCGTACTGACCCATAGAATAAAGGTAACATGTTATTTACACCGCACCGTGAACGGCGTCAATTTGAAACGCGAAGAACAGTGCTGCAACAGATGTTTTTTTTAATTCCTTCCCAAAGAAAATTAACAAAAGTTAATCAATATAATATATACACCCAAAATGGTTTAAATGAAAAATACAACTCGTCCCGCAAAAAACAAGCCCCATTATGGCTATGACATAAAAAGAAAAAAGTTATTTTTTTTTTGAAGGCGGGGAGGAAATACGAAAAAGATTGCTTTATCTGTATGGGCAATATGTGGTATCTACTGTTTAAAAAAAGATATTCGAACTATGATGTTGTACCTAGAGCTATTAAGAAAATAATTAATTGAATAAAGTACAGTTTGGCTGGGTTCACACAACCTATTTTCAGACGTAATGGAGGCGTTTTACGCCTCGAATTACGTCTGAAAAAACGGCTCCAATACGTCGGCAAACATCTGCCCATTACTTTCAATGGGCTTTACGATGTACTGTGCCGACGATCTGTCATTTTACGCGTCGCTGTCAAAAGACGGCGCGTAAAATAACAGCCTCGTCAAAGAAGTGCAGGACACTTCTTGGGACGTAATTGGAGCCGTTTTTCATTGACTCCAATGAAGAACAGCTCCAAATTACGTCCGTAAAAGATGCCCCGCAAAACGTGAGTACATGCAATTACGTCTGAAATTACGGAGCTGTTTTCTCCTGAAAACAGCTCCGTAATTTCAGACGTAATTGCAGTTATTGAGTGCACATATCCTTAGGCGTTTTTTTACGGCCATTTTTGGAGCTGTTTTCAATAGAGTCTATGAGAAAACGGCTCCAAAAACGTCCCAAGAAGTGTCCTGCACTTCTTTTGACGAGCCGTCATTTTACGCGCCGTCTTTTGACAGCGACGCGTAAAATGACAGATCGTCTGCACAGAACATCGTAAGACCCATTGCAAGCAATGGGCAGATGTTTGCCGATGTATTGGAGCCGTCTTTTCAGGCGTAATTCGAGGCGTAAAATGCCTCCATTACGTCTGAAAATTGGTCGTGTGAACATACCCTTAGAATACTTACTAGTTCAAGGGAGATTTGCAAAGATGTAACAATGCTTCTGAGCCATAGTGTAAAATCAGTGACAGGACTTCTATCTACTATGTGCCATTTATAATACTGGTGTCTTCATATGGAGCAGAGGGGCCTTCGGGCCCCCCTCGGGCACCAGGGCCCTGTTGCGGCTGCTACCTCTGCACATCCATGCGCCAAGAGACTTGGTGTGAAAATATCTGTTGAGACAGTGACAATATTCTACATCATTGTGTTAAACTGCACTATATGTGGTATGTGCAAGAGATAGACATCTGTTTATGTGTAATTATGTCTTATAATAATTATTTATGCAATTGCACAGCTACATACTAGGGCCGGAATTCCACATGGAGATAAGCGGCATCAGGTGTGTGGCAGTGGCTTATCTTTATTTCACTATGTCAGTAAACATCCATGCTTGGTTAATCCAATGTATAGCTGACATTTATCTTAATAGTATACAGAATTCTATAAAAATACAGCTTTTTTGAAAATGAGACACGTAAAAAGAAAAGAATCCACAGTCACTTATCAATGCACAATGAACATACATTTCTAAGCCGGTGATATTTTCCACAGAATAATAGGAAACATTTTTCATTTTCCTTTCACCCAACCATTAACATCTTAGGTGCATGTCTTTTATGTACACTTATATAAAGTAAACATCATATACTGTGGAAAAGTCTACAAATCCCATTTGTCGGCAAGAATAATATAATGTGAGTAAAAGAACGGCAGAGCAAGTTCTTATTCTAAAACAATATTTGTGGTACTAGGCGGAGAGAATGACAGCACCTGTAATCCCACTCTTTGCTTGTGAGAATATGACACATCAGTAACTATAAGGGCGGGTTCACACATGGCGGAATTGCACTTAAATTCCGCTGCGGACACTCCGCAGCGTTAATCCGCAGCGGAGCCGTTTCTACATTGACTTTCACTTTAATTTAGCAGTGTTCGTTTACACGATGCGTACAATTCCGCTGCGGAGCATAGGCTGCGGAGCGGAATTTGGTGTCCGCAGCATGCTCTGTCTGTTGCGGAGCAGTGGCGGACTCATGGCGGAATTTCTCCATTGACTTCAATGGAGATTCAAAGTTCCGCAATGAAGTCCGCAGCTGTCATGCACATGTCATGTGTGCTGCGGATGCGTCTTGCTTTTTTTACTTGACATTTCTTCATTCTGGCTGGACCTATGTATTTCTAGGTCTACAGCCAGACTGAGGAAGTCAATGGGGCTCCCGTAATGACGGGAGCGTTGCTAGGAGACGTCAGTAAATAGTCACTGTCCAGGGTGCTGAAAGAGTTAAGCGATCGGCAGTAACTGTTTCTGCACCCGGGACAGTGACTACCGATCCCAATATACATGTATCTGTAAAAAAAAATGAAGTTCGTACTTACCGAGAACTCCCTGTTTCTGTCTCCAGTCCGGCCTCCCAGGATGACGTTTCAGTGTAAGTGACGGCTGCAGCCAATCACAGGCCAAGCACAGGCTGCAGCGGTCACATGGACTGGCGCGTCATCCAGGGAGGTCGGGCTGGATGCCGAAGGAGGGACGCGTCATAAAGACAACGGGCGGTAAGTATGAATTTCTTTTACTTTCACTAGGGAAAGTGCTGTCCCTTCTCTCTATCCTGCACTGATAGGGAGAAGGGAAGCACTTTTCCCGCAGTCCGCAGCAGCTAGTCCGCATCAATTTTCTGCACATTTTGTGCAGATCCGCAGCCGTAATCCGCAACCCGGATTAGGTGCGGCATTGATGCGGACAGTTGCGGAGGAATTCCGCCATGTGTGGTCATGCCCTAAACGGGCAGGTTTTTTATACTTAATATTATACTTAATAATACTGCAATACTTTACATTGCCTTGTATAGTCAGGAAGAGCAAGGGTTAAGGCACTCCTAAACCGTATAATAACAGTTCTGGAGTTAGATGACAACCTGGTAATTATATTCTAGTCTTTTCCAGCCCCCGGAGCAGGAGGATGAAGTGCACCCAGACTATGCTTTGAGGGCATAGCTGTCATTCCAGCAGGCTTGGCGGGGCCTGCGTTAAAGCGTGTCATACAAATTGAGGGGATCTCGCCTAATGACAGATGTGTATATAGCATGTAATTGCTCAGAAAATGTAGCACACAGTCTCTGAGGAGATAGAAGTACAGCAGGATTTCCAGCTCACGGGATCCCGACCGACTGGGGCTTTGCTATATTCTTCTTCCGCCACTCAGAACTGAGCTCCGTGACAACAGGTGGTGGCACGAATCATAGACCCGTCACCCAGAGCCCTCAGCACAGACACATTCAAAAGACAGAGGAGGGGAGACACGCCAAGATGGGATCCATTACACACTCTTCTAATCTCTCTCCTAGAACAGTGCACATAGGATCTCCTTACACCTCCTACCCAGGATATTTACTTACTTTTATTTTCCAGGCCTACCACCCGACATGTCTGAATGATTGGCAGTAAGCTTCTTAGATCACACTAAGGGTATGTTCACACGCAGAGGTTTCAGGCGTATTTCGGGGCGTTTACGCCTCGAAAAACGCCTGAAAAAACGGAAGCTGAACACCTACAAACATCTGCCCATTGAAATCAATGGGAAAAACAGCATTAAGTTCATACGGGGCGTCTTTTTACGCCTCTGCTTTAAAAAACGGAGCGGAAATAGATGCTCCGTAAAAAGAAGTAGCATGTCACTTCTGGTGGCGTTTTTTGGAGCGGATTTTCCATAGAACACTATGAAATATTCCTCAAAAAACGCATGAAAAGAAGCTCCAAATTCATTTTCAGCTTCAATTACGCCTGAAAATCAGAGGCTGTTTTCCCTTGAAAACAGCTCCGTATTTTCAGATGTTTTTTGCTAAGCGTGTGAACATACCCTCAGGCTGCTCAATAAAATGCTTATAAGGTGGATTTTTGTTCTAAAAAAACAATAAAATCAATGACTGTTATTTATGAGGGGGACAAAAGATTGAGCACAATGTGTTATGTATTCATACCAAATAGAGATGAGCGAACCGGGACAACCGAACCCGGTTTCGGTCCGAACATCGGGAAAAGTTCGGTTCGCAGCGAATCCGAACTTCACCGGGTTCGGCCGAACACGTTTTGACCGAACCCGGTCAAAAATATTATACAAATCAGCAGCCACTTGTCTCTATCAATCACTGATAGAGAAAAGAGGCTGCTGATTAAAAATAAAATAAAAAGCAGTTCATACGTACCCGGTCGTTGTCTTGGTGACGAGTCCCTCTTCTTCCTCCAGTCCGACCTTCTTTTCTGACGCGGCAGCCTGTGATTGGCTGCAGAGGCCTCTGCAGCCTGTGATTGGCTGCAGAGGCCGTGGCAGCCTGTGATTGGCTGCAGCGGTCACATGGGCTGTAACGTCATCCAGGAATGTCGGGCCGGATGTCGAGAGGGACGCGTCACCAAGGCAACGGCCGGGAGACCGGACTGGAGGAAGCAGAAAGTTCTCGGTAAGTATGAACCTCTTTTTTTTTTTACAGGTTACTCTATATTCTGATCGGAATTCACTGTCCAGGGTGCTGAAACAGTTACTGCCGATCAGTTAACTCTTTCAGCACCCTGGACAGTGACTATTTACTGACGTCGCTTAGCAACGCTGCCGTAATGACGGGTGCACACATGTAGCCACCCGTCATTACGGGGCCTCATGCACACGACCGTAAAAACACCCGTTATTACGGGTCGTAATTACGACCCGAAATAGCGGGCCCATAGACTTCTGTTAGCCACGGGTACCTTCCCGTTTTCTCACGGGAAGGTGCCCGTGCCGTTAAAAAGATAGAACATGTTCTATTTTTTTATTTTACGGGCCGTGCTCCTATATGTTATAATGGGAGCACGGCTCGGAAAAACGACCGGCTGCCCGTGGCCGGCCGTGCCCGGCCGTGCTCATCTCCTGAAATACTCTGTGCTGCCTTAAACTCTGTGGACAGGTCAGGATCCTGTTTCTTTTAAATGCTGCTACAGCGCAGCCTTATATAGTGGATCGAGCGGGTTCCCCAGCAGCATTTAAAGAAACAGGATCCTGACCTGTCCACAGAGTTTAAGGCAGCACAGAGTATTTCAGGAGAGGAGTGTGTGATTGGTTGCAGAGGCCACTGCAGCCTGTGATTGGCTGCAGAGGCCGCTGCAGCCTGTGATTGGCTGCAGAGGCGGTCACGTGGGATGAAGCGTCATCCCTGGAGGCCGGCCTTCTGACGTCATCCTGACGTGCGTGACCGCCACTACAGCCTGTGATTGGCTGCAGCGGCGACATGGATGAAACGTCATCGCTGGAGGCCGGACAGGAGGAATGTAAGTATGAACTTATTTTTTTTCTTTTTTTATTACATTAAAATTGGATTTTCCGCGCGCCGAGCATGTACTGTCAAGGTTGCTGAAAGAGTTAGTGCAGCCCATTAACTCTTTCAGCACCCTGGACAGTACCATGCTCGGCGCACGGAAATTACAGGTTCGGTCAGAACTAGTTCGGTCCGAATCGAACTTTTTCGTGAAATTCGGCGAACTAGCCGAACCGAACTTTTCATAAGTTCGCTCATCTCTAATACCAAACATAGGAAAATTGTTCATTTTATCTTTTCTCAGTTAGATCTCATGGTAGTCAAAATCTTTGGCCGTACTGGAATTTTTCTATAAAAGCCTCAAATACAATCCTACGAACTGCTAACATTGGAAAGTTTTATTCTATGTCTTTATTAGGGGTATCCAAGGCTGGATTTATCGTTACACACAGTTGCCATGTGTCTGTAAGTGGTAGAGTGTAAGGGTATGTTCACATGTACACGTTCATTACGCCTGAAATTACGGAGCTGTTTTCAGGAGAAAACAGCTCCTGAATTTCAGACGTAATGGCATGTACTGGCGTTTTTCGCCGCGTCTTTTACAGGCGTAATTTGGAGCTGTTCTTCATTGAAGTCAATGAAAAATGGCTCCAATTATGTCTCAAGAAGTGACATGCACTTCTTTGATGCGGGCGACTTTTTACGCACCGTCTTTTGACAGCGGCGCGTAAAAAAACAGCCGGTGTGCACAGAACATCGTAAGCCCATTGATTTCAATGGGCAGATGTTTGCCGGTGCTTTGGAGCCGTATTTTCGGACGTAATTCGAGGCGTAAAACGCCCGAATTACGTCCGTAAATAGGGCGTGTGCACATACCCTAATGAGTACCCAATACAGAATGCATAGATTTCAGATGACATGGTTCTGTATAAATAAGGCTTCGTTCACATCTGCGTCAGGACTCCGTTCATGCGTTCTGTCTGAGCTTTCTGTCAGGGGAACCCATGAACGGAATCCAAACTGAAACAAACGGAAACCACAGGTTTCCGTTTGCATCACCATTCAATTCAATGGTGACGGATCCGGTGCAAATAGTTTCCGTTCGTCACCGTATTTTAAGGGTCCCATCGTTTTGATGGAATGAATAGCGCATTCGACTGCGGTATTGATTCCGTCAAAACGAAGGAACCCTTAAACAATGGTGACAAACAGAAACCATTTGCATCGGATCCGTCCCCATTGAATTCAATGGTGATGCAAAAGGAAACCTACGGTTTCCGTTTGTTGCAGTTTGGATCCGTTCATGGGTTCCCCTGACGGAAAGCTCAGACGAAACCCATGAATGGAGTCCGACGCAGATGTGAACACAGCCTTACACTTAAAAAATATTATTCTATAATGTTTCAAATGTATTGAATAAAAAAAATATTACAAGTCAATTCAAATATTTCATGAAAGAAAGTGAAATGGGTCATCTTTAATTGGGAAAGTTAATGATAAGAGATATTTATTTTTTTACTGTTGTATATATAGCACCAATATACTGTATACTACAGTGTTATACACAGATTAAAATCCCTTACATCAGTCCCGGTCTCAGAATGTATTTTTCTTTCTAAAATCCACACATACACGTTAGGGCCAATTTCATTATGTATATTATTATTTTACAGACAAACAGAGTGTTGCCTGTAGGGTAGTATACCTTATAATATGTCATCTGAAGCAGTGGCGGACACAGACTGCAGAGGGCCCCTATGCAAAGAATGTGCCTGGGCCCCCCATAACCTAACCACGCCCGAGCGCATATAAAACGATACAAATCTATTTTGCACATTTTATTACTAGTTTAAAACACAAGTAACAAACATAAATAATGCAAACAATGTTACTAAATAATACCTCCACACCATAACCACATAGTGACTGAATAATACCCCCATACTGTTACTGAATAATACCGCCTCACCATAACCACATAATGACTGAATAATACCCCCATACTGTTACTGAATAATACCTCCACACCATAACTACAGTGACTGAATAATACCCCCATACTGTTACTGAATAATACTGCCACAACATAACCACATAGTGACTGAATAATACCCCTATACTGTTACTGAATATTACCACCACAACATAACTACAGTGACTGAATAATACCCCCATACTGTTACTGAATAATACTGCCACAACATAACCACATAGTGACTGAATAATACCCCTATACTGTTACTGAATAATATCACCACACCATGATCACATAGTGACTGAATAATCCCTCATACTGTTACTGAATAATACCACCACACCATAACCACATAGTGACTGAATAATACCACCGCACCGTTAGTGAATAATACCTCTACACTGTAACCACATAGTGACTCAATAATACCCTCATACTGTTACTGAATAATACCTCCACACCATAACCACATAGTGACTGAATAATACCCCTACACTGTTACTGAATAATACAGCCACACCATAACCACATAGTGACTGAATAATACCACCGCACCGTTAGTGAATAATACCTCTACACTGTAACCACATAGTGACTCAATAATACCCTCATACTGTTACTGAATAATACCTCCACACCATAACCACATAGTGACTGAATAATACCCCTATACTGTTACTGAATAATACAGCCACACCATAACCACATAGTGACTAATTAGTAACCCCATACTGTTACCGAATAATACCACCAACCCATAACCACACAGTGACTGAATAATACCCCCATACTATTACTGAATAATACCGCCACACCATTACTACATAGTGACTGAATAATACCCCCATACTGTTACTGAATAATACCTCCACACCGTAACCACACAGTGACTGAATAATATCCCAAAACTGTTGATGAATAATACTACCACACCATAACAACACAGTGACTGAATTATACCCCCATACTGTTACTGAATAATACCACCACACCATAACCACATAGTGACTGAATAATACCCCCATGCTGTTACTGAATAATACCACCACACCATAACGATACATTGACTGAATAATACCCACATGCTGTTACTGAATAATACTGCCACACTATAATCACATGGTGACTGAATAATACCCCCATACTGTTACTGAATAATACCGCCACACCATAACCGCATAGTGACTATGTCACGGTCACAGGGTATGTGGACCCACTAGGCCGCTCCGCCGTAACGGAGAGGCAGCTGACCAGGTCACAGTCTATATGAAAGTCAATAGTAGATAGTAATGCTTGGGTACCTGAACTAGTCCAGATGGTGGCTGTGGCTTCAGCACGGATGGAGGCCGGTACAGCAGGTAGCGCCAGACCTGGCGGGCAGTATCCGATGTGGCAGAAGACACTGGACGTGGCAGAAGACACTGGACGTGGCAAACAACAGCAGGTGCAGTAGACACGACTCCAACACTGGTAGGCACAGGAACAAGAAACGCACGGGATACAGGAACAGGTAACAGGGCACGGGTAACAGCTAGAACGGGAAACACTAAGAGACCATTTGCAAGACAGACTGGGATAAACTAACAACGCTCAGGCAAGGATCAGAAGGCCTGGAGCCTTCTTATAGACCAGGAAATCATGGCAGTTGATGATGATGACGATTTCCTTTGTGAGCGCTGGCCCTTTAAGGCCAGGCACGAGCGTGTGCGTGCACCCTACGGGACACAGCAGACTGGAGCGGAAGTGAGCGCTGGTGTCTCCTAGGAAGGAGATGGGGACCAGCGCTCACGGATCCATGGCTGCGGGCGTCTGGAGGTGAGTAAACGCAACGGCCCATGGCCATGGACGCTACAGACTGAATAATGCCCCCATACTGTTACTGAAAAATACCTCCACACCATAACCACACAGTGACTGAAAAATACCCCCATACTGTTACTGAATAATACCACCACACCATAACCACACAGTGACTGAATAATACTCCCATACAGTTACTGAATAATACCACCACTCCATAACCACATAGTGACTGAATAGTACCCCCATACTGCTACTGAATAATACCACCACACCATAACCACATAGTGACTGAATAATACCCCATACTGTTACTGAATAATACCGCCACACCATAACCACATAGTTACTGAATAATGCCCCCATACTGTTACTGAATAATACTGCCACACCATAACCACATAGTGACTGAATAATACCCCCACACTGTTACTGAATGTAACATCCATGGCTGCGGACCGTCAGGTTTACTCACCTCCTGACGCCCGCAGCCATGGTCCTGTGAGCGCTGGCCCGCATTTCCTCCTCAGGAGACGCCAGCGCTCACTTTCGCATCACTCTGCTGTGTCCTGTAAGGTACGCGCGCACGGTCGTGCCCGATCTAAAAAGGCCAGCGCGCACACCTGAATCTGTTAATTAATTAGCCGATGATTCTGGACTATAAGTAGGGCTCTGCCCCTTTCTGCCTTGCCTGAGCTTTGTTGTAGTTACCTATGTTCGTCTATGCAAATGGTCCCTTAAGTGTCTTCTAGTTCCCAGTGTTCCCGTTCCTGCTTCCTGTAACCTGTATCCCGTGTATCCTGGTCCAAGTACCGTATTGTATGGTAGTCGTGCTGCACTGAGTCTACGCCTGCTCCGCTACACCAGGCCTGGTGCCTGCTTGCTGCCAAAGTCCCGTCTGAGCCTGTCCAGCTACTGTCTGAAAGTTACCACAGGTACACCTATTGAACTATAGACTTTGTCCTGTGCCCTGTTGGCCAGCTGCCATACCACCGAGGCGGTACGGCCCAGTGGTGGCTTAAGTAGGCCATAGGCCCTGGGCTGTTAGACAAACTTGGACCCCCCCTTCACCACCGCCGCCCTGCCGCAACTATTGTTAACACTACCTTTTTGTGCAAGAATTAACAAATCGGTGTTACGATTCCCCTTGTCAAAGTGCTGTGTCCCTACATACTGACAGTCTCCAACCATCGCTGACAGTATCATACTGAATGGTAACACCCATCTCCCTATCAGTCCTGGACTACACAAAGACTTTTTGAGAAATACAAGGATTTCCTTTAATAATCAGGAGAAATGACAGATTCTATATATTCAGTGACTAACAGATGACTTCTTCTCAGATTCTAGTAGTTTTTTTTCCTCTTTTCTTCTCCATCCGGTCCAGACCTCATGATGACTTCTCCCGGCCATGACCCATTTCTGCAGAATTTGCCACTCAGATGTCTTAGGCTCCTCACTGTTCCAATATTTCCACACCTATAAATGAAGATAAAATTCTAATGGTGCCAGACACACTGTGCCCCTAAATATAATAGCCCCTGAATAAAATAGTACAAAATACTGTGCCCCTGAATATAATTGTGTCAAACACTGAAGAGTAAAACACCACATACACAGTGCCCCCTGTAGATAGCACCACACACAGCCCCTGCAGATAGCGCTACACACAGCCTGTGTATATGGCAACACCCCCCCTATAAATAGCTCCACACACACCCCTGTAGATAGCATGACACACACCCCCTGTAGATAGCATCACACACAGCCCCCCCTATAGATAGAGCCACACAACCCCCCTGTAGATAGCGCCACACACTGCCCCTGTAGACAGCATCACATACACCCCCTGTAGATAGCGCCACACAGACACCCCTTGTAGTAAGTGCCACATACACTCTTGTAGATAGCATCACACACAGTCCTCCTATAGATAGCGGCACACCACCCCCTAAAGATAGCGCCACACAGACCCGCTGTAGATAGCGCCACACAGCCCCCTGTAGATAGTGCCCCACACACCCCCTTGTAGATAGCATCACACACAGCCCCCCTATAGATAGCGCCACACAGGCCCCCTGTAGATAGCGCCACACAGACCCCCTGTAGATAGTGCCTCACACACCCCACTGTAGATAGAATCACAGACAGACCCACTGGAGATAGTGCCACCCCCTATAGATAGTGCCACACAGCCCCTGTATATAGTGCCACTCAGCCCCTGTATATAGTGCCACACAGCCCCCTGTACATAGTGACACACAGCTCCCTGTACATAGTGACACACACCCCCTTGTAGATAGCGCCAAACAGCCCCCCTGTAGATAGCACCACACAACCCCTGTAGATAGCACCAACCCAGAAGAGAGTAGGCCTGCATTGCAAGAGGACAGAGCGGGAACGAGTTTAGGTGAGTATATAAAGATTTCTGTTAAAAAGTGTGAGGGGCTATATGTAGATCACTATCTACAGGGGCGTTATATGTGGGGGATATATGTGGAGCACTATCTACAGGGGGGCTATATGTGGGAGCTATATGTCGAGCACTATCTACAGGGGGGATATATGTGGAGCACTATAAACAGGGGGACTATATGTGAAGCACTATCTACAGGGGGGCTATATGTGTGGCACTATCTACAGCAGGGGGGCAATATCTGGGGGCTATATGTAGGGCAATATCTACAGGGGGCTATATGTGGGGCACTATCTACAGGGGCTGTATGTGGGGCACTATCTACAGGGGCTACTATCTACAGGGGGATCTATGTAGGGCACTATTTACGGGGGGCTGTATGTGGGGTACTATCAACAGGGGCTACTATCTACAGGGCTACTATCTACCTATGTAGGGCACTATCTAGGGTGGGAAGTATCTACAGGGGCTCTATGGGGGGCAGCACCTACAGGAGGCTCTATAGGGGGCACTGTTTACAGGGGGCTCTATGGGGGCACTATCAACAGGGGGTTCTATGGGGGAATATCTACAGGGGGCACTGTGTGTGGGGGGACACAGTGTATGGTGCTATTATATTTAGGGGCACTGTGTATGGTGCTATTATAATCAGGGGCACAGTGCATGTTTATTATAATTCGAGGTGCAGTGTATGGTACTATTACATTTAGGGGCATAGTGTGTGGCACCATGAGAATTTTATCTTCGTTTATAGGTGCAAAAATTTTTGAAAAGTGAGAAGCTGAAGACATCTGAGCGGCAAACAGCAGAAATGGGCTGTGGCCGGGAGAAGTCATCATAGAGGTCTGGACCAGATGGAGAAGAGAAGAAAAAAAGAACAACTAGAATCTGAGAAATCATCATCACTTAATGTAAATAATTCCCTTGATCTTGCCTTCTAGTCTTGTAGACTCCTCAACAGACACAAGAAGTTTAGTCTGCCGACTGATCTGTAGGGTTTGTGCGGGGCACCAATAGCATAGAAATAGGCTGTGTAGAGGTTGTTGTTATACCTTAGCCTTGGGGACAGTGGGACCCAAAGCTTGCTCTGCAACTAATTGACAGCAGTATTACAAATGGACAGTGCAAAGGTGTGATAGCAAATCATGATAATGACACAATAATTTAGTAACCATATAGGGAGCTATATAAATATAGCTCAGAGGTTTAAATCTAAAGAAGGGCATCCCCTGCATGGAGTTTTTATATTCTCCACAGATTTGCACAGGTTTCCTTTGGGTACTCCGATTTCCTCCCATACTTGTACTTGTAGCGTCCATGGCCGCAGGCCGTCGGGTGTACTCACCTCCCGACGCCCGCAGTCATGGTCCCCATTTCCTTCCTAGGAGACGCCAGCACTCACTTCCGCTCCGGTCTGCTGTGTCCCGCAGGGTGCGCGCGCACGCTCGTGCCCGGCCTTAAAGGGCCAGCGCGCATACCAAGGAGATCGTCATCATCATCAACTGCCACGATTTCCTGGTCTATAAGAATGCCCCAGGCCTGCTGATCCTTGCCTGAGCGTTGTTAGTTTTCCCAGTCTGTCTTGCCAATGGTCCCTCAGTGTTTCCTGTTCCAGTTGTTACCCGTGCCTTGTTCCCTGTTCCTGTTTCCCGTGCTGTGCCTTTAGTATCAAGTCGTGCCACGTCCTGTGTCATCTGCCATGTCCGGAGGAATCCGCCACGTCCTGTGTCATCTGCCACGTCCGGAGGAATCCGCCACGTCCTGTGTCATCTGCCACGTCCAGAGGAATCCGCCACGTCTGGCGCAACCTACGGCACCTGTGTCATCCGCCACGTTTGGCGTTATCTGCTGCAACCGTCTCCATCAGTGCCAGAGCTGCGGCCACCGTCTGGACTATCCAGGTGCCCTTGTGCGGGACATTGTATTGCTGGGGTTTCTTGTTGTTTGGCCAGCTGCCTCCCTGCTACGGCGGTACGGCCTAGTGGGCCCACTAACCCGCTTCGTGACAGCACTCTAATAGAGACAGGGACTGATAAAAGTGATGACAATCCTTACAGCGATGTAGAATATATAGCAGCAGATAGATAGATAGATAGATAGATAGATAGATAGATAGATAGATAGATAGATAGATAGATAGATAGATTCTAGAATTCATTCCATATGACCGGAAATATTTTAAATAATTGGAGTTTATGGAGAACATGCTTAGGATATTTACTGTGTTAAAAAAATTTAATCTGCATGTTTGTTGAGTTGACAAATATCTGGTCAGGATACAAAGCGCGCACATACAGGATTATGATTGCATCATAGGATAATGAGTTATGCTTTAATGATTAAAAACCAGCTCCCTTCTTAAAAAGACTGTCTGTCAGCAGAAGGATTTTGCATTTGGACACTCTTAATTCTGCAGCTTCCTCAGGAAGAGCTCTGTGGAGATAGATATAATCAGGGGAGAAAAGGCAAGGGAGTCATCTATCTTGGTTGTCAAGAACAATCTCTGTACAAAGAATAGCTTAATAAAGATCATGTGAACTGTGTATGGCCACATTTTATAAACTATGATTTTTAAATGTCTGTACAATAAAAATACTTTGGTCCATCCACATATAGTTCATGTAATAAATTATGTTGGCAGATTTGCTTGCTTTACAAGGGCAAGTGTTCCAATAAACAGTAGGGGGGATTACAAATTACCTGCATGATTCATCAACAAATTGTAAACTGCTGTTTATGGATCCTATATCCACTCAATGCACCGCAAACATAGGCTCACACAAACAATCTGCAAATGGGCTTCATGATATGGAATCTGAAATTCCATGCAGTACTGCAGGTTATCAAATCAATCCTACTTGTAAAGGGCGCAATTCTAAATGCATTATTTTAGAAAATTGATATTTAGGCCATTCTCTAAAATAATATTCACAGTTGCTCAAATACCTTAATGATTTAATATAATTACATAAAATCCCATAAATTCAATAAGGATATGACTTCACTTGGTTGCCTGCGAGTTGTGGCATTACCATGACTCATTAATAATTGTGGTCGACTTGCACTGACATGAATTTTGACCATGTCCGAACTCGTGCAATTGTGCACGAAACATTGAGTAAGTTGTTGTACTGCTGTGATTTTACTTTAACTCGTGGGAGACTATATCCCTAGCTTTAGATCACCATTTGCTCTATCAGTTTTTTTGTACTTAAAATTAAGTATTTAGAGGTTGCCAATTTTCATCATGTGTTCATATGGAGCTCTAGCCCATCAATATTATTATTGTTGATCATCATCATTTTATTAAACTTTTGAGAAATGCCTCATTCTCATTGATTCTCAGTCATCTAACCCAGTCATTGGTTGAGTGTTGCATTAAAATAATTTTTTTGTACACAAACTGGTGCCCAAGGGATCTCTGCTGTGATCTATACAGCACTAAATATGTATTTTCCATAGATCAATTAGCAGTTTCGTCGGTGCATGATGACACCTTGTTTTTTCCCTTTTCTTATATGAACTTTCACCAAATCTTCCAATTCTAGCCATTCAGAATTCCATAGTATTGTGTTTTGTATTCGGAAAATTTCCCTTCATATAGAAGAGCTGTTGAGTACAATGTTTCCGCATTATTTCTAAAATGCCTGCTAACCTTGGACGGTTTCTACTGTGTCGAGGGAAATACTCTGAAACAGTATAATCTACAATATCAGGTTAGTCTATTGTTATCTATGCAGCATGGAAGCTGCATATTGGTAAGAACTTCAGCTCAACAATATTCAGATGACCATGTTTGAAAGGACTGATGGCTCATGCATTGGTATGATAAGTATGTAGGAATGAAAAGAGAAATCTCAAATCAATGAATAGACATTTTCCATAAATAATACATATTATTAGTATAGTTCATTAGTTACATGACACCACTTACTAAGGCCCCATGCACACGACCCTAGAATTCGTCCGTAATTGCGAACCGTAATTACGGTCTGCGATTACGGACCCATTCATTTTTATTGACCACAGACACCTTCCCGTATATTTGTGGGAAGGTGTCCGGGCCGTAGAATGCCTCTGCAAAAGATAGGACATGTCCTGACCAGTGTGCATGAGGCCTAACATTGATCACTGTACCACAGACAGAAGCAAACACTCTCATATCTACAGGAAGCCAACTGACCTATCAGAATATTTATGGAGTATGGAAGAAGATACAAGTACCTGGAAGATAACCTAGATAAACATGAGAATATATAAACAACTGAAAAAATACATACATATGCCAGTCAAAAATACCTAGACAGAATATTCTGATTGACCCTTTGAGATATGGCTCAGTGAGTAGGATTATCGTAGGACAATAATAAATGATAGTAATTATTTTTTATTAAAAGACTAAATCCAACCTCCATCCTCTCCCCTAAGTCATACTCACAAGGGTCCAGAAATACTGTACAACCCCTTTAAGCCCTTAGATCCATTTTTTTGTTAGTCAGGAAAATAAACTCAGTTATGAATAGCTTGTTGTTTTTTCATCAATGATAGGGGTAAGTCCAATTTGCGTGATAAATAACAAGCTAGTCCTATAATATTTCTAAGTGATAATGTATCTGATACAATGAAGATATAACAGGATCCTCTCTAGATCCTCTGTTGGACTTGACTTTGATGGAAGACACAGTACAGACTAGAAACTGTTTCTACTATAAGACCTTAAGACATTGTGTTGCTTAGTCAACTCCTGGACACTTGTCCAGAGGCGTAGCTAGGGTCTCCAGCACCCGGGGCAAAGATTCAGTTTGGCGCCTCCCCCCCCAACCTCTTTCCCGACATCTCCTTCCTCCTCGCCATGTTTTTTTTCTCTACCAATCAATGACGTGTCATTTCTTTTCAAGATTTTTTTAAATGTAACTCGAGCATAAAAACATTTGTACATTTTAAAGCAATATAGTTCTATACACAACACCAGAACCAAGCTCAGTACATATATACAGCACCAGCATAAATACAGCTCAATTTAGTGCAACCCCTGCCGTATAGGTATAGTTACTACATTACTGATTAGAGGCAGAATAAACATTTACATTAAGTGACTCACCGGTGACGTCTCAGATTGTAGTTCTTTTTTTTCCATCCGGTCCAGACCTCTATGATGACTTCTCCCGGTCACAGCCCATTTCTTCAGTTTGCCGCTCAGATGTCTTCAGCTTCTCACTATTCCAACATTTCTACACCTATAAACAAAGATAAAATTCTCATTATACCACACACTACGCCCCTAAATATAATAGCGCCATACACTGCACCTCTAATTATAATAGCACCATACACTGTGTCCCACACACACCCTCACACACACCGTGACCCCTGTAGATAGTGCCTGCCATAGAGCCCTCTGTAGATAGTGCCTCCATAGAGCCCCCTTTAGATAGTGCCGCCATATAGCCCACACCTGTATATAGTGTCCCACAAATAGCTCCTCCTATAGTGCTCCACAGATAGCCCACCCCTGTATATAGCCCCCCTGTAGATATTGCCCACCACTGTATATAGTGCTCCACATATAGTCCACCTCTGTATATAGTGCTCTACATATAGTCCACCCGTGTATAGTGCTCCACAGATAGCCACCCCTGTATATAGCCCCCCTGTAGATATAGCCCACCCCTGTATATAGTGCTCCATAGATAGCCCATCCCTGTATATAGCCCCCCTGTAGATATAACCCACCCCTGTATATAGTGCTCCATAGATAGCCCACCCCAGTATATAGCCCCCCCTGTAGATAAAGCCCCCCTGTAGATAAAGCCAAACTATTCAAACTAACCTTAATCCCGTTCCCACGCCGGCCGGCAGCAATGGAGACCTGCTCTCTTCTGCGCAGGTCTCCTGGGGTTGAACGAAGTGTCTATGAAAAGCGCTGATTGGCTGGGCAGAATGACTTTCCCTGTCATTCAGCGCCTTTCAACGACGCAAAGTATCGCGCCGCTTTACTCATACAAAGGTGCTCAATGGCCGGGCACGGAACGTACCCGGCCATTCATTGCTTCTAATTGTACATGTGTCCTATAGACGCAGGTACAATTATAGTGCAGAAGGGGATGGTGCTGGCACCCCCCTCTAAGTTGCGCCCGGGGCACATGCCCCGCCTGCCCCCCCTATCTACGTTCCTGACTTGTCCATAGCTCAAACCCTGTGACTTGGAAGCATTTCAAATGCCAACATCGTACAAATGAAAACAATGTCTGTTCTGCAAACTAAAAGGACAGGAAAATGTTGTGGTACAGAATGTGCATTGTGATGTCTCCCTTCTAACAGACTTCCAGCTCCCAACACAGGAACAACAAACATGTCATTCATAGCCAAGGATCTTTATTAAAGCGTTTCACAGAAACACATAGACGTGTGAATAGTACAGCAAAGTCTGTCAATCAAAACGACAGGAACCGTGCCACATTCTTCTAGATAAGGGCACCTATCGTCTCTATATTTATATGGCACGCTCATTATGGAAGCAATACTCACAGCTGTTCTGCTGGGCCAAGACTTTGGTCACAAATGCTGAACAGAGTAGTGTTCATATAAGAATATGGCATGCTGTCACTAAGCTTCGCATAACCCTGTACGGATACAGATTACAGCAACGAAATTACTCCTGACTATCTAAATACAAATACATTTATTGGCTAATTCTTCCCATGGGTGTAAAACTTGGCTTGCAACCGTACCCATTATTTGGGCTGCTGGGTTCCCAAAGTGATACGACTATGTACTACTGCTAAAAGTGATAGGATTGTCCAATATTGCTTCAAGTTGTCCTAACAGCGGCACTGCAGGAAGTTGCACAAAGCTTTGTCACCCAAGGCAATGGGCAAAGAACAGTATCCAAATGGAGTTCCTTGGGTTCATTATTCTGAGGACCCACCCTCCATTTTTATAGAACTTTACTTTAATAGAACTTTACTTTAAATTGCATCATTAACTTTGTTATCATTGTACACACAATATATATCATCAATAAGGGCAAATAGGTTATTTGTGAATCCCTGGAGGATCCTCTGGTACTCAAGTGGGCCAGTTCAACCCTGCCAAAGCATTTAAGGAGTACTCTCATGAATTTCAGATTGGAGCCACTGTGTCCCTGGCAATCAGTCTGCCAGAACTCCCCATTCTGCCTTTTTTTAAATTCATATGTCCCGATAGGGCATATTGACTGGAGTTGTCTCCATGAGACATCCCTTTTATGCACTGCAGAAAAAAGCTGACTGAGATACTACAATATGAAATGTTACATTACAATGATGCTGTGCATCAACATGCATTATCACGTACAGCTGCTGTTTGCAGAATCAATATTATGGATGTATGGAATATAGGACTCAAACTTCTTTCTATGAAAGTGAAGAAGCAATTCTATAACAGACAAATTCCTGTTCTTTTTCACCTTTCATTTGGGCATGATTACATTCAGGCAGTGGCCTTGACTGTGTCTGGGTTACAAGACTGTATGCCATGTGAGGACATTCTTGTGAACAGTTCAAAGATGTGGGATTGGTGCCCAGTGATGAGCAGCTGTCTATTCATCCATCTATTTATATATATATTCTAGCTATACTAATGTTTATTAATGCCGCCTCACCCACACTGACTCCAAGCAGGTCGATGAGTCGAAATGCATAAGTCAAATATTCTTTATTAGCCATTACAGAAATGACTTTATACTATTGCGTTACAAACAAATCGATCTTACAAATCTGCCACCCTCAATAATTGTTATTATTTAGCGGCAGATATGGCAATCATCATTTATTGTATAAGCAGCTAAAGCCGCATGAAGCTGGAAGAGATTCATTGCAAAAGTTCAAACAAGACCTAATGTACTCCAGATTTTCAGACCTCTCATCAAGACAAATATAAAAAAAAGTGTGTATTGTCTAATTTACTATTTGGAGTCGGTAATAGGTAATATTGTAAAACTGCAAAACACTTGTCACTTAAAATATATGTCCATCTTTGAACCTCATGTTCCGGTTTACATAGAATTAAAGTCGTTTTTAGGTTTAGAAAACTAAATTTTTCTGAAGGAATAGAGAACAGTCTCTTGGTTATGATCTTCGTCAATTAGTAGGAATGTACAGGGGCTACAGTGTCTCTCACTTTGAAGGACCCAGCATGTCGAAGCATTACACCGACAGCCCATTGAATTTAATACGATCCATGTAATGCTTCATTTGCCCTGTGGGGGCAGTGAAGGGAAATGTAATACTTGCTGCCGGATTCCCACACAGTCTACAGCTGATCGCTTTGGGGGCTAACAGCATGACAACCTGTAATCCGCTTATCGGCAGCGATCCCTTCTAATAAAAAAATTATTGTCCAAACAGACAAGCCCTTTAAAATATATAGCAAGTTGTGGAAATACATTGCATTTCTTATCTTGTACTGATCCTATATGGTAATCCCAAGCTGCAAGTCTCAGGGTTAAACTCTCACAGAATTCACTTATATTTAATTTCTCCACAGAGCTTCCTCTAGAGATTTGCATTCTGGGATGTATTAGCTTTACACCAGACACGGTACAGTAATCTGATGTATAATCAGGGGCATAACAAGAACGAGCCATGCCCTATGCTGGTCCCATACCCATACTGATCAGATTGGACATTTTCCCCCCAGATCAGGTCTATAAAAAAAAAAGGATCTACTTAGCTCTCCTCTTCTCTTGTCCACAGGGGGCCAATCCCGTATCCCACCAGGCTGCCACATCATGCCACGGCGCATACAAGTTCCTGACGCTGGGCAGTGCCACAACAGCACAGATTGGACACTCTCCCCCCAGATCATGTCTATAAAAAAAAGAGAGTTTACTCACAGCTCCTCTTCTCTTGTCCACAGGAGGCCAATCCCGTATCCCGCCAGGCTGCCACATCAAGCCACGGCGCATACAAGTTCCTGACGATGCGCAGTGCCACAACATGTCCTCGTTGTGTGCTGCTTCGTATACAATATCTTGGCTCTGCCCGGCGACAGGACTATGTATGCGCGTGGCGCAAACCTTTGCCGAGGCCTGATGTGGCAGCCTGAGGGGATCGATGACACGCACTTTGCGGGCCCAATCTCGGTTGCATCCCCCACAACCACAATTGTTGCACCACTGTATAGGATACATTAACTGTCCCACTGCATTATAGGAGCTCAGCTAAACTGTCAGGCCTCTCTCTGACCACAAGTTAGTTGACAGTTTCCAGTGACAACCAACAGAAATGTGAATACAGGACTGGACTATAATACAAGACGAGTAATGAGATGTGTTTACAAAGTTACTCGATCTTTAATGTAAATTATATCGAACTTGTAAATGGTGCTCAAAAGGTAGACATACCCTTGGCTATAGTCAATAAATGGTTAGTCATATAATATCTCCATATAAAGGTTATAATAAAAGGGGGAAATGATGGTTTAAAATGTAAAGTAATACAGAATATAGTCCAGAATAACATAAAATTAGATTTTTTCTTAATCTGTTAACTGCGTGTGGTGACCATGTATGAGATCTACAAATGAACTACTCTCTGAGTGGTGGTACCAGAATTATCACAAACAAAATCGTGAATTTGTATTAATTCAGTCTTAAAAGGACAAAGAAGTATTGGATGTCTTGATCACAAACTGGCAATCTCTGTAGAGCCCAGCATTAGATGCATAAATGAGAAATCATGGACACATCGCCCTAGTGATTTATGACTATTTTAATAATGGTGTACACAGCATATCAACAGGCTCCTTTAGGTTGGTGAGAGTGGTGGGTGGGAGTAGTCCGGAAAGTAGTTAAAATGATTTGATAAATGCCCGGTTTTGCCTAACATTTGCTATCGTAGGAAGAACATTACTTCACTAATAAAAGTGAAAAAAAATAAATACGATCCGGAAAAGAAAGTTTCATAAACCGAGTCTTAACCTTGTGGAGATAAGATTAGCTTCTTAATTATTTTCAACTTAGAGAGAGTGCACAGATTGTGACGAGTTATTTCCATATACTGCCCTATGCCTAGTTTATTAAAGGGGCTTTCCAGGATTAGAAAACCAGGGCTGCTCTTTTCCAGAAACAGTGCCACACCTGTCTATGGTTTGTGTCTGATATTGTAGTTCAGCTCCATTGAAGTAAATGGGGCTCAGCTGCTATACCACTCATAACCTATTGACATGTGTGGATCTGTTTTTGGAAGACAGCAAGTTTTTTTAATCCTAGACATCCACAGAGTTCACACAGAGTTTTTTGACGATTTTTTTGACGCGGAAACCGCGTCAGAAAACGCGCCAGAAGATGGTCGAAAATGCCTCCCATTGATTTCAATGGGAGGCGGAGGCGTTTTTTTCCCACGAGTGGAAAAACCGGATTGCGGGAAAAAGAAAGGACATGCCCTATCTTCGGGCGTTTATGCCTCTGACCTCCCATTGACATTAATGGGAGGCAGAGAAAGCGTATTTCGCTGTGTTTTATGCGGGCGAAAAACGCCGCGAAAATCGGCGTGCAGGCAGAGGAAAATCTGCCTCAAAACGGAATTTTGAGGCAGATTTTCATCCTGCAAAAAACTCTGTGTGAACCCAGCCTAAGGGTACGAACACAAACAGTGTGTTCAGGGCGGATTCTCTGCGTCAAGCTGCGCAGCGTATCTGCCCTGAACACCACAGGGAATGCCGTCTGAAAAATCGCACCACATTGTCGTGCGTTTTTCGGCCGGACTTTCCACTGCGTAAAGCAGCATTGGAAAAAAAACTAAACGTTCATACTTACCCCATCCCCCTTCTCTGCGCGCAGTCTGGCCTCCTGGGATGATGTTGCAGGTCATGTGACTGCAACAGGAGAGCTGCGATTCCGCAGCATTAATTGACATGCGTCTTAACCCAATTACTCAATATTGCTATGAAGTTGAAATAATGGTCACATGGCAAAGAAGTGTGGAAAAAGTCAAAATGGTGCACACTACTGAACGGTTTTGCATGACACATAATTTTCAAGTGCAAGACCATTGAGCATTTATACACTGCTGATCTAAAAAATTGCTGATCTTACAATCTTAATTTTTAGCACTTTTGAGAATTTGCGACTATCTAAAGTAACCATTTGAAAATCTTTACACGTTGAGGGCATTGTGAATGGAATTAGTTAAAAATTGTCGAATCATATGCCTTATCTCATATAAGCGCGTGAAGTCAATGAGTGAATATTCTTCGTTTCTTCATATGGCTCAGTAGATGTAGCAGTACAGATGCAGAATAATGTTGAATATATTCTGCTATATCTGCTATGTTAGAGGCTTCTGCATCCAAATAACAATGTAAGGCTTCGTTCACATCTGCGTCAGGGTCCTGTTCTGACATTCCGACGGAGCTTCTCGTCAAAACGGGACCCTGACTGAGACAAACGGAAACCATAGCATTGCATCACCATTGATTTCAATGGTGACAGATCTGGTGCCTAAGGTTTTTGTTTGTCTCCATTGTGTAAGGGTTCCGTCCTTTTGACGGAATGAATAGCGTAGTCTACTGTGGTATTGATTGCGCCAAAATGACGGAATCCTTGCACAACTGAGACAAACGGAAAGCATTGGCACCGGATCCGTCCCCATTGCAATCAATGGTGATGCAAATGGAAACCTATGGTTTCTGTTTGTTTCAGTCAGGGTCCCGTTCTGACGAGAAGCTCAGACGGAACATCAGAACGGGACTCTGACGCAGATGTGAACGAAGCCTTAAAGGGAAATCCAGTCATTGACATGCCATGAATACATATAGATCATTTCTATTACTAAAAATCTGACACAACCTCCTCAGTATACTGCCATTAATTCAAATGAACCTTTTTAGGCACGATATATTAATATATTATAACCTCTTTTGTCAGGTACATGCATACATGGTTCCCCGGTCTTTTATGGATTTCTTCGTTTTGGAGTTTTCTTAATTCTCTGGATAATGGGATTCAAGATCTCATCCAATACTGAAGTATTTAATCTCTAAGATGCTTATTCAATGTATTTTCATATTTTATAGTTTAGACTTCTCATAAAGGTACTTTTTTCTTTTACAAGACATCTCACGTGACCCCATTCACTGTTTGGCTCAGCCATATTTAATGATGAAGCCATGCTTGCCCCCTGACAAAATGACATGCTGCCATTCTTATAACTAAAGAAAAAAGGGTCGAAAAAAAGTTGGTGTGTCTAGTCCCTTATATATGTGTTTGCTGCCTGAGGGTATGTTCACACGTAGTCAACAAAAACGTCTGAAAATCCAGAGCTGTTTTCAAGGGAAAACAGACCCTGCTTTTCAGACGTTTTTTTACCAACTCGCATTTTTCGCTGCGTTTTTCGCGCCGTTTTCGCGGCGTTTTTTACGTCCGTTTTTGGAGCTGTTTTCATTGGAGTCTATGGCTTTGTTCACACGGAGTATTTTGGGGGAGGAATATCTGCCTCAAAGTTCCAAACGGAATTTTGAGGAAGATATTCCTCCCCCAAAATACTCAGTGTGAACAGCAATTATCGCGCCGTTTTTCGCCCGCGGCCATTGAGCGCCGCGGGCATAAAACAGCGAGATATACGCTTTCTCCTGCCTCCCATTGAAGTCAATGGGAGGTCGGAGGCGGAAGCGCCCGAAGATAGGGCATGTCGCTTCTTTTTCCCGCGAGGCAGTTTTACTGCTCGCGGGAAAAAGACGCCGACGCCTCCCATTGAAATCAATGGGAGGCGTTCTCGGGCCGTTTCTGCCGAGTTTTGCGACGCGGTTTCCGCGTCAAAAAACTCGGCAAAATACCCCGTGTGAACATAGCCTATGAGAAAACAGCTCCAAAAACGTCCAAAGAAGTGTCCTGCACTTCTTTTGACGAGGCTGTATTTTTACGCGTCGTCGTTTGACAGCTGTCAAACGACGACGCGTAAATAACAGGTCGTCTGCACAGTACGTCGGCAAACCCATTCAAATGAATGGGCAGATGTTTGCCGACGTATTGGAGCCGTATTTTCAGACGTAAAACGAGGCATAATACGCCTCGTATACGTCTGAAATTTGGCCGTGTGAACATACCCTAACAGGTGAGCTTGATCTCTGCCCTGGAGGCCGGGAACCCAGACAGTGACACTATATCACTCCCTGTTCAACCAGAAAATTCATAGACTGGTTCATTTCAGGTTCAGACAACCGGCAGAGCGCATGAGGGATGACATTTTGAAAAACACCAAGATATATTTTTGAATATTATTTAGGATTTTCTGCTATGTGAGAATGGACAGCTTGTCAAAATGAACATAACAGCATAGAAACAATGCTTCTAGGAGGGAATACAGTCTATGGAAACCATATTATAGATGCGTAATACGGCAGTGTATGGGAAATTTTAGAACAGCAAAATAGTATTTTTAATAATACAAGGATTTATATGGGTTAATATTTATTTATTTTAGGAAATCAGCTAAAATAAAATGAAATCATTAAAAAAAATCATAAAATCAGTCACATAAAATATTGTTTTACTTTCTAATTGCTACTAATTCTATGGTAGACTAGTAATTATTTTTTATATTTATTAGCAATAAATACATCTATTGCCTTCAAACTTCTTTCGTGGTTATATTCCAGCATAGAAATTCCTAAACCATGGTGACTGCCAGTTCTGTATATGTTTGACAAAAACAGCAAGCGGCATCACTTGGCTCTAGTTGATATTTCTTTGAAGTTCACCCATACTTAACTGAAGTACAATGGATTACAGGAGAAGTTGGTTCAATGGATATTCCCATGGCATCAAATGAGCAACGTAAATCTAGATAGCTGTAAATGGCATAGGCAGACATTAAGAATTACTATCTATTTGATTGTGACTGAATTTTGCTGCCTGCAAAGTCCAAACCTTTGGACAGTTCTGATGTATTGAAATAAATACTTCCCATGTGATGCATACAATATATTCACCTATAAATTAGGATAATTAATAAGTTAAATTTAAAAAAAAACAAAGGGAAATAATTATACAGGAGCAATACTTACATTATTAGAAGGTTATCTGTATAATTGTGATATTATTATGTACATTAGATTCACTTTTTATTTGGTGAAATAAACTGTTATTGTATTACGGTATAATCCACTTCATTATAAACCAGAAATGTTTTACCAAGTTCCTTAAAACACATTCTCACATTGTCAAATAAATATAAAGAAGGCAAACAAGTAATTCCAATATTAAAATGAACTGGAATAACTTGTTGTTCTGACTTTATTCCTCTAGGGGGAGCAAGTTGGCTTCAATGGGGGAATTTGAAAGTAGGACTATACAAAATGTGCTCTCCTGTAGTTTATGTGTAAAAATGTATTAATGATAAAGATTTTTTTTCCAAAATAAGGAAAACTGAGAATAGATTGTGAATAATAATAAATATATAGAGAACATGTATACATGTATTAAAATATACATGTATTGAACAGTCACAGAAATTTCTGCAACAAATCTACCAAGACTTAGTTCACACAGTGCTGATTAGATATGTATTTTTTGAGCCTACAAGGCCTTCCTTTATATTATTCTTGTGTTGGCGTAAAAAAAAAACTAATTTACACTGTGTGAACAAGGCCTAAGAAATTGGGTCCCCCCTTCTATTAGGTCAGGATCACACACAGTTTTGGTGCCGTTTTTTGTTAGGCCTTCTTCACACACAGAATTTTTCTTGCAATTTAAACTGCATAAAAAAAACACTTCTAAAAACGCTAGCATTATTAAAATGTGACATGCGTTCTTAGGGCATGGCCACACGTGGCGGATTTCCTCCGCAACTGTCCGCATCAATGCCGCACAGAATCTGCGTTGCAGATTCTGCTGCGGATCTGCACAAAATGTGCAGTAAATTGATGCGGACTAGCTGCTGCGGACTGCGGTAAAAGTACTTCCCTTCTCCCTATCAGTGCAGGATAGAGAGAAGGGACAGCACTTTCCCTTGTGAAAGTCAAAGAAATTCATACTTACCGGCCGTTGTCTTGGTGACGCGTCCCTCCTTCGGCATCCAGCCCGACCTCCCTGCATGACGCGGCAGTCCATGTGACCGCTGCAGCCTGTTATTGGCCTGTGATTGGCTGCAGCCGTCACTTAGACTGAAACGTCATCCTGGGAGGCCGGACTGGAGACAGAAGCAGGGAGTTCTCGGTAAGTATGAACTTCTATTTTTTTTGACAGGTTGCTGTATATTGGGATCGGTAGTCACTGTCCCGGGTGCAGAAACAGTTACTGCCGATCGCTTAACTCTTTCAGCACCCTGGACAGTGACTATTTACTGACGTCTCCTAGCAACGCTCCCGTCATTACGGGAGCCCCATTGACTTCCTCAGTCTGGCTGTAGACCTAGAAATACATAGGTCCAGCCAGAATGAAGAAATGTCAAGTTAAAAAAGCAAGACGCATCCGCAGCACACATAACATGTGCATGACAGCTGCGGACTTCATTGCGGAAATTAGAATCTCCATTGAAGTCAATGGAGAAATTCCGCCATGAGTCCGCAACCAGTCCGCCACTGCTCAGCAACAGACAGAGCATGCTGCGGACAACAAATTCCGCTCCGCAGCCTATGCTCCGCAGCGGAATTTTACGCCTCGTCTAAACGAACACTTCTAAATAGAAGTGGAAGGCAATGGAGAAACGGCTCCGCTGCGGATTAACGCTGCGGAGTGTCCGCAGCGGAATTTAAGTGAAATTCCGCCACGTGTGAACCCAGCCTTAGTGGTGTTTTTCATTTGGTATCATTGTTTACATGATTTTTTTCTGCAGTCCTATGAAAAAGTCTATTAGAAAAATGCCTAAAAAAATTCCATACTCAGAGCATGCAGTGTATGGAGAAAAACGCAACTGAGTACAAAATTATCGAAAAACCGCCACAATCCAAAACGCAGTTGTATGTTTTATATTTTTGTATGTTTTATATTTTACTAAAGACTTCAATGTCACATCTGGCCACACTATAAAACGCATTCAAAAATGCTGCAAAAAACTCCATTAAAACTCCTGTGTGTGAGTCCAGGCTAAGGCCTCATGCACACGACCCTGTTTGATTCATGATATATGGACAGTATGTCGGCAGTATTTCCCGGACCGACCATAGTTCAGGGAGCCGGGCTCCTAGTATAATAGGACCCTAGCATCATAGATAATTATTATACTAGGAGCCCGGCTCCCTGAACTGTGGTCGGTCTGGGAAATACTGCCGACATATTGTCCATATATCATGGATCAAACAGGGTCGTGTGCATGAGGCCTTAAAGCCAGAAGTGGTTTCAAAAAGAAGGAAAGGCATAAAGAAAAGACTGATGCATCTCCTTTTTTTTGTGTCCACTCCTGTGTTGACTGAAGAAACTGATCCAAAAACTGCATCAAAAGTTTGTGTAGGGGTATGCCCAGACGTGGCGGAGTTCTGCATACACTGTCCGCATCAATTCCGCACAGAATCTGCATTGCAGATTCTGTTGCAGCTTTTCCTAAAATGGGCATTAAATTGATGCGGACTAGCCGTTGCGTATTGAGGGGAAGAGGGGAAGGGTGCTGAAACAGTTACTGCCGATCGTTTAACTCTTTCAGCACCCTGGACAGTGACTATTTACTGACGTCGCCTAGCAACGCTCCCGTAATTACGGGTGCACACACACGTAGTCACCCATAATTACGGGAGCCCCATTGACTTCCTCAGTCTGGCTGTAGACCTAGAAATACATAGGTCCAGCCAGAATGAAGAACTATCATGTTAGTAAAACCAATACGCTCCGCAGCACACATAACATCTGCGGACTTCATTGCGGAATTTTGACTCTCCAATGAAGTTAATGGAGAAATTCCGCAATGAGTCCCCAACAAGTCCGCTACACGTCCGCAACAGCCAGTGTATGCTGCGGACACCAAATTCCGCACCGCAGCCTATGCTCCGCAGCGGAATTGTCAGCAACGTGTAAACGAACCCAACTAAAAAGCTGTGGAAAGCAATGGAGAAACGTGTCCGCAGCGGAATTCCAGAGCAATTCCGCCATGCCTGGTCATGCCCTAATCCCGGCCGTTCAGACGTGGCAGAGTTTTTCCGCTGCAAATGTTGGTGCAGATTTGGGGCAATTACGCAATGAATCTGCAGCAACATTTGCATATGTGACAAGTAATTCAGACGTTGCAGAAAACACAGCGAACTTGCCACAGATTTCAGTTTTTGCATTGCAAAGGCTGAAATCCGCAGTGAAATTCCGCTTCTTCTCCGCAACAGACAGTGAATGCTGCGGAGGGAAAATTCTGCACCGCAACCTATGGTCCGCAGCGGAGTTTTCCGCAACATCTGAACTAACTTTCCAAAAAATGTATAGAAACAAATGTAAAAACGGCCGCTGGAGAATTCCACTGCCGACTGTCTGCAGCGGAATTCCACAGCAATTCCGTCACGTCTGAATGTGCCCTTAAAGCCAGGAACCAACTGTGGAGGTCCACAGATATCCATTGAAAAGTTGAGTACCCATTCATAGTAATGAGCTCCCTGTATGTTCATGCTGAAAAATATGAGGTGTTTTCAGAGCTGATTTTGAAAGCGTTTTTGAATTTTTTGGAAGCGTTTTTGAATTGTATTTTAAAAGCTTTTTTTGAATAGTCAATGAGAAAAGGGAAAAATCAGCTCGTAAACGCTTCAGGAAGTCACGTCATTTCCTTTTTAGGAAGCGTGATTTTACGAGGTGTTTTTTAAATTCAGCAGCATAAAAGCACGCCTCATATGAACTACGCGTTGTATTTTAAGTCTCTTTCAGGGCGTAATACAAGCGCTTTACGTTCCGATATACGCATGAAAATATGCAGTGTGAAGATGGACTAAGAGGTAGTTTTCTATATTTAAAAACTAGTATCAACACTGCAACCCTACCTGCAGATATCTGCCAGCAGAAAGGCCCTGCGATCAGCTGCTGACAGGGGACCTGCAATCTGCACTGTGCTAATCCCCCCTGGACAATCCCTTCAGTTTTAAATAGGATTTCCACCCACAACTTTTATTATTTGATCAGAAGTTAACCCCTCTGGGACAAAGCCATTTTCTGCTTGTTCGTGTTTGTTTTCTACTCCCAGCATTCCAAGAGCCATAACTTTTTTATTTTCCGTCAATGGAGTGGTGTGAGGGCTGATTTTTGTGGGGGGAGTTGTAGTTTCTATTGACACCATTTAAAGTTCCATATAATGTCCTGGGAAACTGAAAAAAAATTCTTTGTGGGGTGAAATTGGAAAAAAACTGTGATTCCTCCGTTGCTTTTTGTGTGTAGTTTTTACGTCTTTCATCATGCAGTGAAAATGACAACTTAACTTTATTTTGCGTCTCCATACGATTCTGGTGATACCAAATTTATATAGTCTTTTTTCACATTTGTCTACTTTTACAAAGAAAAAACTATTTGTTAAAATAAAATTGTTTGGTTTCACCACATTCTGGGAGCCGTAACTTTTTTATTTTTTATTTTTTAGTCGATTGAGAGATGTGAGGGCCATTTTTTTGTGGGACGAGCTGTAGTTTTTATTGGTACAATTTTTTGGTACATATGACTTTTTGATCACATTTTATGAATTTTTTTAAGAGCTGAGGTGACCAAAAAACAACGATTTTGGTGCTTTACTTTTTTTTTAAGCCGTTCACCGTGCGAGTTAAATAATGTTCATACTTTTAACCCCTTAAGGACGCAGCCTAGTTGGGCCCTAAGGCTCAGAGCCCATTTTTCAAATCTGACATATTTCACTTTATGTGGTAATAACGTCGGAATGCTTAAATCTATCCAGGCGATTCTGAGATTGTTTTCTCATTAGACATTGGGCTTTAGGTTAGTGGTAAAATTTGGTCGATATATTCAGTGTTTATTTGTGAAAAATTGAAAAATGTAGAGAAAATTTTGAAAAAATAGCATTTTTCTGAATTTAAATGTATCTGCTTGCAAAACTGATGGTTATACCACCAAAAATGGTTACTAGTTCACATTTCCCATATATCTACTTTAGATTGGCATCGTTTTTTGAATATTCTTTTATTTTCTTGGACGTTACAAGGCTTAGAACATAAACAGCAATTTCTCTGATTTTTAAGAAAATTTCAAAAGCCTTTTTTTTAAGGTAGCTGTTCAGATCTGAAGTGGCTTTGAGGGGCCTATATATTAGAAACCCCCATAAAACACCCCATTTTAAAAACTAGACCCCTCAAAGTATTCAAAACAGCATTTAGAAAGTTTTTTAACCCTTTAGGCATTTCACAGGAATTAAAGCAAAATGGAGGTGAAATTTGCAAATTTCATTTTTCTTGCGGAATTTCAATTTTATTCAATTTTTTTCTGCAACACAGAAGGTTTTACCAAAGAAACAATACTAAATATGTATTGTCCAGATTCTGCAGTTTTTAGAAATGTCCCACATGTGGCTCTAGTGCGCCCGTGGACTAAAACACAAGCCCCAGAAGCAAAGAAGCACCTAGTGCATTTTGAGGCCTCTTTTTTGTTAGAATATATTTTAGGCAGCATGCCAGGTTTGAAGAGATATTGAGGTGCCAAAACAGTAGGAATCCCCCAATAGTGACACCATTTTGGACACTGCACCCTCAAGTAATTTATTTATGGTTGTTGTTACCATTTTGACCCAGTAGTTTTTTCACAGCACGTATTTGAATTGGGCTGTGAAATTAAAGAAATTACTTTTTTTCCAATAAGATGTAATTTTTGATCAAAATCTCTTATTTTCACAAGAAACAAATTGCCCCAATTTGTTGGCCAATTTGTCCTGAGTGCAGCAATATCCCATTTGTGGTGATATACTGCCATTTGGGCTCATGGGAAGGCTCAGAATGAAAAGAGCGCTGTGTGTTCTTTGGAATCCAGATTTTGCTGGATTGGTTTTCAGGTGCCATGTTGCTTTTGTAGAGCCCCAGAGGTATCAAAGCAATGGAAACCAACCAGAAGTGACCCCAATTTGGAAACTACACCCCTTAAGGAAATAATTTATGGGTGCTGTGACCATTTAGACCCCACAGTTTTTTCACAGAATTTATTTGAATTGGGCTGTGAATTAAACATTTTTTTTTTTTCGAATAATCTGTAGTTTTGGCTCAAAATTTCTTATTTTCACAAGGAATAAAACACCCCATTTTGTTGCCCAATTTGTCTTGAGTGCGGCAATACCCCATTTGTGGTGATAAACTGCCGTTTGGGCCCATGGGAGGGCTCAGAAGGAAAGGAGCGCTGTGTGTTCTTTGGAATCCAGATTTTGCTGGATTGATTTTCGGGTGCCATGTTGCTTTTCCAGTGCCCCAGAGGTATCAAAGCAATGGAAACCCACCAGAAGTGACTCCATTTTGGAAACTTCACCCCTCAAGGAATTCAGTTATGGGTGTTGTGACCACTCAGACCCCACAGTTTTTTCACAGAATTTATTTGAATTGGGCTGTGAACTAAAAAATATATATATTTTTTCCAATAAGATGTAGTTTTGGCTCAAAATTTCTTATTTTTACAAGGATTAAAATACCCCATTTTGTTGCCCAATTTGTCCTGAGTGCGGCAATACCCCATTTGTGGTGATAAACTGCCGTTTGGGCCCATGGGAGGGCTCAGAAGGAAAGGAGCGCTATGTGTTCTTTGGAATCCATATTTTGCTGGATTGGTTTTCGGGTGCCATGTTGCTTTTCCAGTGCCCCAGAGGTATCAAAGCAATGGAAACCCACCAGAAATGACCCCATTTTGGAAACTACACCCCTTAAGGCATTCATCTAGAGTTGTAGTGAGCATTTTGATCCCACAGGTATTGTGTAATGACGGGGTAGGGAGACAGACAGGTGAGCCCTAATCTACTCGCCACTCAGTCCCTACCTACTTGCAACGACCCGTCCTAGGCGACGGGGTATAACTGGGCGATGGTCCCTACGCTCAGTAAGTGCACGACAGACAAACAGACAAGGGTACACAGAAGCAAGGGAAACGGGGCAGCTGCCCACGGAGACACCGTGAGCAACGAGAGTAGGGAACGAGCCGAGTCTAACCAGGAGTGCACGAGGTACAAAACGCTGAGCAGGAGAGTGGTCAGTAAGCCAAGGTCAATAACAAGCAGAGGATCAGTAGTTCAAGCAGCAGCAGCAGCAGAGCCAGGAAACAAGCAGAGCAGAATCACAGGCAAAGGAGGAACAGGAAAGGCAGGTATAAATAGACAGTGGGCGGGAGCTAGCTCTGTCTAGCCAGGCTGTGATAGGCTCTCCCACTCCTAAGCCTGCCATCCTGAGTGGTGGAAGATGGAGTCAGTCTCACAGACATAGGAGCAGGTGCAGACTGATTACCCACAGGCGTCGACACAGAAGCTATGTCTGGCAGATCCTTTACATATTGTATAAAAGGTATTGTGCAGCAGATGGTGCAGTGTGAGATTTGCATTTATATATATATATGTATATATATATATATATATATATATATATATATGCCATTTCAGTGTCCAATATATTGTGCCCAGCATGTTGCACCGGACATATACACCCCTTAAATTGTAATGTGAGTTCTCCTGGGTACGGCAATACCCTATATGTAGCTGTTATCAGCTGCCTGGGCACACGGCAGGGCTTAGAAGGGAAGGACCACCATTTGGCCTACTGGAGCTTTTCTGGTGCTAAGTCATGAATGCAGAAACCCCTGAGGTACCAGTACAGTTAAAACCCCCAAGAAGTGACCCCATTTTAAAATCTACACCCCTTAAGGCATTCATCTAGAGGTGTAGTCAGCATTTTGACCCCACAAGTACTGTCTAAAAGGTATTGCGCAGCAGATGGTGCAGCGTGAGATTTGCAATTATCTATATATATATGCCATTTCAGTGTCCAATATATTGTGACCAGCATGCGCCACCGGAGATATACACCCCTTAAATTGTAATGTGGGTTCTCCTGGGTACGGCAATACCCTACATGTGGCTGTTATTAGCTGCCTCGGCACACGGCAGGGCTCACAAGGAAAGGACCACCATTTGGTCTACTCGAGCTTTTCTGGTGCTGTCATGTATGCAGAAGCCCCTGAGGTACCAGTACAGTTGAAACCCCCGAGAAGTGACCCCATTTTAAAAACTACACCCCTTAAGACATTCATCTAGAGGTGTAGTGAGCATTTTGACCCCACAGGTACTGTGTAAAAGATAATGCGCAGCAGATGGTGCAGAGTGAGATTTGCAATTTTCTATATATATATATATATGCCATGTCATTGTCCGATATATTGTGCCCAGCATGAGCCACCGGAGACATACACCCCATAAACTGTAATGTGGGTTCTCCCGGGTACGGCAATACCCTACATGTGGCTGTTATCTGCTGCCTTGGCACACGGCAGGGCTTAGAAGGGAAGGACCACCATTTGGCCTACTGGAGCTTTTCTGGTGCTAAGTCATGAATGCAGAAACCCCTGAGGTACCAGTACAGTTAAAACCCCCAAGAAGTGACCCCATTTTAAAATCTACACCCCTTAAGGCATTCATCTAGAGGTATAGTCAGCATTTTGACCCCACAGGTACTGTCTAAAAGGTATTGCGCAGCAGATGGTGCAGTGTGAGATTTGTAATTTTCTATATATATATATGCCATTTCAGTGTCCTATATATTGTGCCCAGCATGCGCCACCGGAGATATACACCCCTTAAATTGTAATGTGGGTTCTCCTGGGTATGGCAATACCCTACATGTGGCTGTTATTAGCTGCCTGGGCACACGGCAGGGCTCAGAAGGAAAGGACCACCATTTGGCCTACTGGAGCTTTTCTGGTGCTAAGTCATGAATGCAGAAACCCCTGAGGTACCAGTACAGTTAAAACCCCCAAGAAGTGACCCCATTTTAAAATCTACACCCCTTAAGGCATTCATCTAGAGGTGTAGTCAGAATTTTGACCCCACAGGTACTGTCTAAAAGGTATTGCGCAGCAGATGGTGCAGCGTGAGATTTGCAATTTTCTATATATATATATATGCCATTTCAGTGTCCAATATATTGTGACCAGCATGCGCCACCGGAGATATACACCCCTTAAATTGTAATGTGGGTTCTCCTGGGTACGGCAATACCCTACATGTGGCTGTTATTAGCGTCCTCGGTACACGGCAGGGCTCACAAGGAAAGGACCACCATTTGGTCTACTGGAGCTTTTCTGGTGCTGTCATGTATGCAGAAGCCCCTGAGGTACCAGTACAGTTGAAACCCCCGAGAAGTGACCCCATTTTAAAAACTACACCCCTTAAGACATTCATCTAGAGGTGTAGTGAGCATTTTGACCCCACAGGTACTGTGTAAAAGATAATGCGCAGCAGATGGTGCAGAGTGAGATTTGCAATTTTATATATATATATGCCATGTCAGTGTCCGATATATTGTGCCCAGCATGCGCCACCGGAGACATACACCCCATAAACTGTAATGTGGGTTCTCCCGGGTACGGCAATACCCTACATGTGGCTGTTATCTGCTGCCTTGGCACACGGCAGGGCTTAGAAGGGAAGGACCACCATTTGGCCTACTGGAGCTTTTCTGGTGCTAAGTCATGAATGCAGAAACCCCTGAGGTACCAGTACAGTTAAAACCCCCAAGAAGTGACCCCATTTTAAAATCTACACCCCTTAAGGCATTCATCTATAGGTGTAGTCAGCATTTTGACCCCACAGGTACTGTCTAAAAGGTATTGCGCAGCAGATGGTGCAGTGTGAGATTTGTAATTTTCTATATATATATGCCATTTCAGTGTCCAATATATTGTGCCCAGCATGCGCCACCGGAGATATACACCCCTTAAATTGTAATGTGGGTTCTCCTGGGTATGGCAATACCCTACATGTGGCTGTTATTAGCTGCCTGGGCACACGGCAGGGCTCAGAAGGAAAGGACCACCATTTGGCCTACTGGAGCTTTTCTGGTGCTAAGTCATGAATGCAGAAACCCCTGAGGTACCAGTACAGTTAAAACCCCCAAGAAGTGACCCTATTTTAAAATCAACACCCCTTAAGGCATTCATCTAGAGGTGTAGTCAGCATTTTGACCCCACAGGTACTGTCTAAAAGGTATTGCGCGGCAGATGGTGCAGCGTGAGATTTGCAATTTTCTATATATATATATATATGCCATTTCAGTGTCCAATATATTGTGAACAGCATGCGCCACCGGAGATATAAACCCCTTAAATTGTAATGTGGGTTCTCCTGGGTACGGCAATACCCTACATGTGGCTGTTATTAGCTGCCTCGGCACACGGCAGGTCTCACAAGGAAAGGACCACCATTTGGTCTACTGGAGCTTTTCTGGTGCTGTCATGTATGCAGAAGCCCCTGAGGTACCAGTACAGTTGAAACCACCGAGAAGTGACCCCATTTTAAAAACTACACCCCTTAAGACATTCATCTAGAGGTGTAGTGAGCATTTTGACCCCACAGGTAATGTGTAAAAGATAATGCGCAGCAGATGGTGCAGAGTGAGATTTGTAATTTTATATATATATATATGCCATGTCAGTGTCCGATATATTGTGCCCAGCATGCGCCACCGGAGACATACACCCCATAAACTGTAATGTGGGTTCTCCCGGGTACGGCAATACCCTACATGTGGCTGTTATCTGCTGCCTTGGCACACGGCAGGGCTCAGAAGGGAAAGATGAGAGGGTAAGCTGTGCGGAGTGCATCAGGGTAAATTAAAAATCAAGGGATGTATGATAAATTCTAAAACAATCTTTCATAAAGAGCCCTGGTTTTTCAGGACACGTGTCACATTGGTATATTGTGTCCTTCCTGATCCCGCTCTTATAGCAGACTTTGCACCTCTTTTGACTTTTCCCTTCTTGCCAGTTTGGGGAACTTCTCCTGAAAGTGTTGCCCTGGTACGATGCGTGTGGCCTCTCTTCCAGAAGTACTGGCTGCTCCCTCTTCTTGGTCCCTAAAGATTAGGTTCTTGATAACCACCTCTTGAAATTCCACGAAAGTTTTCCTCTGGCCTGCACATCGACGTAATACGTACGCATTGTACAATGCCATCTGTAAGATGTGCACGGCCAGCTTCTTATACCACACCCTCGATTTCCGCATGGCATTGTAGGGCTTCAGGACTTGATCTGACAAGTCCACCCCTGCCATGTACCTATTGTAGTCCAGGATTCAGTCTGGTTTGCGGGTCTCTGTACTGGTACCTCATACAGGTACATGGGTACTAGTGTGGCCATGTATTGTTGTCAATACAAGGACATCTCTCTTGTCCTTGTACTTGACACACAATATGTTGCTGCTAGAATGTGCCCTGCTCTCACCCCTTCTGAGTGTTTGCCCAAGCAGTGTTTTAGGGAGGCCTCTCATATTTTTTCTAGCAGTGCCGCATGCCACAGTACTTCTGGAAGTGAGGCACTTGAAGAGTGGGACACTGGTATAAAAATTATCCAGGTAGAGGTGGTAACCCTGGTCCAGCAGTGGGTGCACCAAATCCCACACAATTTTTGCATTAATTCCCAGTAAGGGGGGGGGGGGCATTTTGGGGGCTGAATACTGCTGTCCTTCCCTCCATATATCCTAAATTTGTAGGTATACCCTGATGCACTCTCGCACAGCTTATACATCTTCACGCCATACCTTGCCCTCTTACTCTACAGGTACTGGCGGAATTGAAGCCTCCCTTTAAAATGTACCAGGGACTCATCAATAGAAATACACTTCTCGGGGGTGTATGCTTGGGCAAACCGGGCACTGAAATGGTCTAATAGGGGTCTCAGTTTGTACAAACGGTCAAAACTGGGGTCATCTCAGGGTGGGCACTTCTCATTATCCGTATAATGTAAGAAGCGAAGTATTGCCTCATAACGCATCCTGGACATGGCCATACGGTACATCGGGGTGTGGTATAAGATGTCCGTGCTCCAGTAGGTCCTAATGGATGTCTTTTTCAGAAGCCCCATGTTCAAGTGAAGTCCCCAGAACTTGCCCAACTCTGCTGCATCTACAGGGGTCCACCTGTGGGATTGGGCATAAAATGATGTGGGGTTCTTAGTAATATACTGTTGGGCATATAAATTAGTCTGGGAGACCATAAGATCTATAAAGTCATCAGTGAAGAAGAACTTGAAAAAGTCAATTTCACTGAGCCCTGCCGTATTAAATTTTATCCCTGAGCTGCCCGTGTACTCTGGGATTTGGGGCTCATAAATGTCTGGTGTGGGGGTCCAAATGGGGTCACTTCGCTCTGGGGTTTCAACTGCGGAGGGGTCACTTTGCTCAGGGGTTTCAACTGCGGCGGGTCATTTTGCTCGAGAATTTAAGCTGTAGTGGTGGTCCTGGGGCGTCTCCTAGGGGGTTCCTCTTCTTCATCACTGGATGAGGAGGTGGATAAATAAAACAGAGTCTCACCATCCGACGACTCTGTGTCGGAGGCAAGAAATGAATATGCCTCTTCGGCACTAAATGTCCATTGGGACATGTTTGATTGCTTCCCTAACTAGGAGTGATAGGCTGCTACCTAAACTAGCCATGAAAATTGTTGTTTTTATAGAACGAGTGGGCTTCCCTGAGACTAAACCTAACTAGGGCGAGGGTTCCTATCACTAAACCTAACTAGATTTTATTTGAACTTCCCTGAGACTAAATCTAACTACGGCGACTTTTCCCTGACACTAAACCTAACTAGATTATTCCGATCTTCCCTAACACTAAACCTAACTACGGTGACGGGTGCCTGACACTAAACCTAACTAGAATATTCCGAGCTTCCCTGACGCTAAACCTAAGTACGGTGATGGACCCCTAACGCTAGATCTAACTACGGTGACGGATTCCTGACGCTAAATTCCCTGACGCTATACCTAACCATGTTTTTTGACGGTTCCCTGACACTAACTAACCCTAATACTAAACTAACCAGTTAAATTGTCTAAATGAACTGTTGTTTTTTTTGTTGTTTTTGAATTATTTTTTTTTGGTTTTATATATTTTATAAGAAAACAAAAAACAAAAAAAATAATCCCCAGGGACCAAGAAATTGGTCCTGAAGACTAAGAAGTGGTCAGTGATAGGAGATCACTGACCAAAAATGTGTGGGGAACACAAAGGGTAAGGGTACAGGAGTGGGTAGTGGATGGGAGAGGTGGGATACAGAAAAAAGTTGTTTTTTGAGTCTTTGTTTGACTTTTTTTGACTATTTGTAGATCTTCTCTCTCTCTCTCTTCTTCACACAACCGCTCTGAACGCCTCGCTATCTCCAACAGAGGTGTTCAGGGCGGGTGCGGCAGGATGGGATGTCAGGGAGTAGAAGTTTAGACATCGATCGCCGCTTTTGGACAGTTACTCACTGACTGACCAATAGCAGCGATCGTGGAGGTGGGACCATCACGACAGGTCCCGGCGTATTGAGCTGTGATAGCCTACTGTCCGAAACAGCAGCTGTCAGAGCTCGTGCACGCGCCGGCGGAAAATGGCGCTGCATTTTCCCTGTGACGTACTATTCCGTCACTGAGCGCGAACGGGGCAGTCAGCATTACGGAATAGTACGTCACTTAGCATTAAGGGGTTAAGGATGCGGCAGCACCAATTTAGTTTTTTTGTTGTTTTTTTTTACATTACTTTAGAGGAAAAAAGGGTGGGGGGGTTGAACTATTAATATTTATATATTTTTTTCACTACTGAAACATTTATTGAACTTTTTTTACACTTTTTAATAACCCCCCCCCCCTAAGGGATTTGAACCTGCGATTATTAGATCGCTGTAAGGCCATGTTCAGACATGGCAGAATTTTCCGCTGCAAATGTTGGTGCAGATTCAGGGCAATTACACAACGAATCTGCACCAACATTTGCATATTTGATAGGTAATTCAGACGTTGCAGATATCACAGCGGACTTGACACAGATTTCAGTTTTTGCATTGCCATGGCTGAATTCCGCAGTGAAATTCCACTTTTTTTCCGCAACAGACAGTGCATGCTGCGGAGGGAAAATTCTGCACCGCAGCCTGATTTCCGCACAGTTATTTTCTGCAACGTCTGAACTAAGTTTCCTAAAAATCTATCGAAACAAATGTAAAAAACGGCTGCTGAAGAATTCCTCTGCGGACTGTCTAGACAGCAATTCCACCACGTCTAAATGTGCCCTTAGGGCATGCCCAGACGTGGCGGAGTTCTGCATACACTGTCCGCATCAATGCCACACAGAATCTGCGTTGCCTAAAATGGGCATTAAATTGATGCAGACTAGCCATTGCGTATTGAAGGGAAGAGGGCTTCCCTTCTCTCTATCAGTGCAGGATAAAGAGAAGGGGCAGCCCTTTCCCTAGTAAAAGTAAAATAAATTCATACTTACCCTGCCGTTGTCTTGGTGACGCGTCCCTCTTTCGACATCCAGCCCGACCTCCCTGGATGACGCGGCAGTCCATGTGACCGCTGCAGCCTGTGATTGGCTGCAGCGGTCACATGGGCTGAAACGTCATCCTGGGAGGCCGGACTGGAGGAAGAAGCAGGGAGTTCTCGGTAAGTAGGAACTTCTATTTTTTTTACAGGTTGATGTATATTGTGATCGGAAGTCACTGTCCAGGGTGCTGAAACAGTTACTTCCGATCGTTTAACTCTTTCAGCACCCTGGACAGTGACTATTTACTGATGTCGCCTAGCAACGCTCCCGTAATTACGGGTGCACACACGTAGTCACCCGTAATTACGGGAGCCCCATTGACTTCTATGGGCCTGCCTGTGCCGTAATAACGGCCCGTGATTACGGGCGTTTTTACGTTAGTGTGCATGGGTCCTCAGTCTGGCTGTAGACCCGTATTTACGGGAGCCCCATTGACTTCCTCAGTCTGGCTGTAGACCTAGAAATACATAGGTCCAGCCAGAATGAAGAAATGTCATGTTAGTAAAACCAATACGCTCCGCAGCACACATAACATCTGCGGACTTCATTGCAGAATTTTGACTCTCCATTGAAGTCAATGGAGAAATTCCGCAATGAGTCCGCAACAAGTCCGCTACACGTCCACAACAACCATTGTATGCTGCGGACACCAAATGCCGCACCACAGCCTATGCTACGCAGCGGAATTGTCTGCAACGTGTAAACGAATCCAACTACAAAGCTGTGGAGCAATGGAGAAACGTGTACGCTGCGGATTTCCGCTGCGGACAGTCCGCAGCGGAATTCCAGAGCAATTCCGCCACGTCTGGTCATGCCCTTAGGGTATGTTCACACGGTTAGAAAAAAACGTCTGAAAATACAGAGCTGTTTGATTTTCAGCCTTTTTTTAGCAACTCGCGTTTTTCGCTGCGTTTTTTACGGATGTTTTTCTATGGAGTCAATGAAAAACGGATCCAAAAACATCTCAAGAAGTGACATGCACTTCTATTTTGTAGGCGTTTTTTGACGCAGCGTTTTTCAAAATGGTTGCGTAAAAAACGCCCCGTCGGAACAGAACGCCGTTTTTCTCATTAAAATCAATGGGCAGATGTTTGGAGGCGTTCTGCTCCGAAAATAAGCTGTGTGAACATACCCTAACAATACACTGCAATACTAATTTATCTCAGTATATTGTCATTTTGCTGTTGAATTCCACTGTGGACAGTCCGCAGTGGAATTCTGCAGCAGCCGTGTTTTACATTTGTTTCTATAAATTTTTAGGAAACTTAGTTCAGACGTTGCGGAAAATAACTGTGCGGAAATTAGGCCGCGGTGCAGAATTTTCCCTCCACAGCATTCACATTATGTTGTGGAGAAGCATATGGGCATGACCAGACGTGGTGGAATTGCTCTGGAATTCCGCTGCGGACAGTCCGCAGCGGAAATCCGCAGCGTACACGTTTCTCCATTGCTTTCCACAGCTTTTTAGTTGGGTTCGTTTACACGTTGTGGACAATTCCACTGCGGAGCATAGGCTGTGGTGCGGCATTTGGTGTCCGCAGCATACACTGACTGTTGTGGACGTGTAGCGGACTTGTTGCGGACTCATTGCGGAATTTCTCCATTGACTTCAATGGAGAGTCAAAATTCCGCAATGAAGTCCGCAGATGTTATGTGTGCTGCGGAGCGTATTGGTTTTACTAACATGACATTTCTTCATTCTGGCTGGACTTATGTATTTCTAGGTCTACAGCCAGACTGAGGACCCATGCACACTAATGTAAAAACGCCCGTAATCACGGGCCGTTATTACGGCACAGGCAGGCCCATAGAAGTCAATGGGGCTCCCGTAATTACGGCTGACTACGTGTGTGCACCCAGTAATTACGGGAGCGTTGCTAGGCGACATCAGTAAATAGTCACTGTCCAGGGTGCTGAAAGAGTTAAACGATCGGCAGTAACTGTTTCAGCACCCTGGACAGTGACTTCCGATCACAATATACATCAATCTGTAAAAAAAATAGAAGTTCCTACTTACCGAGAACTCCCTGCTTCTTCCTCCAGTCCGGCCTCCCAGGATGACGTTTCAGCCCATGTGACCGCTGCAGCCAATCACAGACTGCAGCGGTCACATGGACTGCCGCGTCATCCAGGGAGGTCGGGCTGGATGTCGAAAGAGGGACGCGTCACCAAGACAACGGCAGGGTAAGTATGAATTTCTTTTACTTTTACTAGGGAAAGGGCTGCCCCTTCTCTTTATCCTGCACTGATAGAGAGAAGGGAAGCCCTCTTCCCTTCAATACGCAACGGCTAGTCCAGAGGCAGGACTTAACAGAGGAAGAAAGAAGGCAGATCTGGGGGCGTTCATTAGGCTCCCGGGCTGCCATGACAAACATCAGCACCCCGCGATGATCACGTCTGGGGGCCCCAATGGGCTGTTGAAGGGGCCCGCCCCCTCTTTTTAACCCCTTCCCGCTCCTTGACGTACTATTACGTCATGGCAGCTGTATCGTTCGCGCTCCATGCCGTAATAGTACGTCTCGGGAGTAACGGCCGTTTCGGCCGTCCTCCCGACACATACAGGAGCTGTGACGCTGCTGTCTTGTTCAGCAGCTGTCACAGCTCCTACAGCGGGGACCGATCGCTGTGTCCCCGCTGATTAACCCCTTAAAAGCCGCGTTCTATAGAGATCGCGGCTTTTTAGGGGTTAAGCTGCCATCGCCGGCCTGCTACGCGATAGCGGCCGGCGATGGTGACTATGGCAACCGGACACCAAACAATGGCGTCCGGCTATGCCATAGACGGAAGCCTAGTGGGTCCTGACAACGTCAGGACCCACTATGCTTGCTGTCAGTGAGTAGCTGACAGTTCTAATACACTGCACTACGCATGTAGTGCAGTGTATTAGAATAGCGATCAGGGCCTCCTGCCCTCAAGTCCCCTAGTGGGACAAAGTAATAAAGTTAAAAAAAAGTTAAAAAAAGATGTGTAAAAATAAGAAAATAAAAGATTTAAAAGTAATAAAAGTAAAAGTCCCACTTTTTCCCTTATCAGTCCTTTATTATTAATAAAAATATATAAACAAACAAATAAACTATACATAATTGGTATCGCCGCGTCCGTAACGGCCTGAACTACAAAATTATTTTGTTATTTATCCCGCACGGTGAACGCCGTAAAAAAATATATTAATAAACCGTACCACAATCACAATTGTTTGGTCACTTCACCTCCCAAAAAATGGAATAAAAAGAGATCAAAAAGTCGCATGTACCTAAAAATGGTACTGATGGAAAATACAGTTCGTTACGCAAAAAATAAGTCCTCGCACGGCTTTATTGATTGAAAAATAAAAACGTTATGGCTCTTAGAATAAGGTAACACAAAAAGTGAATGATTGTTTACAAAACGTATTTTATTGTGCAAACGCCATAAGACATAAAAAAAAACTATAAACATCTGGTATCGCCGTAATCGTATCGCCCCGCAGAATAAAGTGAATATGTCATTTATAGCGCACGGTGAACGCTGTAAAAAAAAAAGTATACAAAAACAATAGTAGAATTGCTGTTTATTAGTCACCACGCCACCTAAAAATAGAATAAAAACTGATCAAAAAGCCGCATGCACCCCATGAAAACTGCAATGGATTCCTCAAGGGGTCTAGTTTCCAAATTGGGGTCACTTTTGGGGGGTTTCCAATGTTTTGGCACCACAAGACCTCTTCAAACCGGACATGGTGCCTAATAAAAAAGAGGGCTCAAAATCAGCTAGGTGCTCCTTTGCTTCGGAGGCCGGTGCTTCAGTCCATTACCGCCCGAGGGCCACATGTGGGATATTTCTCTAAACTGCAGAATCTGGACAATACGTATTAATTTGTGTTTCTCTGATAAATCCTTTTGTGTTATAAAAAAAATGGTATAAAAAGAGTAAATTTCACCTCTACTTTGCTCTAAATTTCTGTGAAACACCTAAAGGGTTCATAAACTTTCTAAATGCTGTTGTGAATACTTTGAGGGGTCTAGTTTCTAAAATGGGGTGTTTGATAGGGGTTTCTAATATATGGGCCCCTCAAAGCAACTTCAGAAATGAACTGGAACCTAAAAAAAAAAAAAATGAGGCAATACTTCGCTTCTTACATTATACTGATAATGAGCCGTGCCCACTCCGAGATGACCCCAGTTTTGACCGTTTGTATAAACGGAGACCCCTATTAGACCGTTCCAGTGCCCGGTTTTCCCAAGCATACACCCCCGAGAAGTGTTTTTCTATTGATGAGTCCCTGGTACATTTTAAAGGGAGGGTTCAATTCCGCCAGTACCTGCCAGGTAAGAGGGCAAGGTATGGCGTGAAGATGTATAAGCTGTGCGAGAGTGCATCAGGGTATACCTACAGGTTTAGGATATATGAAGGAAAGGCCACCCCCAAACCAGACTGCATCCTGGAGTACAATAGGTACATGGGAGGGATGGACTTGTCAAATCAAGTCCTGAAGCCCTACAGCGCCATGCGGTGTGGTATAAGAAGCTGGCCGGGCACATCATACAGATGGCTTTGTACAATGCGTATGTGCTACGTCGATGTGCAGGCCAGAGGGGAACTTTCCTGGAATTTCAAGATCTAATCTTTAGGGACCAGGAAGGGGGGGCACCCAGTACTTCTGGAAGCGAGGCCACACGCATCGTACCAGGGCAACACTTTCCAGGAGAAGGTCCCCAAACCGGTGGAAAGGGAAAGAGTCAAAAGAGGTGCAGAGTCTGCTATAAGAGGGGGATAAGGAAGAACACAATATACCAATGTGACACGTGTCCCGAAAAACCAGGGCTCTGTATAAAAGATTGTTTTAAAATGTATCATACATCCCTTGATTTTTAATTTACCCTGATGCACTCCGCACAGCTTACCCCCCTCATCTTTCCCTTCTGAGCCCTGCCGTATGCCCAGGCAGCTGATAACAGCCACATGTAGGGTATTGTCGTACCCAGGAGAACCCACATTACAATTTAAGGGGTGTATATCTCCCGTGGCGCATGCTGGGCACACTATATTGGACACTGAAATGGCATATACATATATAAAATTGCAAATCTCACACTGCACCATCTGCTGCGCATTATCTTTTACACAGTACCTGTGGGGTCAAAATGCTCACTACACCTCTAGATGAATGTCTTAAGGGGTGTAGTTTTTAAAATGGGGTCACTTCTCGGGGGTTTCAACTGTACTGGTACCTCAGGGGCTTCTGCACACATGACTTAGCACCAGAAAAGCTCCAGTAGGCCAAATGGTGGTCCTTTCCTTCTGAGCCCTCCCATGGGCCCAAAGGGCAGTTTATCACCACAAATGGGGTATTGCCGCACTAAGGACAAATTTGGCAACAAAATGGGGTATGTTGTTCCTTGTGAAAATAAGAAATTTTGATCAAAAATGACATCTTATTGGAAAAAATATCATTTTTTTCATTTCACAGCCCAATTCAAATAGGTGCTGTGAAAAACCTGTGCGGTCAAAATGATAACAAAAACCATAAATGAATTCCTTGAGGGGTGTAGTTTCCAAAATGGGGTCACTTCTGGTGGGTTTCCATTGCTTTGATACCTCTGGGGCTCTGCAAATGCGACATGGCACCCGAAAACCAATCCAGCAAAATCTGGACTCCAACAAACACATAGCGCTCCTTTCCTTCTGAGCCCTCCCATGGGCCCAAACGGCAGTTTATCACCACAAATGGGGTATTGCCGCACTAAGGACAAATTGGGCAACAAAATGGGGTATGTTGTTCCCTGTGAAAATAAGAAAATTTGATCAAAAATGACATTTTATTGGAAAAAATATAATTTTTTTCATTTCACAGCCCAATTCAAATAGGTGCTGTGAAAAAACTGTGCGGTCAAAATGATAACAAAAACCATAAATGAATTCCTTGAGGGGTGTAATTTCCAAAATGGGGTCACTTCTGGTGGGTTTCCATTGTTTTGATACCTCAACGCCTCTTCAAACCTGGCATGCTGCCTAAAATATATTCTAATAAAAAAGAGGCCTCAAAATGCACTAGGTGCTTCTTTGCTTCTAGGGCTTGTGTTTTAGTCCACGAGCGCAGTAGGGCCACATGTGGGACATTTCTAAAAACTGCAGAATCTGGACAATACATATTTAGTAGTGTTTCTCTGGTAAAACCTTCTCTGTTACTAAAAAAAAATTGAATAAAATTGAAATTCAGCAGAAAAAATGAAATTTGCAAATTTCATTTCCAATTTGCTTTAATTCCTGTGAAATGCCTGAAGGGTTAAAAAACTTTCTATATGCTGTTTTGAATACTTTGAGGGGTCTAGTTTTTAAAATGGGGTGTTTTATGGGGGTTTCTAATACATAGGCCCCTCAAATCCACTTCAGAACTGAACTGGCACCTTCAAAAAAAGGCTTTTGAAATTTTCTTAAGAATATGAGAAATTGCTGTTTATGTTCTAAACCTTGTAACGTCCAAGAAAAATAAAATAATGTTCAAAAAACGATGCCAATCTAAAGTAGACATATGGGAAATGTGAACTAGTAACTATTTTGGGTGGTATAACCGTCTGTTTTTCAAGCAGATGCATTTAAATTCTGAAAAATGCTATTTTTTGTAAATTTTCTCTAAATTTTGCAATTTTTCACAAATAAAGACTGAATATATCGACCAAATTTTACCACGAACATGAAGCCCAAAGTGTCACGAGAAAACAATCTCAGAATCGCTTGGATAGGTTTAAGCATTCCGACGTTATTACCACATAAAGTGAAATATGTCAGATTTGAAAAATGGGCTCTGAGCCTTAAGGCCCAAACTAGGCTGCGTCCTTAAGGGGTTAACAGCTTAGATGCCAGGGTCACTATTGACCGTGGCATCTAAGGGGTTAAACTACCAGGAACAGAGCAATCTCTGTTTGGGTATGTGCACACGATAACGACAATTACGGCTGAAATTACGGAGCTGTTTTAAGGAGAAAACAGCTCCTGGATTTCAGACGTAATTGCTCGTACTCGCGTTTTGCGAGGCGTCCATTACGGACGTAATTTGGAGCTGTTCTTCATTGGATTCAATGAAAAACAGCTCCAATTACGTCCCAAGAAGTGTCCTGCACTTCTTGTCGAGGCTGTTATTTTATGCACCGTCTTTTGACAGCGACGCGTAAAATTACAGGTCGTCGGCACAATACATCGACAAACCCATTGAAATGGATCTGCAGATGTTTGCCGACGTATTGGAGCCGTGTTTTCAGGCGGAATTCGAGGCGTAAAACGCCTCCATTACGCCTGAAAATAGGTCGTGTGAACCCAGCCTAACTGTTAGCAACCAATTGCTAGCCTGGTGGTTGACTCTCTGGATAACATAAGCGGAATGGGAACCAGACAAGTCATTGAGAGGTTGGAGATATAATTGCTAAGGATAATGAGCAATAGTCAAATAACAAGTTCCCCTGAAGAGAAGAAGAATCAGTAACGGTGATATAGCAGAATTGGGTACACGATACAGTTCCAGAGTTTAGGAGGATAGTCAGACAATCCAACTATTTTTCTATTTTCTGTACATGATTGTTGGGGTGGCCATCTTGCCTGAACAGTTGCTATGTTTACAGCATTTAGAGATATACTTTACAGCAGTCAACATGGACAATAGAAAACAATAAAATAACCGAAAAGCACAGCATGGATCAGAACAGCCCAACAGAAGTACCTTGCGGCTGTCAGCAAACAAGAAATTAATTAGTGTGATATGAGCTAGATCCTGGGGCGTGTACCCACATAAGCATCCGAAACATAAATATATAACCTACAAAAGAAGATGCCTGAAGACTGGAAGTATATGAAATTGAGAAAATACTTTATTGAAAACAACATATAGACATACTAGAGTAAAAAACGAATCCATAAACCAACAGGTTAAAAGGACATACAAGCCATGCAGCTCATAAGGTAAGTAATATATGAATATAGATGCATGAAAAAATGCCTGGTAGTGGACACTATCGCTATAACATTTATCACAGAGACAAATGAACTCCTACCCAACACAGTTAGTAACAACATGAAGTAAGGAAAAACATAATGAAATGATTATAAAACAGGTATGTGTGAACAAGGCAGATAGAACACATTTCTAATAAATAAACGAATAGTGATGGGAAAACGTACCCATAATGAGTCCAGGACTGGATGCACAGCAGTATGTCCACCCCAACGCGCGTTTCGGCGCTAATGCCTTCGTCTGGGGGTAGTGCTGGACAATGTACGTACCACTTTAAAAAGGGGAGACCAGCCAATGATAATAGAGTATCCAAAGTGAGGGTCCCAAGAATAAAAAGTGTGTACATACCTCGCTGCCTGAATACAGGTCGCTGCCTCGAGGTGAAGCAAGATGGCCGCGCCGCCGGAAACACCGCCGATGAGGGGCCGGACTCAGAGACGCGTCACCGCGTCAACTGACACGGTCACGTGAGTCCGAGATCCGACACGTCACCCGCGATGGAACGGAGGCCCGTCACTCGTCCACCCAAAGGAGCGACACAGCGAGGAAGGGGTAACCCTGGGATACAAACACAAAATAAATTGGCTGGTATGAGAAATATAGAGAAATATTAGGTGTATTGGCCAAAATCATCTGTGCAACCATACCAAATATATGTATTTGATATATTAACATAAATTAATGAATTAATAAACAGATGCTAGCAAAAAAGTATATAAGAGTGCATGACATGAGAGTGAATTATAACACTCCACAACAAGAAACACAATATACAAATATGTGCCAAAAAAGCATGTGAGGAACGGAGTGAAGGGGGGGGGGGGAGGGGACGGGGGGACGGGGGGGACGGGGGACAGAAGACCGTGTGGGTAACATGTGTGTATGTGTGCAAGTAACGAACAGCACCAACGACAGAAAAAACCATCGCATGGGGCCATATAATGGTGAAGATGAAAAATAATAATAAAATTTATATAAATAAACGTATGCAGTGAGTGATGGAGAGTGATGGAATAAATAAATGAATGAAAAACATGAATGGAAATTTTTATTAAAAGTATATAGGTGAGGTGTTGGTGCAAAATAAATATGTGTATATAGTCATAACAAGAATAAGTGCACATAAGGTATTGTGATATATAAAATATTCATATTTATTGTGTTAGAAAACAGCAAAAATAGTACAGTAGTATAATTGTGATACATAAAAGATGATATTTATTATGTTTAAAAAAACGTCAAAAATAGTTGCAATAGTATAATAGATGAACACAATGAAGAGGCCAGACGAATGATAATTCAAGATGGAGATCCCCAAGAAACGTGGACAAACAGGAAATCCAGATATGCTGAGAAAAATCTCAATTAAAAGAATCTAATCTGTCGAATACAAAATAAAAAATGTTAAAATCACAAAAACACAAACTCTATGTATATACACATATCTATGATTTAGCTAATAAAAGAAACCAACACCACTAAAAATACTGGCAATCAGAGAAATGATGAGAACCCCATGGTCTCGTTGAGACCCTTGGGGTGCATGGTTTGGAGCCTCCAAATCCATTTGCACTCCCTCTGTAGTAGACGCTTTTTAATGTCACCCCCACGCATGTCCAGATTAATGTGGTCAATACCCCTCACCTTCAACATACTGGATTTACAAGCATGGTGTAGGCGGAAATGTCTAGGGATTGTTTTAAGTTGTTCAACATCGTCTGCATTTTTCGCGTTTTCAATATCCCTAACGTGCTCTCTGACTCGCAACCGTAATTCGCGGGTGGTCATGCCAATATATATCAGCGGGCACGGGCAAGTTGCATAGTAGATGACCCCTTTGGTGTTGCAAGATATGGGCCAACAGATTTTGAAGTTGTTGGTACCACTAGAGTCCACAAAAATGTTCGACCGTTCTACATTAGGGCAGCTAATACAGTCACCACACGGTTTGCATCCCCATTTGGGTCCTTTTGTGCCAAAAGCCTTACCAGGCTTGGTAGGTGAAAGATAGCTGTGTACCATGGCATCACGCAGATTGGGAGCTCTGCGTGGCGCCATGGCAGGGTAGTGTGGAAGAACCCTCTGTAGAATGGAATCGGTCATCAAAATGGGCCAAAATTTATTCAAAGTATCCCGCATCTCAGCCCAGCGTGAGTTAAAGGTGGTAACAAATCTCACCTTTAATTGTTTACGTTCCTTAGGAGTAACCTGGAGTAGTTGTTGTCGACTCACTACTGATGCACGATGACGGGCTTTACGTATACAACGTTGACTGTAGCCTCTCTGGGTGAACCTATCTCCCAATTCATCAAAACGTGATTTAAGGTCAACTTCACTAGAGCAAATCTTCTTGACGCGTAAAAGTTGGCCTACTGGGATCGCATCAATAGTGTGTCGAGGATGTGAAGAGGTGGCGTGCAAAAGTGAATTAGTTGATGTCTCCTTCCGAAAAAGGTCCGTCTGCAAAAGACCATCAATATCCTTTTTAATCAAAATATCCAAAAAATCAATATTAGAATGACTCCACTTATAAGTGAGTTTAATATTGAGGGAATTGCTATTCAAAACATTAATAAACGTTGAGAGATCGTCTGAAGTACCCTGCCAGATCATGAAAATGTCATCAATGAACCGTGCCCAAAACAGGACACGGCTCATCGATGGCCCATGATCTGACATGAAAAGGTTCCTCTCCCACAGCCCCAGGAACAAATTAGCATATGAGGGTGCGCAAGCTGCCCCCATAGCCGTGCCCTGGAGCTGTAGGAAAAAAGAACCATTAAAGGTAAAAAAATTGTGATGAAGAGTGAAATCGAGAAGAGACAAAATGAGTTGGGAAGTTTCCTTCTCAACATCACTCATGAGTAGGAAATTTGCCACTGCATGAAGGCCGTCCCTATGTTGGATGCTGGTGTAGAGGGACTCGACATCGCAAGTGACCAATAAATGGTCCGGATCTAAATGGATCCCCTCAATCTTCAGCAATAAATCAGCCGAGTCACGCAAGTAGGACGGCAGACATTCTACCAAGGGTTTAAGATGGAAATCAATCCATTTGCATGCCTTTTCAGTCAGACCCCCTGTGCCCGAGATAATAGGCCTACCTGGCGGATTTTTAGCATCCTTGTGGATCTTGGGTAACAGGTACATAGTTGGTATGGTAGGTTCTGGTACATAGAGAGAGTCACTCAGTAGTTTCGTGATTGTACCATTTTCCAAAGCATCTTGCAAAATCTTGTGAAACTTGAGTCTAAAAGATGACAAGGGGTTAAAAGTAAGTTTTTGATAGCAAACTGAGTTGCGTAATTGACGGTTTGCCTCGTTGACATATGACTGACGGGGCCACAGTACTACGTTACCCCCCTTGTCAGCTGGTTTCACCACAACATCATTCCATGATTTGATTTTAGCAAGACTATCCCTCTCTAGTTGGTTTAAATTGTCATAACTGATTTTGCGAGATATCGTACTCCACTCATCCGAGACAAGTTTCACGAACAGATCCACTGCTGGACAAATGGCAAGAGGGGGAAATTTAGTGGATTTGTTCACTATGCACTCGGGTATCTTACCTTTAGGTAAGGAATCATCCTGATTAAGTAAATCTTCCAATGCACGTAGTGTTTCTTGTTCCTGTGCTGTTGTGAAGGTAATATCATCCTCTTTGAAATACCACCTCTTAAAAATCAGGGATCTCCCGAACAGCTGTAGATCCTTCACTGCCAGAAAATGGTCAAAGGAGGAAGCAGGGGAGAAAGTCAAACCCCTTCCCAACAAAGACATATCACTGGGAGTAAGTGAATGCTTAGATAAATTAATTACCTTTAGATGTTGGTGGCCTAAATTGATTTCCGGATTAAAGTTAGGATTCACTTGTCTGGGATTGTAATCAGCTCCTCTGTTGGCCCTTCTTTTTGGATATACAGAATTGTTGTAATTGACTTTACGTTTTTGTCTGGTGCTAATACGACCAGGAACCGTGTTACGTGTGGTCATTTCATATTGGTCGCTGAGAGATGATATGGATGAGATAGAAGACGAACGACTGATATTGGCAACAGGCGTTCTACGATTCCATCTGTACATCCTATTCTGTATGTAATCATCATGATCACGAATCAGTTTTTTGGTCTTAATAGACTCTATTTCCTTCTCCCATATGGTGCATTGTTGCTCCAGCTGTACATTGAAAATCTCTAAATTCTCCTTAGTCATCTCAGATTTGAAACGTGATTGAATTGTTTCCAACTCCAGGTCCATAGTATCTATCGACTTAGAGTTTAAGTCAATAAGGAGATCCATCATTTTACGTGAACAGGCGCTGCAATTATTCTCCCACGAGGATGTGAAATTCACATCCTCGATGGGAAACGATGGAAACACCTGAACACGCAAACCCCTTGGAATGAGATTATGCTGGAGATAGTTTTGCAAAAAAGCACGGTTCCACCATATTTTCATCCTTTTGTGCATGAGGTTTTTAAAATAATTCTGGGACTCCCTAACATCTCTCTGACTGCCAGCACCTGCGGTTAAGGATCCATCTCTAAAAACATTTGAAATTTGGGAGAGCCATGATAATTCCCTGGCCCGAAAGTCCATAGTTGGATTGCTGCTGTTATCTGTAAAAAACAGAAACACACAAATAATATAACCGAAAAGCACAGCATGGATCAGAACAGCCCAACAGAAGTACCTTGCGGCTGTCAGCAAACAAGAAATTAATTAGTGTGATATGAGCTAGATCCTGGGGCGTGTACCCACATAAGCATCCGAAACATAAATATATAACCTACAAAAGAAGATGCCTGAAGACTGGAAGTATATGAAATTGAGAAAATACTTTATTGAAAACAACATATAGACATACTAGAGTAAAAAACGAATCCATAAACCAACAGGTTAAAAGGACATACAAGCCATGCAGCTCATAAGGTAAGTAATATATGAATATAGATGCATGAAAAAATGCCTGGTAGTGGACACTATCGCTATAACATTTATCACAGAGACAAATGAACTCCTACCCAACACAGTTAGTAACAACATGAAGTAAGGAAAAACATAATGAAATGATTATAAAACAGGTATGTGTGAACAAGGCAGATAGAACACATTTCTAATAAATAAACGAATAGTGATGGGAAAACGTACCCATAATGAGTCCAGGACTGGATGCACAGCAGTATGTCCACCCCAACGCGCGTTTCGGCGCTAATGCCTTCGTCTGGGGGTAGTGCTGGACAATGTACGTACCACTTTAAAAAGGGGAGACCAGCCAATGATAATAGAGTATCCAAAGTGAGGGTCCCAAGAATAAAAAGTGTGTACATACCTCGCTGCCTGAATACAGGTCGCTGCCTCGAGGTGAAGCAAGATGGCCGCGCCGCCGGAAACACCGCCGATGAGGGGCCGGACTCAGAGACGCGTTGACATATGACTGACGGGGCCACAGTACTACGTTACCCCCCTTGTCAGCTGGTTTCACCACAACATCATTCCATGATTTGATTTTAGCAAGACTATCCCTCTCTAGTTGGTTTAAATTGTCATAACTGATTTTGCGAGATATCGTACTCCACTCATCCGAGACAAGTTTCACGAACAGATCCACTGCTGGACAAATGGCAAGAGGGGGAAATTTAGTGGATTTGTTCACTATGCACTCGGGTATCTTACCTTTAGGTAAGGAATCATCCTGATTAAGTAAATCTTCCAATGCACGTAGTGTTTCTTGTTCCTGTGCTGTTGTGAAGGTAATATCATCCTCTTTGAAATACCACCTCTTTCCCCCCCCCCCTTCACTCCGTTCCTCACATGCTTTTTTGGCACATATTTGTATATTGTGTTTCTTGTTGTGGAGTGTTATAATTCACTCTCATGTCATGCACTCTTATATACTTTTTTGCTAGCATCTGTTTATTAATTCATTAATTTATGTTAATATATCAAATACATATATTTGGTATGGTTGCACAGATGATTTTGGCCAATACACCTAATATTTCTCTATATTTCTCATACCAGCCAATTTATTTTGTGTTTATATCCCAGGGTTACCCCTTCCTCGCTGTGTCGCTCCTTTGGGTGGACGAGTGACGGGCCTCCGTTCCATCGCGGGTGACGTGTCGGATCTCGGACTCACGTGACCGTGTCAGTTGACGCGGTGACGCGTCTCTGAGTCCGGCCCCTCATCGGCGGTGTTTCCGGCGGCGCGGCCATCTTGCTTCACCTCGAGGCAGCGACCTGTATTCAGGCAGCGAGGTATGTACACACTTTTTATTCTTGGGACCCTCACTTTGGATACTCTATTATCATTGGCTGGTCTCCCCTTTTTAAAGTGGTACGTACATTGTCCAGCACTACCCCCAGACGAAGGCATTAGCGCCGAAACGCGCGTTGGGGTGGACATACTGCTGTGCATCCAGTCCTGGACTCATTATGGGTACGTTTTCCCATCACTATTCATTTATTTATTAGAAATGTGTTCTATCTGCCTTGTTCACACATACCTGTTTTATAATCATTTCATTATGTTTTTCCTTACTTCATGTTGTTACTAACTGTGTTGGGTAGGAGTTCATTTGTCTCTGTGATAAATGTTATAGCGATAGTGTCCACTACCAGGCATTTTTTCATGCATCTATATTCATATATTACTTACCTTATGAGCTGCATGGCTTGTATGTCCTTTTAACCTGTTGGTTTATGGATTCGTTTTTTACTCTAGTATGTCTATATGTTGTTTTCAATAAAGTATTTTCTCAATTTCATATACTTCCAGTCTTCAGGCATCTTCTTTTGTAGGTTATATATAATAGAAAACAATAGTCTGGACATGGCCCATTGACTTCTATGGGAGAGTTTTCTAGGCGTGTTCTGTGACCTGTGTAGAGGCCTTTGTGTAGGAGGGGAGATGTGTGCATCACCTATCGTCAATGGTGGATCCTGTGTTATCTGCTTTCAGCTGCATAAGGGTGTGTTCACACGGTGGAGTTTTGCTAAGCTATTTTCCGCATGGCAGAAAACCGCTTGGCAAAAAATGCATGCTTTTTTACTGCGGTTTCCATGCTAACTGCAAAACAGTGGTAAATCACGGTAAAAACACACGCACTGTGTGAATACACCCTATAGGAAGTGTCACCTTTAATTGTAATCCTGCCTGCGAGATGACTGCTAATAAGTGATCTCTACAGAACAGGAAGTGTCAGTCTATTGTGAGGCTCAGTGGCCACAGTGACCACTTTAACTGGATGGACGCCCGTGTGCCCTGCTCATGCACTGCCTATCATCCCTGCTGTCGCTGTTACACATACATTTTCTTTATTAGGGCTGTAAAATAACATTAACTTCTTACAAATAACTGTCTTCCTTGTAAGATTGTGACCAAAATACGTTATAACAAGATTTTACTATCATAAGCTATAAATATAATTTGTCTTTATGTTTTATAAAAACTACAAATCTATAATAGAAGAGAGAAGTGTCTGGCAAGCTTCAGAGTAGAGGAGGGAAAAAAAGAAAACTAATCTGTGGTAAATGAATATAAAACGTATGACTCCAACATAACTTAGTAAACACAAAGCAAACCGAAGCAATGAGGTTGTAAGCGCTAAATCTAAATTGATTGAACAGCCCTCAGCTGCCAAACCAGAGACATTCAGGTAGCAAGAAAAGAGAAAGAGCGGTGCCCAAGAAAATCTATAGAAAATAGCGTGGAGAAAAGCGGGAGCTTTAGAACAATGCAATTAGTGATCAGTGGAATAGTTGCATGACATTGGAATAGACGGGAGTAATCCCTCACTATTATATGCTGCAGACGCACAACGCTAAGAAAATACAGAAACAGCTCTGTGCCTGACAAGGTAAATCCCAGCCATACATTAGGGCTCCTAATACATTGCAAAATATCTGGCCTGCACAATAGGGCTGGAAGCCCGCCAGGGAAGGGGGTGCCTCTCTAACCACTGACTTGGCACTTTGTATCTCTTTTGGATTTAGTCAGATCACACCCCCTTTCTTAACACTTGTGCTTCCAGTTAGGATTGTAGAGAGTTAGGGTATGTTCACACGGCGGGGGTCCGTAACGGCTGAAATTACGGGGATGTTTCAGCCTGAAAACATCCCCGTAATTTCAGCCGTACCGGCATGTGCAGGCGCTTGAACGCCGCGTCAATTACGGCCGTAATTAGCGCTGCTATTCATTGGAGTCAATGAATAGCGGCTCCAATTACGGCCAAAGAAGTGACAGGTCACTTCTTTGACGCGGGCGTCTAGTTACGCGCCGTCATTTGACAGCGGCGCGTAAATATACGCCTCGTGTGAACAGACAAACGTCTGCCCATTGCTTTCAATGGGCAGATGTTTGTCAGCGCTATTGAGGCGCTATTTTCAGACGTAATTCGGGGCCAAAACGCCCGAATTACGTCCGTAAATAGGCCGTGTGAACATACCCTTAGGTCTCTTTCACCCGGCAGTATTTTGGTCAGTATTTTGCATCAGTATTTGGAAGCCAAAACCAAGAGTGGGTCCAAAATACGGAAAGAGGTACAAATCTTTCCATTATACTTTTCTGTGTTTATGTTTTACTCCTGGCTTTGGCTATAAAGTACTGAAGCAAAATAATGCCATGTAAAGGAGACCTAATACTCTATGGCTATGTTCACACATCGCAATTTGTTGCAGATTTTTGAGCCAAACCGGAAGTGGATCCAAGAGGGAAAAGTAAAGTAAAACTTCTTTATTATTTTCAATTCCTTTTCATTTGGCTAAAAAAATCTGCATCAAATCTGCAACAAAAAATCTGAATTAAATCTGCAACAAATTGCGATGTGTGAACATAGTCTTGGAAGGTTGTTGTATGAAATCCAGGGCTAGCACTCATCTATAGTATGCTGTGTGCAAGATCAAAATGTTAGATTAATTGAATCTAACTTGTTTCACCTCTAAGGGTATGTTCACACGGTTAACAAAATACGACTGAAAATACAGAGCCGTTTTTTAGCAACTCGCTTTTTTTCGTGGCGTTTTACGGTCGTTTTTGGAGATGTTTTTCTATTGAGTCAATGAAAAACAGCTCAAGAAGTGACATGCACTTCTTTTTACGCGCCGTTTTTTGAAAATGAGGCGTAGAACAGATCCCGTATTTCCCATTGAAATCAATGGGCAGATGTTTGTAGGCGTTCTGCGTCCGATTTTTCAGCCGTATTTCGGGACGTTTACGGCCAAAAAAAACTGCTGAAAATAGCCGGTGTGAACATACCCTAAGGCTACGCACAGACTTCTTACTGAATGTTTCCCCCTCTCCTTTGTGTCGAGATCCAATCCTCTAATTGATAAAAAGGAAGACATACCTAAGAGAAAATTTGCCACGTGAGATGTAAAAGGGTCCTACATTGGTCCTAGGAAATTGTAGGGTTAATGACCAGCAAATTGACATATTAAAACTAGATGTGCCAGTATTATATGATTCTAAATCTAGATCCACACAGTACCTCTGGACTTTTCCTTAAAATTTCATTCCTAACCCTGATAATTCTGTGCCAGCTCTCTTTAGTGATAGTGCGTGTTATTTGAGTATTTTTCTCTGTTCTTCCAAGTGTCTGTTTGCAGAATGGAAACCAGCGGTGATGTTATGACAGAGAAGAGATTATAGAGAGAAAGACATGTCTTATCTAGTACTCTGCTACTCTGAGTGCACCTTCCTCCTGAAGGAACGTCTGCAGAGCACCTACAAGGTTCCCAACAAACCTCTGTATTGTGGCCACATTACCAGGCTACTGACTGCTTGGATATGTCCACCTACGGACAAAATGTATCTGATCTTTTTGAGGTGTAATTGTAATTAAAAAAATGGCATTCAGTATGACCCCCCAATTTTTTCCCTTAATCAGAAAAATATATTCTTGACCAGCAAGAACTACAATTATTAGATGTATGCATAACTCCAGAACCACATGACTAGATCTCTGCTGCCAGCAATGAAACATAGATGGGATTTTAGTTTTAATTTACTGCTTTCACCAAATGCTACCGAAAGAGCCTCAGTTTAAGGCCGGATTCACACGAGCGTGTGCGTTTTGTGCAAAAGGCACTTAACAGCTCCGTGTGTCATGATCATATGGAGCGCGGCTGCGTGCTTTTCGCGCAGCCGCCATCATTATGACACTCCGTTTGGATGTTTGTAAACAGAAAAGCACGTGGTGCTTTTCTGTTTTCATTCATACTTTTCACTGCTGTTGCGCAAATCACACGCGTCCCACTGAAGTGCTTCCGTGTGGTACGCATGATTTTCACACACCCATTGACTTCAATGGGTGCGTGATGCGCGAAATACGCACAAAGAACGGACATTTCGTGAGTTTTACGCAGCGGACTCACGCTGCGTAAAAATCACGGACTGTCTGCACGGCCCCATAGACCAATATAGGTCCGTGCGAGGCGCGTGAAAATCACGCGCATTGCACGGACGTATATCACGTTCGTCTGAATAAGCCCTAAAGGTTATGTGCAGACTGACGTTTGCCGCGTTTTTTTTTCTATTGCGTTTTTTTTTGCAGGAGAAAAAGAATCCAGATGTTACATGAAAGTAAATTTTAGTGCATGTCCTATTTTTCATTATTTTCTTGCTGTTTTTCTTCATTGGTTTGAATGGTGAAAAGAACAGCATTAAAACATTAGGAAAAACACAAAAAAAAAACATTTGAAAGAACTATTTCTTTAAATGAAAAACTCAGCCGCAATTGCAGGAAAACTAAGGTAAAACTGCTACAATATTCAAACTGCGGTTTTGGTGTGGCTCCTAACTGCACCACAGCGCAAAGTGTAAACCAAAATTGGCTGCGTTACATAAGGGGTTGTCCAGGATTAGAATGGAGCTGAGCTGCAATACAAGATACAACCTATACAAAAGAGTGGCACTGTTTCTGGGCAAGAAAAATACTCTTTTTTTCTAATCTTGGAAACTCATTTAAGAAGTTAACCCCTTCCCGACCCCTCACGTAGATTAAGGCTCTGCAGCTCTGGTCCTTGTGCCGGCAGCCCGTTAATCTACATGTGCACCTAACGGAGCGCACAGGCATTCCCCGCAGCCCGGCATCTCTAAGTACTGCCCCCTACAAGCAGCCAAAGTACTGAGAGAAGACATCGGGTGGGCTCACGGCTGTGATCCCCGCCGATTAACCCTTTAATGCGGCAGTCGATAGCTACCGCCGCATTTAAGGCGTTACAACAACATTGGCACCCCGTGACACGATTGCGGGGTGCTGATGGTTGCTATGGCAACCGGAGGCCTAACAAAGGCCTCCAGATCTGCCATCTACGGAAGGCGATTAGGTCTTGCCAGAGGCTAGCGACGCCACCGGGTATTAGGGGGCCCGTGCGGTCTTCTGCGGTTCGAGCGGCCATGGGCCCCCTGGGAGCCTTGGGCCCCGGGCAGCCGCCCGAACCGCCCTAATGATAATCCGCCACTGACCACAAGTCAATAGGGTTTTAGCTGCCTGTGGACGTCGCTACGTCAGACCGTACCCTCAAAAGTGCTTATTTTCAGATTACTAAATGTGAATGAGATTCATGTAGTTGCTGCATTTTTTCCCTCTGCAAAAGGATTGAGCCAAAAAAAACAAAACTGCACCACATACAAATCTGGCCTTTTAAGGAACATTCATTAATAAAAGCCATCATTGATAACAAACAAAAAAATATATATAAGAGGTGAGATTTTTGGATGACTTTATATACACTAGCTTAGATAACCGTATTCTAGCAACTCATAAAGGAAATAAAAAAGGAAAACACTTTAAATTAAACAGCTACAATCTGCTGCCATAAATTTCAGAAACATATCCTTATAATCTTGATGATGAAAGGGAATGTAAAGAGGAATTCAGGTGACTGCGTGAAGACAGACAGAGAGCAGGTGCTGTAGGTAATATTACATACACAATTTTAAATCAGATAAGAACATGATAAATAAAAATTGTGCACTTAACTAAAAATAAATGGTTTACACAGCCTACCACAGAGCACCACCACCATCTATACTTATTGAGATTTGATGCCGCCAACCACCTGCAGAAATACATCAGTTCAACGTCTAGAGTATACTTAAAATACCAATGGATACTAAAAGATCAGAGACGTTTTATAGACATTTTTATTGTAAATTGTGCTGGGCTGCACAAGATCTAAATGACCAACACGGCTGCCTTGCTTTAGTTGGCCTATGGCTTTGAATCTGATCGGTGTAATATATACTTGGAGTTTCCTCCCTCATTCCAAACGCCCATTTCCCAGTTTTGGTGCAGTTTTTGCTAAACATTTTTCAAAAACAGGAGTTGATTTAGAATCGGATTGGCCCACTAGAGGACAGGAGCCATATAGGGCCATAGGGTGCAGCAGAGTACATGATGCAATTAAAAGTGCCAGGCACCTGCTCAGTACAACTGCATGGTGGACACCAGGTCTCATCTACTGTGGTGGGTCAAGGTAGTCCAGTCTGACTCTGACTTAAGCCTACAAGGAGGAGGAGGATTATAACTGAAAGCTAGAAGTGCAACAACTGTTCTGTTAAAAAAATAAATTAATTGGAAATTAATTGGAAAATAACAATTAAAAAGTATGCAATATTTTAGAGTAACCATAAATGTAGGTTCCTACTGTGTATTTGAATTCCCCATTTTTTTTACTCCAATGGCAGTAGGGACAGTCCCAGGTGAAGTCCTATGCGATACAACATGTTGTTTTTTTTAGGCAAGGCTATTGCTACTGTAAGTAAGAAAGCTAAATAGAAAGTATAAAATGCTCAAATGTTGGTGGCTTACCGTAATTTAAGAAGGATCAACACCATAGATTCTTGCTACACTAGATCATAATAAAAAAAAAAAGTTGGCTATTACTGTACTATTTTTATAACTAAATGGTCTTGTCACTGTATATCTGTGGCTGTCACAACTTTAGCTTAAAGGGGTTATCCACGACCGGACAACTGATGACCTATCCACAGGAAAGGTCATCAGTATATGATCGGTGGGGTCCGACACCCGGACCCCGCACCGATCAGCTGCTTCAGCTGCCTCCAGGCACCGAACGTCCATGCCGGAAGCAGATGTCACCGGTCACGGAATAGCGGCCGACCTGCAGTACTGCAGCTCTGCTCCTATTCAAGTGCTATACAGTGTTTGGTACCATCTGCTTTGAGCCATCTGGTGCACGGAGGCAGCCAGAGCAGCTGATCGGTGCGGGTTCTGGGTGTCGCACCTCGACCAATCATATACTGATGACCTATCATGTGGATAGGTTATCAGTTGTCCGGTTGTGGTTAACCCCATTCATCACTTACTCAGAATTTTATTTCTAAGACCTGTAAAAGCATTATAGAAATTTGAATAATAATAATCATGTTGTTTTTGTTTTTTTTTTAGAAATAATGTGTTTTGTTTTATTCTTTTCATCTATCCTGAAAATTCTTAGGCTGAAAATTCCTCACATCTTTAGTGTTTAGAAAAAATGTAGGTGTTTATATACAGTGAGGGGAGTCTGAGGCGCAAGCTGGGATCTGTTTTATATAATGTCCTGTTTTCTTAGACTTCTCAGTAATGGTTCCTTAGGGATATCAACCAAGGAACCAGCTCTCCAAGATCATCGGCACTTGGCAGCTTAAAAGAAAAATTAATTACCTCCCAATGAACATAATGACTTTCTGATGGTGGAGGGCTGCGTGTCTGTGTGCAGACAGCAATGATACAAAAAATGTGGGAATACTATGTTGGCTTCCACTCACACTAGTTACATGGGTTAGACAGTCACATAAAACATGAATCTTGAGTTTAGATCTGAATGATCAGGTTTAGATAATACCCGAGTGATCACTGCAGCCATCTTTTCTTATGCCTGCTTTATCGGAAAACCTAACGGAAACCAAAGCTTTCGTTTGCATTACCATTGATTTCAATGGTAATGCTTCCGTTGAAGCTGGTTTCCATTTGTTTCCGTTCCGTAAGGTTTTAATTTTTTTTTCGCGGAAATAATAGCGTAGTCTATTACGCTCTTTTTTCCGTGAAAAGAGCGGAAAACCTTACAGAACCAAGAAAAATGGAAACCAATTGCAATGGAAGCATTGCTATTGAAATCAATGGTAATGCAAATGAAAGCTATGGTTTCCGTTTGGCTTTCGTTCATAGGTTCCTCCGATGGAAAGGTCGATTGGAACCCATGAACGGAAGCCCGACGCTGATGTGAACAGGCCCTAATAACTGTAAATGGTGGCTATGTTGTAACACAATGATAACCAAATATTACTGTG